>NW_011948440.1:1170978-1286677 GCF_000503995.2 Ceratosolen solmsi marchali
TTCCGAACTTTTAATACAACTAAATTATAAACTTAGTCAATAAAGGTTTCATATAGAAGAAGAAATAATTAGAAAGTGCAAAATTTAAATATAAATTGATCATTATCATTTCACGTTATTGATCATTTTACTTATATTTAAGCCGGTTTCATTGTCTCCATAAAAGCTTTCGAGAAGTTTTCATATTCGCAATGTGATTACAACAAAATCTTTTTACTGCTTGACATTATGGATAATACAATGGTTTATTAACAGTTATTTTTGAAGAGGTAATCGAGGCTCCATTTGGCAATTATACTTTTCATGTCTTTCGGTACGAGGATAGCGCATGATAGACGTATCTATGACAACTGCAGTCATAATAAATCGTTTATTACGTTTCTAGTCACGTGTTCACCGACGCAGTGCATCTTGTTACGCGGTTTTACAATTCAATATAGAATTTCATTCATTTTTTTCTAGCCGATAATAGTTTCTTAAAAATTATTTTACGAATCATTATATGTATTTGCATATAAATTCTATGATAATTACATAATTTATCGTAAACATTAAGTATTAAAAGTATTAGTATTAAGGTCATCAAATAATGTCATAAGTGCATATTAGCAATGAACGTGCAAGGTTAAAGATACAAGAAAAAAAAATTTACAGATTAATTTAATGATATCATAAGTCATCCTTGCACTATGATTAAATTTGTTTAATATTAAAAATTAATCTTTTCTTTTTCTTATTTAACAGATTATAATTTAAGATAATGAATGATTAATTGGATTATAAAATAAAATTACAAATTTAAACAAAAAAAAAACAAGATACTAAAGAGAAAAACTAAAAGCTTCGTTAGAAATAATTATAAATAAATCTAATAATATGTGTAATAAAACTATTTATTAACAACCTTATTTTAACAATTTGAAATGTGTTAAAATGGAATAATTGAGTTTCTCATTAAATATAGATAATTCGTAAACAATTTAATTTTTCATTGATAAGTACAGTCTGCGATATAAAACAATTGCTTAAAAGTATAATCAGATTGATGTGATAACGTAAGAAAGATGACTAATGGCGTAAATTTCAATTTACAAATAACATTTCGAGTATAAGCTTCGATTCTCTTTACATTTGAGATAAAATAATGTCAATCATTTAGTTACTGCTTCGTTATCAGCTATACAATTATCTAAATTCCTGAATATAAAAAAGGTAAGGAAAACTTGAAATAGAAATAAAATAAATCACTTTCAATAGTCATACAATTTTTGCAATTTACCGTTTTAAAAAACAATTTGCTTAAAGTAAGGAAATATTCATTAGTTTGTATACAAGTAGACTTACAAAAAGGCAATTACTCCTGGAATCATAAGGCCTCCGCCGACGAGAAAGAACGTCCCAGGAAAGTTATTGACGGTCGCACCGTAAATGGAGCTGTACATGGGTCCATAAACTAAAGGAACAATAGCTTCGCATACTCCAAACAGCGAATTCACCTTACCTGAAATCGTAATTTCTTTACGAGATTTTTAAGTCGACGATCTAATTGCGTCTATGCCAAAAAACTATGGAGCTTTATGCAAGCAAGTAAATACGTTCATATATCAGTCGACTCAGTAGAAATAATCGTTGCTGGTAAGACGCCGCAATAATCATCGGAAACACCAATTAGTGTTCTTATGCACTTTAGTTCTTTAAAATCATTGAAATTATATCTTTTGGATTACTTATTTCTTCTTTTTTTTTTTTTTTTTTGAACTTTTTAAATTATGTATTATACATTTCATTAAACTTAAATCCTTTAACATTTAAATTTTACTGTGCAAGAAATAAGTAGGAACTCCAACTTTTATACGCATATACACATGTACGTTAAATAAATTTAAAAAACATTATACATGTGAAAAGTACACATAGAATACAATATAATAATTACAACGATATTTTATTGCGACGAAATTTAAAAAATAACTATTCTATATTATCTATTCTATTATATAATATTTATTTTTATCGTGATTTATTATTTTTTAAGAAAAATTTTAATTTCCGTTTCAAATATTTCATGAAATTATCGTAATGGTTCCTTAATAAAAATGACTATAAATATCAATGACTGGGAACCTCATTTTTATACTAAACTCACATAACAACGCGGAACGTAGTAAAGTGTAATTATCACAACAACAACAAAATTATTCCCGAACATAAAAATTTTAAAAAGATGCAGTTCACTGGTGTATCGCGTTGACAGATCGCCTACCTAATTATACAATTATTCTGATAATAAATTTCATAACACACGAAGAAGTGCTAATGGCTTTTAAAATCACTTTAAATTCATTATCAATAAATTTATACCTTAATATTTTAAAAATATTCATACTCTTAAGACAAGAAAATATTTAATTGCACTCCTACAATCTCATTAAAGTTTCCTGTAATTTTCATTTACTTTTCATTATAATTACAATAATTATAATAATGTTTTATTGTTCTATAATAGTATGTAATTTTGTCGAATCTTATTTTACCTCAAATTAAATCACTGATACAACGTTAAAGTTAAATGCATTGCTTGAAGAAAAATTAAAGGAAAATTACTGCATAAGTATTCAAAGAAAGTTAATCATATTTCTAAATTATTATAATCAATAGTTTATTACGCGCTTTCCTTATGCATACTAAAATATGAAAGTAAGAAGATCAATAAAATTATTTGTATGAAAGGAGTTTTTAAAATTCGTTTTCAAATAATACAATAGTGACGAAATGCAACGGAAAATGAATGGAGTAAAGCTTGATGAAGCATCGCATAAATCAGTCGCGGCTATTCTAATTGAGCTGTCCGATCTTCAAAAAGCATTTATATACAGCTTAGAAAAAAAAAGAGAAAAACAATGAATTAAAGAAAAAAAGGGAAAAAGAAAGGAAGAAAAAGTTAAAAGCACCAAAGTGATTTTTAAACCATTTAGAAAGCATGTTTAGGCAATCTGTTAGCCAAAGTAAGGAACGTGTGTTTCTTTCATACATTCCCCACCGAAAGCGAATCATACTCGTGCAATTGTCACAATCGGTTGCGACAATAATCAAAAAGCACAGCTTCGCAAGCTCGGACTCCCACTTCCATAACAACGACGCACTTCCGGCCGGCTGGAAGTTCCAGTCGCGTCTATTTCGAGATCAGCTGGTCGAGGGAGTTAAGTCGCGCGCGCGAGGATAACTGATTCTTCTTGCGGCGTAAATATTCGAGGCTGCGGCCTCGCGCGCTCAAGCGCGCGGATTATCGCATAAGCGAGACGGAGAAACGCGCAAAAGGCTCTCCTCGCCCACTTACCCAGCTCGTCGGGAGGAACCAGCTTCGAGGTTATCGAGCGCATCACTATGAACGACGTGCCGTTTATGATCTCGACCAGCGGCGCTGGAACACAAAGAGATAATGCATTTAGTATAAACACTTTTCCAACTGCTTTTCTTTTTATTCTATTCATTGGCATTTCCTTCTATATAATGTGGAAAAGACTTTTGTCTCTTTGGCATCTTTTTAATCATATCATTCGGAGACAATCAGCCTCGATAACATATTCATAGTATTTTATTGTTACTGTTTATAATAAGTTAATAATCATTTTTTAGAATTTTTAACTACGTGTAGAAAAAAATTTGAAGAATAAACATCATGTGATTCAGTGTTTGTTTTTCTAAAAAAAAGGGAAATTGTAATTAATCAGCTTCGGCATCTTTATGGCTATGTAATATTAAATAAAAAAAATTATAATACTCTATAAATGTAAGAAGATATTATGTAATTTAGTTAATTTAATATCAAAGTGTAAAGAAAATAGAAATTCTTGGTGCTGTCTTATAACGGCTAAGAAATAAGTTTGAATCGAAGTAGATAATAACAATATCAGGTCAGACATCTATTTATTAAACGTTTCAATTATAATTACCCTAATATCTTTAATTAAATTATTTTAATTTTTATAGAAATTGTGAATTTATCTTTTACTCCATTCTCCGATTATGATCAATTATAATTTATAACAATAAACTATAAAAATATGTAGATAAATACAAAAGCCTTACTTTTAAGTAACATTTAATATAAAATGTTACGATAAATTAGAATCTTATAAGTAAATGTTAATTATACGAGTAAAATATAAAATAAAATTAAGTTTTTTTTTGTCAAACATGTGATATTTAGAATATCGAATTCATTTCTATTCCGGATTAACTAAACTCTGATAAAATAAAACATTCTTTTAAAGAAATAAAAAATATACTATAACACATTAACAAATCATAGACTTTGTTACGATATTAAGCTATAAATGAGTATTTTAAAGCTAATTATATTTATTCATGGAAAAAAAAGTGAATGAGTAGATAATGAAAATTGTGGAAGACTGTAGGTTCATAGTTAAAGGAATGAAGATTTATTATTTATTAATTTCTTTTTTAAAATCGTAAGTAGATAATGAAAATTGTGGAAGACTGTAGGTTCATAGTTAAAAATCTTTTAGATACGAAATACTCCTTAAATTGTAAAAATATTTAAATTACAAAAGAACAAGAAAATAAATTTGTATAGAATATATAAAAATATATAAGAATATATTTTATAAGAAATATACATAGTAATTTTTTTATTTATTATTTATTATTTTTCTGATTAATTAGTAAAATAATTCTTTTGAGATAAAGACTGAATTGAAGTCGGCATAAATTTTAACTTAATACGATTCGTTTATAATTTATTTTAATAATAATAGTAATCATTCTAATAGAATCGTTAAATTAACAGGAATTTTTATTAGTTCAAATTGTTTATTGAAATATGATTTATTAATGAACAATCAATCTCAAGCAGTGAACAGTCGATAATGTTGACATATTAAAAAAAAAAAAGATCATAATAAACTAATAGTACATGCTAACCTTATGATAAAATCTGGCTATTTTTTTTTTTCATTCATAATTTCATAACTTATCGAACGTCTTCGTGAATATGCAAATAATAATCCTGTTACCACAAAGTTTGAAATGTCTTTTATAAATTCAAAGAAAACATTGGAGAATTATCTGAAGCCCATTTATAATTAACGTATTCGACGTATATAATTGACGTCGTAAACTCGTTGCAAACTCAAATTGTAAACAAAACTCTTATGCTAAAAGTTTGTCTCATTTTAAAGTAAGATATTCCAAATAATTTAGAATTGTAAGGATCTCTTGACTCACCTATATAAATCATCCAGTCCGTCGTAGAGAAAGCATAAACGAAGCTTGCAAGTATCTTACTCACGCAGCTTAGAACACCAAGAAGTGCATCGTCCATCTTCAAAAAATGACTGAAGACTCCCACAGCAAACAAAGTACCTGAGGAATTTTTCCTTGAAATCAGATTCTTTAATAATTTACATGCCAATATACTTTAATTAGCTATTTGCAACTTTTATCATTCGATAACTATTATTTTACAGGCATTATTACTCAATGTCAGAAAATCATAGTATAACTGATTTATTTACGCTAATTAATAACTCGGATCATAAATTTACTCAGGACGTACATATTATGAATTATTATGGACATTATAAATAAGAGCCGTGGTTGATCATTTAGTTGTAATAGTATGAGAAAATGTCATTCCGTACAACTTATCAAATATACAAGTATATTGACTTTATATAAGATTTATCTAATCGGAAGATGGCTGTAAATAGTTTTAGGAACTTGTAACGTAAATTAAACGTATTAATAAAAAATCGTAAAATCAAGCGGAAAATAATTTGATCATAAATTTTGTAAGTTAAAGGTTTTTTTTTATTTTACAACTGATTAATTGAGTCATAGATTTTGAATTGTTATTATTTGGAAAGAGTATTATTTTGAATACTTTTCTGATTTAATAGAGCCTGAGATATCGATAAATTAATCGAATTTGTTTGGTCTGTTTTGGTCAATGATTTTAGAAATCTTCGCAAATAAAATATGTAATAACCTTCTGTTTTTCCATAGTAGCATACGATGAATTACATAATAACAAAAACAAACTATAATTTAAGAGTATTTAATTCATTTTAACGGCAACTCCTTACATTTATATTAAATAATAATAAATATTGCATTTAAATCGTAGTAAGTATATATGTGCTTTTATGATACTCACCTATGAGATTAATCACCATACTATAAGTGGAAAAGAAACTAAATTGGACCTCGTTCCAATTGAAACGATATCTCGTAAAAAGATACATTACTGCCATTTCTCCTACAAAATGCAAACAAAATTTTCATTAATTACATCAAAAGTATGGATCAATCTTATTAAATTTTATTCAAATAAATCAAAATTTTTCGATTGTACACATATAGCTGAAGCTATAATGAAGGGAATTTTCGTGAAACTTGTCGCAACAGTGTATTATATTATTCGATAAATGCATATATTTTTAAGGTTTTTTGAATTAACAAAGTACTTTACCTATTTTATAAAATTCATATTGATTTTCAAGCCTTCTTGACTTTTTAATGTTCAAGTATTATTTTTCATAAAAGTTGCAGTAATTGAAATAAAGCATAAATCATCATAATTTACCCCCCCCCCCCGCCCCGATAAATCAAGTAAATCAGTAAACAAAAATTAGAATTACTAGAATAGGTATATTTTATATATAACCTACTACAATGATATGTAATCACCAAACTACAAATGTTAAATATTATTTTCTTTGTGGTTGTCAAAGTAGAGTAATATTTATATCACTGCATGATAATAATTTATATGTGGACTGCTTGTAGAAAATATATTATTAAGACCAGTCAGTTTACTTTATTGCTATTAGAATGCTATTCATAATCATTTATTGATCGCCTCGTTCGTATTAAATAATTCTAATTTCATTCATAACTACACCTATACTTTGTTGAATATTCTTGTATTTTGTAATAAATAGTTAATATTCATTTTCAAATATAAAGATATAGTAGATAATAATCTCTGAATGTGTTGTTAATTAAGTAAATAGTTTAGAGTATTTATTAACAATTGTTGTAAATATATTAAACATCTAAAATTAGTTAAAAAGTAATAAAATCTTTTAAGCTTTGAATTTCCACAAAGTAAAAATCACTTACATTTTTAATCCTTTTCTTTATTTATCCATCCTAAAGTTATAATATATAAAATCCAAGAGACTTAAATAAGCGGTAAATGCTTTTACGAAATTCTAACTAAAAAATAAAAATGCTAATATTTATATTTTTTATGAAAAACAAAATTATCTATCAATTATTATTTATCATTATTTATAATTAAACATACAAATTTTATATATTTCTATTTAGGAATATACATTCTTTTGAATACAAAAACATAAAAGTTATTCTGATCTCATTCAATAAAAAAAATCTCATATATATATATATATATATATACATACAAATTAAAGCATCTAATTTAATTGATTTTAAGTAAGTATTTTAAGCAATGCTAAAATCAAAGACACCAGCATGTATAAAAAAAGTAAGTACTGCTATTCTTTAGTATTAGCAAATACTCAAATTAAAAGAAAAATCAAACAAATGAGTTCCTCCCAATGACAACTTACGGTTTCGGTAATTCAGAAATTTAATGAATATATATATATATATATATATATATATATATATATGTCTATTGGAGATTTTTTCATATTGCTGAAATATAAATTTCATTTAAATAAATAGTTTAAATAAATTTTAGTAAATGAAATGTAAATATTCACCGATACAGATTGCTACGTTCCTTTAAAATATTAATATCCCATATAAATAATGCACAATGAACAATCGTATAAACTAATATCTGTCTAATATTCTACAGATCTGTGTTATGAAATCATAATAAAGTTACTATCGAAATTATAATTGTTAAAATCATAATGTCTCTAAATAAATAAAATATTATGAAAATTATATTGAAAAATATTCAAAATATGATTAAATATTATAGAGTCGTTATGATCGATATTTTTGAATAATTCAACTTATATAGTATTCATTACATTTAATTGCTTTTCATTCAAAACTTTCACGTGCCATACTATAATATTAAAATAATTCCCTTAAAAGTAAGTAAAGCCATTAACGATTCAAATAGAGAACTACAATACGACCCACGTACTCCTCCTGTAATCTATTCGAAAATCGTGCACTGCAGAAGCCGGAAATCATTTCTCAAGCATTGAAGCAATTCATTTCTTTTTTTTTCCAATTTTTTCGAATCATGTCGTTTTATTTATGCGCCAATCTTACGTAAAAATGAAATTGATGCTCATTGCACAACAGAGAAGGTTAATTATAAGTTCTATGTTAGTGCACTTCCGCCATGCAATGCCGATACTATCTATCACAATTATTATGTTTATTTTCATTAATTATTATATTTTGTTATAAACAAGAAATTTCTATATATATATATATATATATATATATATATATATGTATGTATGTATGTATGTATGTATGTATGTATGTATGTATGTATGTATGTATGTATGTATGTATGTATGTATGTATGTATGTATAATGATATATTCGACAAATTTTAGCACGTCACTTTGAAAATCTACAATCCCATTATCGTAATGGATAAGAAAAATAAATACAAATTCGTCACAAGTATTTGAAAAATATTATATAATTATACAACTTGCTGCATTAATATGTAGTAATATTAATATTCTTATTGTTAAATGGTATTATATTGTTTTGAGTTCTTTGATCTAAAAAAAATTTAATCTGAAATTTTTTTGTATACTTTCTGGTAAATTTTAATAAGTGCTATTTTTACTAAAAACTTTGTCAATTACAATTTTATCGCAATTGTCTGAAAGAAATTGAACATTATAATATTATATTTGCTTGGTTTGCACAATTTTCATAGAATAGTGATTGATTAAATATTAAATACCAGAGAAAATGTTAGAATTTTATTTTCATATTAAATAACCAATCGATTTGAGAAAATTTATTTTGAAGATGAAGTTTTTTAAAATAAAGACGTGTTCAAAACTTTTGCTTTCGCTGAAAACCCGTCGAAAATATATAATTTAAATATTTCCCTAATTATCTCTCTATACATTGAAATGCATGATATGCACGGGTACAAACGTTTACGCGTTCATGTGTCAGATCATTGGGATCGCGTGTCGTTGTCACTTAAGGACTTCCGGTATTTAAAATTGCTCTTAAATGAGACTTCTTTTACGGTTATTAATTTCCTACCTAGAGATACATGGATAAAACAGCTTTCTTTATCCTCACGACTCTTCTCACCTCAAGATTGACTTTTAGTATTATAAACTAGAAATTTCCATATGAGACTGTAATAACATTGATATTTCACAAATTATCATGGCTGATATACAAAATTTCGATCTATTCATGATACTCGTGCTCAATTATACAATTTGTTCATACAATTATTGAAAAAAGCATATTCAGTCGTACAAACTATTCAATATTGGGGAAAAAAAAAACCTATTTAATAGACAACAAGGCTACAATAAAATAATTGTGGAAGATTCATTATCATATTTTATAGATTTCTTTATACATAAAGCATATTCACGATATTTCTTAGTAAAATGAGTCATAAAGCCATTTTTTAAATTAAAAAAATAAGGAAGATGTTATTTGGAAATAGTATAATAACTCTATGTTTGTCTATTTAAAAAATTAACAAGTTCGCCGTTTCAATATGTACAAAGAGCGAAATGCTAACATTGTTATGTATGCGCATTCTTAAAGACTAATTATTCTGTAAAGGAAATTCCAAACTTTTGAATGTACCATAATTGATAAATGATCAATATCATTACTTGTACTTTATTATTCGTATTATTCTTTGTATGTATTAATTAACATTAATAAACTAAATTTTGTTTATAAGTTATATTAATAAATGAATTATAGACTATTGCCATTATAATTGTATATATTTTTAAGATGTATAAAAAAAGTTAATTAAAAGGTAAATATTAAATTAACTTAATTTGGTTAAAAAAAAAAAGGTAAATAAAATGGTTCAAATAATTAAGAAATAACATTTTTAGTTGAATAATTAATTTTCGTATACTTTTTTTTTAATAATCACAATTATCCGAATAAATGATAAACTTAAGACTCTTTGAAAATATATTTTTTCAAGCGCATCAAACTGTGTAATATATTTATATGACATATGCATAAATGGATAAATAAACATTATAATTTTGATAATTGAATGTATGTATACTTAATTTTTTTTATTATTAATTTTATATTTTCTATTATTATTATTACTTTTTTGATATTTCCATCAATATCCTTTTGACATTTTTAAAATAAAATCAACAATGTTTTCTTTTAAAGGATGAAAATAAAAGTTCAATAGTTTATTGATTTTATAATGATATGCATTTAAGGAGTACGAGATAAGTTAAATAATACGTAATATAGTATAAAGTATTGTTCACGATGCTTCTACATCCAAAATTAATACATATTTTTAATTTTTTTCTTATGCGCCAGTGTTATTTATGGACAATATTTTATCGTTTCACTAGTTATCTCACTTTATGAAATTATTAGACAGAAAATTAGGCATAGTTCTTTTGGTATTTAATAGAAAATTTTCTATAGATATCATTTCAATGAAATTTTCAATTTATTTGTAATATAATGAATTAGACATGCTTTAGTTGTTCTTTCAATATTTTCGATAATTATTATAAAAATTTGCTTTAAACTGTTCTTCATTATAATACTTATAAAATCTAATATCTACATATTTTGGACTCCATAACATTTTTATACTATTATAAATATAAATTTACATTCTGCATTCATTTGATACAATTATTTATGAAGAATTTACAGAGGATGAAAGGGTGAGAGAGGAGAGAGAGAGAGAGAGAGAGAGAAGATGTACTACAATGCTGAAGTGAACGAATTGCTTATTACATTATAAAAGTATATTTCTTACATTTGTAGATGCATCACAGATACTTGTTTAACGTGTATAACTTAAATAACGGTAAAAACTAGAATTGCTATTTAAAATTGCTTTACAAAGTATAATACTATATATGGACGATTTTCTTCAATCTAAAATTAGTCATACAAAAGGAAATACTGCATCCTTTGTTTTTGTAAAAAGACTTTTTGAAGAAAAAAGAAGAATAAAATATTTTTCATGAGACTGCAGACATGAATTCAAAGACTCCAGGGTTGTGATTACAGCATCTGTGCCTCCAGACTTACACCGAATACACGCGCGCGCGCACACACACGCATTTATATATATATATATATATATATATATATAACTAAATATATATAAATGCATGCGCGTATGTATGTATGTGTGTTTCTATACATGGACATACATGAATACGTGCGCCTATAATGTATAGGGGTATGCATGAGCGAGCGCATGTGTAAGCGCAGGCAGGTAGCCATATTCGTGACGCGGTCGCATTATCGTGATTGTCCGTCGAGACGCTTTGAATGGAAAAAGAAACCAAAGGGAACGTCAAAAGAAGGAGAAGAAGCGGAAATGGGCAAAATCAATCGCGCGGCCCCTTTCCATGGAACGGCGCCGGGACAAGAGACTTGGCACAACCCGCCGGGAGGTTAAAGATCCGCATCGCACCGCGTTACATCATTTCGCTGCGCGGCGCGGCCTTAAGGTCGTTATAGCGGAATCGCGTATCTATAATGCACGTGCGCAACGTAGAAAGTTGATGCTCACTGAGCGATTTGGCGCACGCACTCACTTTTTTGCCTCCCCGGCCGTCTTCTTGGTGCTCCTAACGGGGTGCTGATTCCCGTCAGACGCACTTATTCGCATCCATCGGCAGCGTCCCACTCCTACTCTGCGCTCTCATAATCCCAATGGGGTCGCCTCCTTTCCTCGAGGACACTTTGAAGGTTATACGGAAGATGCCCGCCCCGTGGGTAACGCACTCCTCGTCCGATGAATGCTGCGCGCGTGCGATTGCTGCTTAACGAAGAAGTCTCGGACTAACTGAATCTATGCTCATTTTTATTGTTTCCACTCGATGAATCGTACGCGATGAACGGAGACAGATTGGCGATTAGCGGCTGCCAGTCGCCGATTGTCCTTATTCAATATAAACTTTTCATTTCGAAATATATCGAAACTTTATTATCCGGCACCTTACGCAACTTATCGAAGTTATCAGAACTTCCTCCTTGTTCAGGCACTTTCGGCATTGAATGGGAATAAATTCAAAGAATATATTTATTTTTTTAAAGACGAAAAAGAAGACGAAAAAAGGAAGCGCTACGTCTGTAATTACTGCTAATACAAATTCTGAAAAATACATTATATCATTAAATAAATAGATTTACATGCGTACGTGCACAATCGCATACCACCTCGTGCGCGCGCGTGTGCGCAGAAAAGACAGTGAGTAAGCATAAATGTTCGTACATCAGTAAAAGATGCTTATAAAGCCGAATAATTTGATTTGTTCCGTGTATTATGAAAGGAAAGGTGTCCATTACGTCTTATTGGAACTTTATTCTCGATTAGGAAATTTACAATTCGCCTAATAAATAACTTAATACTATTGCTTTAAAAATTGTAAATAATGGCCACGGAAAGCGTTCACTAAGCCGTCGATTTCAAGGAATTAAACCTAACAGGTTTAATTTACAACGTCTAAAGTATTCATTGGCTATTAAAATAAGAATAGTCGTGTGTGTTTTACATAAAAATGCATTATCTACGCCGTTGATTGTAAAGTTGATGTAAACAAAAACAGTTCAACTTAAAATAAAGTTTAAATATATTAATTTTATAAAAGGAACAGATTTGTAGATCGATTTGCATAATAAATTAAGGATATCGAGTCGGTCGAATACGTTTGAATTACTTGAATTAGAAGTACGACTTCATTAAATAAATAGCAAATTTAATATGGATAATCCTTATATATTTGTATTGACGAAAAATTTCGGTAACGTTTATTTAGAAAACTTTCGTTAA
Source organism: Ceratosolen solmsi marchali (assembly GCF_000503995.2). Classification (NCBI taxonomy): domain Eukaryota; kingdom Metazoa; phylum Arthropoda; class Insecta; order Hymenoptera; family Agaonidae; genus Ceratosolen; species Ceratosolen solmsi. The sequence goes on from NW_011948440.1 coordinate 1,184,027, forward strand.
AACGTTTCGATTATCTCACTAATTAAATGATTTTAAGAAAAAAATTGAACGATAGTTAAATAACACATATATGTAATTATATATATATATATATTAAGTGGAAGTGCAGTGACTTTGTTTGTAAATCATTGAAAATTATATTATTTAATATGAGAGTGATTACTAAAGATATTATTTATTATAAATTAATAATTTAGATTCACAATTATCATTTAACGCTCGATTGTTTAATGTGTATAATAAATAAGACGTGATTTGATGTTGATGCTCTTATGCTCGTGCAATTCATCAATTTCTATGACAATACGATTCGCGTATCTACGTTTGTTGCACGTGCGAGCTAACCTGAATAGACAGTCGCGTAATTCGCCAAAATTCTGTAATTGTAAAGAACAATTGCAGCTTTGCCAGTTGCAATTTTCTAACTTACGCAACTACAAAACTCAAACGTACATTTCTATAGTGATATATTGTTAAAATAACAATAGTAACGGTTTACGTTAGAATTGTGCTTACGATCGTAGAAATACTTTATCGCAATATTGCAGCGTAACGGACTACAAGGCTTCTTCTACCATTATATTATATATCTCTCCTGGCATTATCATTCAAATTACTTCGATACATAATATCATAGTAGAAAAATGATTATAATAATAAAATGAATCAATATTATCGATATGAATTTTGACGATTGATTAGAGACGAATTATTCGTTGCCGTTGCCGACTCTTTTAAAATTATTTCGTATTTTCTTCATACAATTTGTCATATTCTAGAATTTTATAACTTTGCCGAACGGCTGTTTACTTTACAGTAAGTACCAATATCTTTAAAGTCTTTTATATGATTCCTTAAATAAATCGAACTTATTTTTAAGTTAGATAATTCGTTCGTTTTTGCTCTTAATCGTTTTTTCCATTTCATTGGACATTTTAATTATTGTATATTAACTACATCAAATGACATTTATCTCTAGATTTCATAGATATATGTATGAACAATATATTATATAGTAAATTTTAATGGAACTTAATAAAATGTTTATTGAAACACAATAATAGATTAAATACATTAAAAATCCATTTATTATAAAATGAATAAATCAAACAAGACTGTAATATTGACAATTCAAGGTCTTATTTCATTTATCAAATGTTTTTGAGAATTTCAACGAAATGATCTGGAGAAAAATTTAAATACAACAGAATAGTCGTAGCTATGTCGTATGAATTGTAAAAAAATAATATTAATAATTAGATTTTAATTAATAATTTAAGCGATGGTCAAACATTTCTTAACTTGAATTTACTTTACTATCTAAGTCATGGCAGAGGTAAATTGAATTATTCTCTAAAGATTGCTTCAACCATATAATAAAAAGAACTTGTATTTCTTACAACATAACTTTTAGTCAGTTGATTTTACAACTAATTTATAATTACTTAATTTTACACACAGATACACATATATCCGCAGAGTAAATACGAATATTTTATCGGAATCGAGAATTCAACGGGAATAATTATACATTATAATTTTCAATAAAATGTGTAAAAAAATTTATTCTCCACTGAGCTATTTTTAAAAGATATTTACACACACACACACATACACACACACACACACACACACACACACATATATATATATATATATATTTATTTATTTATTTATTAAATTTCACGACGTTTCAGTATATATTATTTAATGTTTTCTGTTCTTCTATTAATGATCCGTTAGACTTATTTCTGAAAATGTTGCTAAATTCGCTAATTTAAAAATTTTTTTAAAAATAATATCTTTTATTATTCATCAAATTTACCAAATAATAATAATGTATGTTTTATAGTTATTTTACATCGTAATGAATTTATATTAGCCATGTCTAGTGAAGTTTGGTAGTGACCTCATTTCTTTCACTTTCAAATTAATCGACCTATGATTCATTGCATAAAATTATGAATAATTTTACTAATTTTGTTGGAATTCACGTTCTATCCTTAAACGATACTTTATAGAAATAAATATAATTTAGCTCTTCAAATTTATCCAAAAAAATAAAAATATTCCATATATTGGTAATCGAGATGTAATGTTAGTGAAACGATGTTTATATAATTTAAAAATACAGTTTAAAAATACTATTTTATAATTTAAATTACAAATTACTTTTGTCTCTCGTCTTATTATGTCCTCTAAATAAACATTTGTCTTCTTGTATTTTAGAAATTTGTCGTTTTTGCCACGTCGTATGGTATTCCAACATCAAAGCACATCCGCAGTTTAATGAAAATCATCTGACAAACCCAACTAATCTTAATGCACAAATTTAATTCGATTCAGCCGAACTACGTGATGATACAGACATGAATTATTTCATAATCGCATAATTATTAGATAGCCATGATTGATTTATTATATACCATAATCTTAAAAGTCATCGTTTCAGATGCGCTGCAAGCACTTTTACTCAAAATTCAGAACTGCATTTTTGCGTTATTTAAACTTGTTTTATGACGTCGCTTAACGGTTTGTGAACTTTTTTAGTGCTTATGTAATTTAGAATTCATGATTTTTCGAAGAAACTGACCTTAATAAAATATGTCGAGTAAAAAAGAATATGGCATGAGTACGTGGACCAAAATATTAACGACGTGCCGAAAGACACAAAGTTTTTCAAGTTTGCCCAATCTATAGTATATTACTTAATCATGAATATAGGAAATATAAAAATAAAATTCGTCGAATAATAATCTCTCTAAATAATTGCAATCTTACGCAAATATTATTTTTGAAAATTAATTTGTAGAAAAGATAAATGGTAAAAAGAAGAAGGGGTGAGAAAAAAATGCGTTTCCCATCGATGCGCATGGAGTATTAATTGTCAATTAAAGGCTCGAGACGCACATATGAGGAACAATGAAGAAATAAGGCTTTTCGTTAAAAAATCGAATTGAGATTTTGAACGGTGTCATCCGGTCGATAAGACGCTATTGAAAAATTTATAAAAATGACATATCGTTTATGAATTTTTCGTGAAGCACAATTTTTCACAGGATTACGGTTGTGGCTACGGTTCCGCAAACCGGTTTGTCCGGTCGTCCGGTCCTCCTCCCCGGTCGAAATACGGCCGGGCCACACCGAGAAATCGCTTGATTTTTCTTTTTTTGGCGAAAAGATAGCCACCACGCGCGTGGCCAGTCTTTTATCAAGATACATTGTTCGTGCGTTAATCAACGATAGATCGTTAGGTAAATGTGCGTAGAGTAGGGGAGGTAAGGCGCTCCTCTCGCGGCCCTATCTTTTAAGGATTTTGAATAAAGTTTCGCGGCATTTGATCGGTAAGCGCGTTGTTGATTTAATGCTCGCGAGAGACAGATGCTCGTCATGCTCAAAGAATCCACCGGTATATTTGAACAGCTGTTCTAACCTCAACTAACATTTATTAAATGCCGAATAAATTATCGCACATTGCGCATTGTAATGAAATTGAAATGATTCAAGAATACAATTAGCTTAGTTTCGGCATCGAGTATTTTGTTTCTATAAGCATAGAAAGGCACTAAATGTTCGCTAATCGCCAGCAAATATTTAACATAGTTTGCGACAAGAAAGTGTCGAAAGAAATTTTCACGGACATTTTAACAATGGCAAAGTAATCGCGGAATTCACAGATCATTAAATAATTCGAGAATGGAGAAATAATTTTATTATCCGGCCGTTGTAGGATTGGCACTGTAATTATTCGGACTAATTGGGCAATATGGCGCGTTAATGCTCCCAAGGAAAAGGATGGAAACTGTTTAAATGCTGAAATAACATACATTACATTCACAAATATATTGAGCAGTAGCCGTTGTTCGCGGATGAAATATCTTGGCTTCGGCGCAAGATATTAAAATATTCACTTTCAAATCAACTCATGAAATTTCAATTCGTAATTAATGTTTCATCGTTCAAGCTCTTTTTATTCAATTAACTCGACGAGCAATTTGTAAGATTTGCGGAGAAAGAAAATGCGAAGAAAAAAAAAGCCGCGCGGCTAAGCGTGCTGTATTAGTTATAAATAAAATCCGGAGTTAGCAAGTTGGACTGGCTCGTAGAAAGTAACATAGAAAAGAAGGTAAAATTACGCCGGTTTCGCTGGCGTTGGGCCGCAGCAGTCACGTGCGTTTCGCGTCGGTGCAGTTGATACGTAAGCGAGACAGAAGGAGAAATAAGTCAGATAGAACGAGATAGACCGATGAGGGGATGGGGTGGGGGGAGACGGTAGGTGGTAGGTGGTAGGTGGTAGGTGGTAGGTGATAGGTGGTAGGTGGTAGGTGGTAGGTGGTAGGTGGTAGGTGGGAAGGAGAAGGAGGAGGAGGTTGGTCTTGTGGAGCTATGAGGGACGATGAGGGGCGTTGAGGAGGAGGAGGTGGATGAGGAGGGGATCGGGAGCGAGAGATTGCGCGCGGAAGGAAGGGAGCAAGGAAAGAAGTCGGCGAGAGGGAGATAGAGGTAGCCAACGTCGAGGAGAAGAAAAAAGGGTTCAAGAGCAAGGACTGACACAGTTTCTCGGATAAAAACGCGTCTGTTTGGGCGGGCTCGTTCGTTGGGCCGTCGATTATTGAATTACGTCCTGCGCATCGTAGCATAGCAGCGGCCGGCGGTGGCACTGAAAAAGTCATTATTTACATTGACCCGTTTAAGCTCTCTTTTTTTCCTTCCTCCGCATTACCCTCGCGGCGCACGTGGCGCGGCTGCACTTCGCGTCCGCGTCCGTGGATGGAAAAGCCGAGGCGTAACTTTTTTTGACGCTCTTTTTTTTTCGTCGCTGAAGGGAAAGTATGTGGCCAGCTGATTGGCATTCGTTTGTGCATTGTTGCGCAATCGTTATTATCTTTGAATATTTCAATAGCGGGATCGCGCTCGCATCGATGGAACTTCTTTACCATTTCTGCATTCCCGAGGCTGGCATCCCGATGTCCGATGAATGGATTCGACAAGTTTCTTGCCATTTCGCTCCCAATGTTAGATTATTATGAATAGCACCGACTGTTCTTTTATCCCGTATCCTTCAACTATTCACGCGACAATTCATTCGAATTGCGCTTTCAACCGGTAATTTTTACCTCCAAATATATTCGATTCTTATTAACTTGTTAAGATGATAACTTGATAGCACTACTTTCGCGTCGAATTATTCGTATTATTAATTAGCTGCATTGAAACACTGTGAATACAATACCACGTGAATAAAGTTATATTTTTGTTTATTGTTTTTTTTTATTTTTTTTTTTGTTTTTATCTTATATGCCAAGATTGCTTAAGTTTCAAAATATATAAAATGTAATTTTCTGGTGAAGTAATGTATGTCAAATCGATTTTACCGACTATTTAATATTCAATCATTTAATTCTAACATACAATTTAATTGCATAAATTTTATAATCTCAATACTTGTCATTTCATCGATACATTAAAATTAGTTTTTAATAAATTTCTAAATATTTTTGCTATTCCATCGTATTATTTAAGGAATAATACTTATTCGTATTAACATTATATTTATATATATATATATATATATATATATATATATATATATATAACATTAGAGAAGTAGTAGGCACGTAACTATTTCAAGTTCATTTCCTAAACATTATTATCATTCTGTTCGGTAAACGAAGAAAGAGCGTAAATTATAGAGTTTCACAAAAAATAATTTAGATTTATAATACCTCTTGCGTAATAACCTACACTCTTTTGTTTTTTTTTTTTATAATATGTCAACAAGAGATACACGTGCGAGCCATTAATTTGAAATAATTTCATTTAACTATTATTTGATAAAGAGAACTTGTAAATTTATTAATTATCAACAATCAATGCTTATCGCACTACACTTATCCACGTATTTAAATCAATATATTATTATAGTAGTATTAACAATAACAATAATAATAATTGCCATCGTCGTCTTCGTCGTTGTCATTATCATCGTCATCATCGTCATCATCATTATCATCATCATCATCATCATCATCATCATCATCATCATCATCATCATCATCATCATCATCATCATCATCATCATCATCATCATCATCATCATCATCATCATCATCATCATCATCATCATCATCATCATCATCATCATCATCATCATCATCATCATCATCATCATCATCATCATCATCATCATCATCATCATCATCATCATCATCATCATCATCATCATCATCATCATCATCATCATCATCATCATCATCATCATCATCATCATCATCATCATCATCATCATCATCATCATCATCATCATCATCATCATCATCATCATCATCATCATCATCATCATCATCATCATCATCATCATCATCATCATCATCATCATCATCATCATCATCATCATCATCATCATCATCATCATCATCATCATCATCATCATCATCATCATCATCATCATCATCATCATCATCATCATCATCATCATCATCATCATCATCATCATCATCATCATCATCATCATCATCATCATCATCATCATCATCATCATCATCATCATCATCATCATCATCATCATCATCATCATCATCATCGTGATAAAGAAATTAAAATTTATATTTGTAGATAATAAAGTAGATAATAAAAATGGTTATTGAAATATAAATTAATCAACGATATACTTTATTATGCCATTGAATTAATTTGCCTGCATGATTTGTAATTTTTTGTTTTTCAATAGCAGAGATATTCTTATTATGCAAAGATATTATTTCACCCGAGCAAACAATAGTTACAAAAAAAAAAGAAAAAAAAAGACGAAAACCCTGTGGATGTATTTCATGTAAATTACCACGTGTTTAATCTAGGAACATTGTTATTACCGTTATAAATTCCAATGTAAAGAGCGTCATGTGTGAATATTTAAATACGACTAAAATATAAATTTCATAAGAGTCTTACTTACAAGAGCTAAAGTCTTTTATACATTGTATTTACAATTTATGCTCGATGTATATACATATTATTACGCACTGCCGAATCATTTAATCAATTATCAAACGCCTATTATTATCATTCTTAATGATTTTCCATCGTGATCTGCTTTGAAATTTCATTCCACATCCGAATGATCTTTCGAATTTATGCGTTTTTCCAAATCGAACGCGAGCGGCTTCTCATCATTAAAAGTTCATTCAAAAATTACTTTTGCACACGGGGCCTGGCGCACAATTAGCTATTAACGAATAATTAATCGTGGGCCTACAATTCGTTAGCTCGATACTTGAAATACATTTGTAAAATTGTAAAATGGTATGTCCACGCAGGTGGGATTGCTTGGATGGAACGACACTCTAATTTAATAAGTCGTACGATTGTAATTAAGGTAAGTGTCAATTTCAAACTAAAACTCAAATTGGCCATATTTTCCTTTAGTATGGGTAGCTTTACAAAACTGAGATAGACTAGATCGAGTCGCTTTAACGCTCGCGTCGACATGTTCACCGACACCAATGCACATAGCAGCGATAGGCCATGATCATGGTGACGGAACTCACCGTGTCCCCCCTTGCCCTCCCGCCCACTACCACCGCCGCCACCATCATCACCACCACCAACGAATCAACAAATACATCATCCCACGATGTACTCACCGTACATTGGCCCAATGAGCACCATGACGATGAGCATAAGTACCATGACTCTCTTCCTCCGGTTCCTCGGGCCTCTCTTAAACGCCACCCTAAACGTCTCCTGCACGTGTCTTAAGGCAAAGAAGTCCGTGACACTCGCCCACCAAGTCATCTTCTTTAACTCGGAGGCTTGAGCCAGCTTGATGCTCTTCCTTAATTCCAGCGCCCGCGGCGCTTCCTTAATCACCAGCAGCCCATACATAAAACTAAACACGTAGCAGGCAGCGGCTATTCCGAATACCCCATAGAATCCCAATTTGATGTACAATACTCCGGATAACGCCATGCCAACTGGCACGCCGAGACTTAGAAACGAGTTGACCGCACCGACGCGTACGGTCCTCGACTCGACGCTCGTTATGTCGCCGATGTAGCTGAACGTGCCCATGATCATGGTGAACCAGCCACCGGTCAGAGCCGGCCACAGGGCCTCGAAGACGCCGGCAGCCTCCATCGGCAGCTCGTAGAACCAGTAGGTACACGCTATGAGGCTGATGCTCGTGAGGAACTCGCCGACGATGGGCAGCATCATGCAGGGCTTCCTCAGCCCGTTCCTGTCGCTCCAAGCGCCCATGAACACTATGAGAATCGATGGGAAGAAGCTTTGTAGGGCCGTCTTCCAGGTCTGCATGACCGCGACCAGTTGCTGAACGGCCGTTTCCTCGAGGGCGAGGCCACTGGTGTTGCGGGCGGCGAGAGCCGCGCAAATCGAGTCGGTGTAGCCGAGGTTCACCTTGCACGCCTTCTCGAGGTTGAGATTCTGAGTGGCGAGGGACGCGAGGACGCTGGGCATTATGTAGAAGGCGACCATGGGCTCGACGGTTATGTTCCTCAATACGTAGGAGCACTTTTGGCCGATCGTCATGGCTTTCCAGCTGATGGGGCCAGTGCCGCCGGGAGCCTTGCCCTCGACGTCGCAGCCTCCGCCGCCGCCGCCGCCGCCGCCGACGCAGCCGCCGCCGCCACCACCACCACCACCACCACCGCCACCACCACCACCACCGCCACCACCACCACCACCACCACGACCATTGGCGATGTTATTGTTATTGAACTTCATCTTAGCCTGAGCGGCGAGCTCGTCGGCGCGATGTTGGTAGCTGTCCTCCCCGGGCTTCTCCATGGACGGAGCCGGCGACTATCCCGCAGCCGTGAGGAGGCTCAGGACCTCGGGGCGTCACGGGATCCCAAGGGACGGTTTCAGTTGATCCTGGGCCGGAGTAGCGGCCTCATGGGCGCGCGCGCGCGCGTCTCGCACCGAGGAGCGGCGGTGGCAAATGAGCAGCTCGACTCAGGAAGGAAGGAACAGCCGACTGACTGACCGGCGAGCGCTCGAGCCGAGAGTGTCTGCGCTGCTCCGAGTGTGCACGCTTCTCTTTCTCCGCTTGTGCCGCTGGCTGGCAAGAGACGCGAGCCAACCAACCCCCCAACTCGCGCTACGCACGCAGCAGCAGCCAACGGAGTTGCAAGAGAGCGAGCGAGCGAGCGTACGAGCGAGCAAGCGAGCTAGCGAGAGACCGAGACGCCGAGAAGGAAGGAAGCAGCGAGCGAGTGAGTGAGTGAGCGAGCGAGCAAGCGAGCGAACGATCGAGAGACAGAGACAGAGACAGAGACAGAGAGAGACAGAGAGAGAGAGAGAGAGAGACAGAGTGAGAGAAAGAGACAGAGTGAGAGAGAGTGTGTGTGTGTGTGAGAGTGTGTGTGAGAGAGAGAGAGAGAGAGAATGAGTGTGAGAGACGGAGAGAGAGGCTACCGTGGAGATGGAATGGCTCGCGGCTTTGCACACGAGAGAGAGTCTTGTCTACCTGTCTTTCTCGCTACTAATATTGTGTAGATGCTGAGTCTGTGGTAGTCTTACACATGTGTCCGAGTGTACTGCAACACGGCAATCGCGTGTAAAGTTCTTGCGTAGCCCTTGCGGTGCTGCTTATGATTGTGTTGCTGCTTGTTGCTGCTGTTACTGCTGCTGCTGCTGCTGCTGCTGCTATTGGCATTATTTGTGATGTGATGCTACGTGCGCTAGCCTTAGTATTGCTGATACCGCGCTGTTGCATTTCCTACTACGACTACTACTTCGAATGCTGCTACTACTACTAATGCTACTACTACTACTACTACCACGACTACTACCACGACTACTACCACGACTACTACTACTACTACTACTACTACTATACTACTACTACTACTACTACTATACTACTACTACTACTACTACTACTACTACTACTACTACTACTACTACTACTACTACTACTACTACTACTACTACTGCTACTACTACTACTAGTTGTAATGCTACTGCTACTAATTCTAATGCTGCTGCTACTACTACCATTACCCTCCTTCCCACCCTCCACCCTGTCTGCCGCTGTACGTTTGTTATTTGTTTGCTTCTTTTTTTCATTGTGTCTGCTGCCTCCTTATTCTTTGCATTGTTTTTCTTTTTGTTTGTCCGAGCTGGTATTTTTGCTTCTTTTCGGTGTTCTGTACCACGACTCCTTTTTTTTTCTTTCTCTGTTTTGCTCTTAATACATAAAACTTTTTAAGCATTATTTTTTTTACTAAATTCTCTAAAATCTTTTCCCCGTCTGTTTTTTCTTCTATTTCCAAATCAATTAGGTTTTTTTTTTAAACTTATTCGATTTTTTAAGTATTACCAATTGCAAATTTGTTTCCTTTTTTTCATTTGCTTTCAATTCTGAATAACAATTCTAAATATTTTTCTTATTTTATGACTAGTTCCATTATCTCAGCCTTTTCCCCATAATTCGTTCAATTTTTCTCTATTTTTAGCTTCTTATGCTTTTGTTTTCTCGTGTCTCATAATTCATTATACTTTATTTATTACAAATATCATTCGAGTAAATTTGCATTAATAAATAGAATAAAAGGGAATTATTTTTACTGACCCTGATATAATGATATTCACGTCGATGATCATGAACTTTTAATCATTTCTATGAATTTTTACGTTACCGTAAAGTCCATTGCTTATTGCAGCCACCTCGAATATTTTATCAATAATTATCGTACTGTGATTAGAGGTGGGTAATTGAGTTACACAGAATTCTAGCATTAATCTTACATTTATTATGCATTAATATGATGAAATACAAATAACTTTTAATAAAATACTAAACAAATACTATTTACAACATAATCTTCAATATAATTCAATCAACAGAGCGAAAATTGTTAATTTCGTTTCTAAATCATTTATTTACAATTTTTGCTCTATGCAACTTTGTTATTTTGATATTATTAAAATCATCTGTCACTTATGATAGAAAGCATTTACAATTAATTCTATATATTTCTTGATATTTATATTCGTGTTTTCGTAATTTACCAAAATTAGTGCCATTAAAATAAAATTTTCAGCGCTTACTCTCCTCTATTTAAGAATATAATATTTTGAAACATTTTGCTCTAACTTTCTAAAGAGACGGGAGTCATTTTTCTCATAAACTTTTTTCAATGAATTACAGCAAAACATTTTAATATTGGGTACACTTAAAGTTAAATAAATAAAAGAGACAGTATTAATAATCTTAAAGTCGCAATAAATCCTATCCATTCATAAAAATGAAATTAATGATAATACAATAATAAATTCTTTAAAACAATATTTATTTATAAATTTATAAATTTTTTATAATAATTAATTATCTTTTAGTATTCTATTAGTACGAGTGTATCAAATATCTGTTCATTATAGTCGTATTATGTTTTTTTTTTTTTTTTTAATTAAAACGTATAATTATGAAAAAATTTAGATAGATTTCACTAAAATTATTTCCAAATATAACTGATTAGAATATATATATATATATATATATATATATATATATATACACGTAGTTTAAACAAAACAGTTTATAATGTATATGAATTTTATAATAGCGACATATGGAAGAGTAAGCGAAAATTATGTCGATGCAATTTCAATAGAAAAGAGAATTAATAAATTATTAAAATACCAATTTCATTAATAATAAAAATATTATTCAATATCATTTATAAATAATCGTTTAGAAACGATTATAAATATATAATCATTTTATCTTTTTGCAAATGAATATGACTGACAAAGTTTTTTTTTTTTTTTGTTAAAACGTTGGATACATGTAACATTATAGATACATGTAAAAGTAATAGTCAGGTATCCTCCATCGTTACACATACGAGAAAATTAAGATATGATATAACCATAAATACTTGCCACAGATACATTAATAAAAGAATAAGTGGTTACATAGATCAATACAATAGCTTATCTTTTATTGCTATTAGATGATAAAAATATAAGATAAAGGGATTGCGTTTAGGCATTACGGCATTGTAACACCATCGTCATATTTTGATTTTTTTTTTTTTTTTTTTTTGCATTTACTAAGATCGATTCTTATTCTTTAATAACATGATTTTATGTAAAAAATCCTTTTTTAACATTGATTGTAAACTTTGCAATTTAATTGCAGTTTTTCACTAGGTTAACGATTTATATCACTGTATCTTAAAACTTTTCAATAATCCCTCAACATGTGCCTTTAACTTACTATTACTTTCTTTGTGGCTACTTCCTTAATTCTTCTCACAATCTGATTTCTTATTATACTCCCATTATTCTTCTAATTCTCTGATGTTCAATTATAATACTTTTGTAATCTTCTCTGTGCTTCTATTATACTACTTCCGTTTCAACGATCCCGTAGATTTTTCCGCCGTTTTCATTCTGTTCTTTTCCCTGCCCTCTGTTTTCTCCCTCCTCGTTCCCTATATATTTCACTATACGAGCTCCTATTATTCTTCATCTTATTTTTCCCTTTTCTTTCTACTCTGTTATACTTATTCTTGCTCCTCTAACCATTTTCCTGATTCTCTATAATTCTCTCTCCTCTATTCCCTCTACTGCTCTTTTTCCTCTACTCTCATTTCATCTATCTCTCTTGCTTTCTTTGTTTATCCGCTAGTGTTCACGTCACTTTTCTCGTCTTCTTTTTTGTATTTTATCTCTCACACACACGCACACACTCTAACCTCCTCATCCACCTCCTCCTCCTCCTCCTCCTCCTCCTCCTCCTTCTTTCTCTCTTTTTTCTCTGTCCCCCCTTTTCCTCTTACCCTTTCTCTCTCGTCTTCTTTTCCCGTCTCTCTCTCTCTCTCTCTCTCTCTCACTCTATCTATTTCTCACTCTATCTATCTATCACTCTATCTATCTCTCTCTCTCTCTCTCTCTCTCCCTCTCTCTCTCTCTCTCTCTCTTCCCCTTTTGTTGCTTTTTCTTCCTTTTGCGGTAAATTCTCCTGATCGAAATAAGAGCATTCTTGAGGAGTGAGCGAGCGATTCTACGCAGAGAATCTCATATATACGCAAGAGCGGATGAAAAAGAATGCAAAGAGAGAGAAAGAGAGTAAGAGTCGCAGACAGGTGGAAGAAGAAAATAAGAAAGAATGAAAGAGATAGGAGACAAAGGTGGTGCATTTGAAAAGAGACGAGAAAACGCGTTTTGCGGTATACCTGGTTTGTCTGTATAAGTGACTTGTACCGTCGTCGCTGGGCTCAAGGAATATAAAAGATCGGAGAAATGAGATTGCTATACAAAATTATCGCGTTAACGTTTCAATGCATCCATATGACGGATACCATCCTTTCGTCGTTTTCATTTTAAAGTTATCGTGCGTTCATTAAACGTGTTCCTCAAGATTCAACAATGCTTTTTTAAAACCTTTAAAATGGATTATATAACAGGAAACTTAATTTTTTTTTATCCTCAATTGAAAATCAGTTTATTTCACTGAAGTTAGTAGTGGAATTATTTAGACATCTTTCTCTGTCTCTCTCTCTCTCTCTCTCTTCCTCTTTTTTTTATTCTTTTCTTCTTTTTTCCTTTTCTTTTTTTTTTTAACGTAATATAAGCGATGCGATTTAAAACAAAAATTGCAATGTAAGGTAGGACTAAATAAATAATAAAGAGCTTTAGCATTTACTTTGATGGCTTTCGTAAATATCGATATGATTTATTTGATTTTATTTAATTTTATTATGCAATCTATAAGGATGCCAATAAAATATTTGGATTATTTAGAAATGCGTTTACTCAGCAAAATTTTACTTTCTCAATTATGAATAAATTAATGCCTGCCTCATATATATATATATATATATATATATATATGTATATGTTTTTTTATTTTATTAGACCCACTATATATTCTTATATCCATTTATATTAATTTATTTTGTTCGAAAAATATATAAATAAGTAAATAAATAGATAAAATTATGAATGCATAGAATCTTCACAAGATAATAATAATTTTTGTGAATAAAGGCTCGAGATAATAAATGGTTTGATTAAACTTTTGTATTATTAAAATATGAGTTACGTTAATTAAATTTAACAATCAGCTTTAAATTTATTACCCAAATTTATTTAAATTTATGAAATGTAAATTCCTTTAAGCAGACGATGGAGTTTATCGTAATTTCAAAATTAATTGAAAATTAAACTAATTTTCAAACTTTCAACGCAAAAATTTAAAGCCTGTATTTTTAATGGCTCGATCTCATTTCGTATTATATTAAGCATTTCACTAGTAACTGTAAATATACTGTAAAGTTCCTCGTGACAAGCAACAAGAGGACTAAAAATCAGTAACTATGACACAGTCACGTTCGAATTCCGATGATTCGTGAATTTGAGATGAGCTTCGGCTTTAGTGCGTCATAGTAGACACAGAGACTAAACAAATAAGCAAGGTACTGTGCACTATTGCGTACGGAGTATTTTAAAATTTTAAATCAATCGTGGAATGGTGGACAGCTGAGATAGTTGATCGTGCGAAGTATAGTCAATCGAATACAACAAGTCGAGAATTCATTCAACATTTTGAATTTATTTAGATACATTGTACGACAATTGGACCATATTACGATTATTTCTTAGCAAATTTGTTTATTATTGTTATCACTATCGCATTACAGATTACAATTATAAAATAAATGTTCGTTAATGCAAGGGATACGGAAAGAATTTTATAGTTTATGTAATACCACGCTACAGTTGCTCCAAGACGTATTTAAAAAAAAATAGGGAGATACAATGACGCAGATGGCAATGGTTTTTTTAAGTCAGATTTACCGATTTATACCGGCTATTACTGTATCAATGAGATGACCATAATAATGGTGGTCAACAAAATATAAAAATTTTTAAAAACAAAAAAGAAAAAAGATAAAAACTTGCTCATTTTTTATAAGATAGTAATGAAGGATTGTAGAGCAACAAATGTATTTCAAATGCGCATTACAGAAATTCTTAAAAATGCAGTTGCGTAAGAGTTTTCACATACGAGCATAAAAAATTATATTTGTACGTTATGAAGTATTGGATAGATCATTAGAATACTTGATTTTTCGAATTTTGTATAATTACAGGCTATTATATTTTATCTTTCACAGTGTAAGTGAATTTAAGTTTTTCAGCGATAAGATAATTGTTTTCTTTCATTAGAGGCACTTAGAAACGTGAATAACAGGGGTATCATATAATAAGTAAGATTTCTATCTGGCGATTTAAAAACCCAAAGTCACTCTGCAATTACAATCTTTAATGCAGTATTGTCTCGATGTGTGACAGTTACTCGTTCTCTGACATACATTTAGGTAGGCAAATCGCTACGTAACGACAATTTTAGCAATGAATCAACGTTTTCACTGACAACGAATTGTATTATCCGATTGAAAATAAATGGGAACGGCAGTAGTAATACCGAGATAATGTGAGAATATATACTTTCTCCAGGGGGTTAGGCGAAAAATGGCTGTCGGGATGGTAAAATGTTGTTTAACAATTAGTCCTAACAGCGGAGACTCTTTGACTCGCGCTTTTCATAATACGTCGAAGGAGATGTAAGGTGGTGGGGCCGCGGGAGGGGAAAGCTTACAGCGTTTTCACAAAATACACCAAATGTATCGGCCGTAATTTGTACGAACCATTGAGAAGTTCGTAGAACAAGGCTTCCCCCGACGCACTTTTTTTCCACTTTCCATGTCGGCTGCTCGCCCGAGAAAAAGCATCGCTACAAACTCCAGCGCAATGGTATATATTTTTTGTTGCATTATACTTTCCTTGTAATAGCTAACCGAGATGCATCCTTAAAATTAACGACCTTCCCGCTGGCCTCTTCTTTTTCCCCCCCGTGATTACGCAGGCCCTCGGCGTTCAATTTCTTTTTTTTTCTTCTTCTTCTTTTTTTCTTCGACGAGCAGCCGACGCGGCCGATGCGCATTCTCACCTCAAAATGATACCAGCCAGGTTGTACCGGGCCGCGTACCCGCACGTAACATTGGGAAGGGGCTGGCTGGCGGGTGCGAGGTCGGTAAGGCGGCGGCGGTGGCGGTGGCGGTGGCGGCGGTGGCGGAGGGGACGAAGGACAGTGGCAATAATACATGTCATACGTATCCACGTACTTATGTATTTATGTATGTATGCTATGTACGTATTTATGCATCAATATAAATAATATCACACATGCCTACTACACGTACATGTACGTATATTTGTGTGTAAACACACACGCGGGCACACACAGGCGGACACAGAGAGAACAAAGAAAGAGAGAGAATAGAGAGAGTGATAGAGTGTGAGAGAGATAGAGAGAAGATCTATGTCCGCGCGTACATAGAGCGAGCGCACAACGCGGGAGTAGTAACAACAACGACGACGACGGCGGCTGCGGCTGCGGCTGCGGTGGCGGCGGCGGTGGCGGGGGCGGGGGCGGGGGCGGCGGTGGCGGAGGGGATGGCTGCGTGGTACAGGGCGGGAGGGGCGGCGGGGCGGGGGGCGTTTGGCGGGGTGGGGTCGGAAGGGTAGCGACGGCCTAGGTTGGCGGCGGTACTGGCGGGGAAGTAGGAGGGGCGGGTGCGTGCGCGCGTGTGTTGGTCGGAGGGCGTAGCGGTATGGGGAGGGACGGCGGTGCGGGGAGGATATCGCGGTGAGCGGCGGGCGGGGATCGCGGCGGAGGGACGAGAGGGAAGGCCCTTTTCTCCGAAGACTTACGATTCCTCAAGGTCGCGGCGGCGACCCTGCGCCTGCGCGAGCGCCGCGACCCTGACCTTGACTCGGCGAAAAAGCTGCGCCTGGGAGAAAGAGAGCGAGAGGAGGCCCAAGCGGGTGCGCGCGCACCACGCGCGTGGGGGATCCCTCGCGCAATGTCCCGGTGCATCGCGGCCGCGCGTACAAGCCGTAATAATTCATTTTCAGGGTCGCCACTCGCGCGCCCGCCACCTCATCTTTCAATAGGCAATTTCGCGACAATTGCTTCCGTCTCGGAAGAAGCTCGGTTTGATGACCTTGCGGGAGCGTTTGCGGCGCGCGCCGCCACAACGGCCTGACGCCCCCCGCGACGACCCGGAGCCTCGTTCCCCGGAACCTCCGCCCAGGCGCGTCTCGTCTCCCCCCCCCAACCCACCCCCCCCCACCCCCCCCCCCCCCCCCCCCCCTTATTCAACCTAGTAGTTTATCTTTACCTGGGACTCGGTCGCCTGACACTCCATTGAATATCTTCTTCATTTTCAAGGCCCCGCGTCCCTGCGTGGGACCACGATTATAACAAGTGGTCCGATCGTAGCCATCGATGTTTTCGCCCAATGATTTTCCCATAAGCTCCATTATCAACAACTTCTCTTGCTTTTATTATTTTTTTTTTTTTTTTTTTTTTTTTTTTTTTTTTATTTATTAAAAAGCAATCCTATGCACTCGTCGACGTCTGATAAAGCCTTCGTGACCCATAAATCTTAACAATTGCAAATCTCTCGTAATAGACTCGTCGTGGCAACTAACGGATTAATTTTGATAGTATAATATTAGAATTTTAGGCACTCGTTCGATTTGTCCATTTTTCTATTAATATTACAGCTGACATGAGCTACGAAATAATTAAAAATAATTACTATTTTGTTCGAATTTCAAAACACTAAGCATTAATACAATAAGCATTAATGCTAATGAATTTAGTAAACTAATAAGTAGTCCTAATGTGATATTAATTTATCGGATATAATTTCGAATGAGAAAACGGAACATTATGACGAGCGACATTAATGAAATTAGAACATATGTTCTGGCATAATTGGAGATATCGATTTTTATTCATAATTAATCTTATTAATACATCTAATTATCTGTTTAATTATAATAATGTCATGCTAAATGAATAAGTTAATAATACAATATTATTAAGGTCATAAGACTAGAGTTATAATTATCCATACACTTGACATACATATATTAAATTAAATAAAAAATTAATTTTTTATAAAATTAATTCGTCATTCTTTTTCAGATATCATTAAACTAAAATTCATGTTTGTTGAGAAATATAATTGAATGAAAACGTCTTACTTTATTTTACTTACGTATATGCAAGAAGGATATATATATATATATATATATATATATATTTTTTTTTTTTGTGTTATAATTAATTTTTATTAGCTCTTAGTAAATTGTAAAAGGAAAAACGTTATAAAGCCTAACTTCTATGAAAAAAAAGCTATTTTTAAAATGTCCATTATTTATCGTTTCTTTGAACATTAGAATATATTATAATTGTAAAAGTCGCTTCTCTAAATTAGCTTATCGTGAGCTCTAACTTTGCAGATTATTATAATAATTCCATTTGACATTAAGTATTTCCGAAATTATTCTTTCACAAGCATCAAACCATTTACGAAAAAAAAATTTTAATTAAATCTTCTTTCAAATTTAATAATACATGTAGACTAAGAATACATTCCATCCATTGTAACGAATCCTATAAATAATTGTAGCTGATATCGAAAGCCAAGATAGATATTAAAAAATTACCGATTTGCTAAATTTGCTAAGACGATTTTCAAAATTTGCGTCTTTTGAATTTCGTAAGCTCCTGACATATCCCAAGTTAATTCCATATCCAAAAATAACATCTAAATAAACCAAATTTTTAAGATCTTACGGTATCGGTATTTAATCTCACAAATGGATTGAGTCATTTAAACGGCGATTGCTAATATTTCCACGTAATTCTTACCCATTCGATTTATTGGTTCGAGATATGAATGCAATAAGAATCAATAAGAATATTGTTTATGCCTCGAACAATATCAAGCGCACAACGCGATAATCAAGGCCAGAGATAAATTGGCTATCCTACCGGAATGCCAGCGGAATCTTCCAATTTTAAAGACTATCCAGGAAAGTTAAAAAAAAGAAATGACCGAGCACGTGTCGAGAAAGCGCCAGGGGCAGTTAAATAAGAACATAGTGACGAAGTATCTTAAAAAAAACTTGCAGAAATTGAAACGAACATCGAGTCCCGGACCCCCACCCCCGAAAAACGCACCAGCCATATGTCAGAGCCCATTGGGACGATCCGTTATATTTATCGGCACGTCGTACATTGTCGTTGTAGTTGGTGTCGTCACCTTTATTCACGTCGTCGTAGTCGTCGTCGTCGTAGTCGTCGTCGTCGTTGTCGTCGTCGTCATCGTCATCGTCATCGTCATCGTCATCGTCATCGTCATCGTCATCGTCAGCGTTATCGACATCGTCATCGACATCGTCATCGTCAACGTCGCTCCACCATAAAAATCTTCGCCACATCTCGAGAGCAACCGTAGCTCCTCTCTGCCTCTCTCTCTCTCTCTCTCTCTCTCTCTCTCTCTCGCGCGCGCGCCTTCACTTTCGATTTCTTTCCGCGCGCGCAACAGAGTGAGTGAGAAAGAGTCGAGGAAGCGCCTGGATTCGCTCGAGGCGAGCGTGCGCGCGCCAGTGCAAATATAGTCGTGAGCGAGTCGGGTTTAAAAGAATGCGAAAAACCTGTTCCAGGCCCCACTATTCGATCCCGCTCCCTCGTTCGCTCTCTCTTTCTATCTTTCTCCTCCCCCTGTCTCTCTCCCTTACTCACTCTCTCTCACACTCACTCTATCTCTCTCGTACTCACTCTCTCTCTGTCTCTCGCTCTTTCTATCTATCTGTCTATCTATATATCTATCTGTTTATCTATCTATCTATCTATCTATCTATCTATCTATCTATCTATCTATCTATCTATCTATCTATCTATCTATCTATCTATCTATCTATCTATCTATCTATCTATCTATCTATCTATCTATCTATCTATCTATCTATCTATCTATCTATCTATCTATCTATCTATCTATCTATCTATCTATCTATCTATCTATCTATCTATCTATCTATCTATCTATCTCTCTCTTTCTCCAAGCAACTCGGCTGCTCTATGATTGCTACACTTGGACTGCACTATGGAGTAGGAGCAGCAGCAACTTGCCGATGTAATGGAACTCGCGCGCTCTTATTTTTTTCTTGCTTTCCTTTTCGTGTTTTTTTCTCTTTCTTTTGCGTCTCTTTCGTTACCTGGCTTGCGGAGGCCACTTAGGAGCGCGCGAACGACGGAGAAGAGAGAGAGGAGCCGATGTCGCAGATTTGTTTTCATTCGAGATCCTTAAAGTTGGAATTTCGCATTTTCTTTAATGCATTATTTTATTCGGTTAAAAAATTTTCCCTTTGAATTTATGGTGATGTATATAATATACATCAGCATGTACTTCCGCGTTTGTACGAACTTTTTTTTATCATTTTTTTTTTTACTTTATACCATTAATAACAACAACGACGACGACGACGACAACAACAACAATAATAATAAGAACAACAGCAACAACAACAATAATGATAATAATAATAATAATATTAAAATTTTTCTTAACCTTTTTAAATATTAATTTACATAATATGCTATTCTATATCGCGTATTTTTAAAAAGCAGCTTTCGTCACCTTAGACGTGTATTGCAAAAATATTGCCGAGCTTTGGAAACTTTTGAGAAATAATTAAAGTAAGCAATTACAATATTATCTACAATATAGTCTTATAGCAATCGTAACGCAATGCGTCTATGAAAAGTTAATGTTATTCTGGCATATTCGCATAAATTTGTATTTGTCCACTGCTTTGATTGACGGGTAATGTTTGACGGATGCTTCGATTTAACGTACACGGATACACGACGTTAATTTTTTATCAATCATCGAAATGTCCATTATTGAGTTATAGGCGAATGATGAAACCAGTCGGCATAAATGAAAAGAGAAAAACAAGCTTAAACGAAAAATTAATGACGATCAAGTGAAAAATATCGTAATGAATATTACGGGCGAAAGGCATGCGCATCGATAAGTGGCAACATATGTCTTGGAAAATTCTATGAAAAGAGATGAAAGAACGTGGAAAATAAGGACGAAATATAATATCGTCTAAGGCAACCTATCGGCTACCTTGTCATCTAGGATCGGGTGCCCATGGTCGGGGGTAGCAGTTAGGAGGTGAGCGTTATTGTTAAGCAATGGATTTAATTAGCGAGGAAAACTTAAAGCTGAAGTTGCCACTCGCAAGAGGCTCAAAATCCCCTTCTCCGCGCAAAAGTCGCGCGTGTCGATGTTGGAAAAGCGCGCGAGAGAAAAGGAATTGAGGCGAAGAAGGCGCGTGCACGCATTTTTATGCGCCTCCACTACGCCGGCCAAACCACTACTCAATCCCAAGCTTTAACGCGCGTGCTCTCGTGATTGATGATTATTGGACAGCTGAGAAATGAGCTCAATAGCGTCATTATGAGATCGTTAAATTTGGCGAGAGAAGAGAGTGAGAGGGCGAGTGAGGGTGAGAGAAAGGGGCAAGCCGGTAGTATCTCCTGGCTACTGTATTTTGATCCGTCGAACGAGGTCAGAGTCATTAAGGATCATTCTTCCTCGATTCGCGGGCTCATTTTTTGATGATTAGAAAGTCCGGTGCTGATGGACGCAACACTGCGCTCGTCAACACTTTAATGCCATATAAAATATGCTTTTAAAGTTGCTAGCGACACTTTTTAAAAGTAAAAGTTGAAGCTGCGCGTGAGCTTGTGTACCGCTTGTAAATGCGGTAGGATAATGCGCTTTGGTAGATAGAGCGATAATTATTTTGTTAATTTCATAATTAATAATGCTCGGTGCGGGATACCTTGGCTGCTGAAGTTCTGTGTAATAATTACGGTGCTGTCAATACAAATTAAAATTATTGATTTTTCTTGACGATTCACCAACTCTTTTGCACGTAACCATTTTCACGCACTATAAATATGCGGATTTTCATCTTTAACGAGTCGTTGATATATATATATATATATATATATATATATATATATGTTTGTGTATGTGTGTATAATAATGAAAGCGAGCAACAATGTAATTTATAATTTTTAATTAATAAGGAGAGAACGATCTTTATTTTACGAATAGCTTCTTTGTCGTATTGGCATACAGAGCTTTAAACATACGCGTAATGAATTGTTATGCCGAATGATGAAGCTGCGCGTTATGTAATAAAAAGCTGAAAGTGAAAATTCACAAAAGTTTTTAATACTACTGGAATAATTGCACTCTATAACTAAGTGCTTATAATGAAATAATCGAATTAAAGGACGAAGTCACTGATTTTAAAAAGTATTGTTAATAATATGGAGAAAGGTGAATGTATATCATAGATCTCTACTCGCAAAAGTTTTTTCTTTATCGTAATTTTATCGGCCGAAATCGCAGCCTTACAAAGCTTTTACCAACTGTTACCAATAAAAATGCGCCGCTACAACGACTCAGGCGTCTTGCAAACGACTGGAGACAGAAAACAACAGAGAGCACCTCAGCCCGACCTTGCTAATCGTCTATAGAGCACAAAATAAACCAGTCCCGATTATCCGACGAGGATTTCACCCAACTCGAGGACAACGTGTGATCGTTTTTCCATCGCCATCCCCACCCCACCCCACCCCCAACCACCACCACAACCACCATTCAATCAAGCCGCCCACTTCTTTCGCCACTCCCCTCTGCCAATCATCGAATTGTCGACCAAGCGACCCAGCGGGGCTCGATCACCGTACGCGACTTTTGCCGCTTCGATTGTCGAAACTGTCGGACGAGTTCTTGCAAGACATCGTGTGCACATATAATACAGTTTATCGTATCAACCGCCGCGCGCTTTCACTCTTGATGTTCTGACGCGCTCCACTGCCGCTCTTACGGTTTTTTCACGGGCTACACGCGGCCTCATAGATCCGCCAATTTATTACTAATTCCGTTCGCTTAACTCTCCATTTCTCTCTCTCTCTCTCTCTCTCTCTCTCTCTCTCTCTCTCTCTCTCTCCTATCCTCTCTCCCACGTCGTTGTTCTCGGTTGTGCAATCTATATTGATAGTTTATTGTTTTTTTTCCTACTTTCAGTGGACTAGTGTGTCAAGGTACCGTCCAGGTAGTAAATAAGATAGATCGTAAATTATCCTTTTATTCATAATGAAAAATCTTTTCATTTGCAAATTGGAAAATTCTCCCTCTCAGCTTTAAAGATATAAGTGAGAATTCATTTTCGTTCTGTCTCTCTCGTTTTGTTTGAGATTTTATGGTGCAAAGACATTATAATATGAACGAACTGTATATCAATATAATGAAAATGCTTGGGTGATTATTATTTAAAAACATAATAACAAATAATACAATAAGTATCTCGGTTGATTTTTATTTGGTACAATTTTAGCGATCTTATCGAGAACTTTATTTTACTTGTAAGTAAACTATTGTTAACTAAAATTGAAGTATCTTAGATTGCGTATTGATTCTATTGTCCATTTCATTTTTCACTGACAACAACGCCGTTATCAACTGTAAAATAGTTTTTTTATTTTACTATTATGCAAAGTCTCTGAATACATTAGAGGGAAAAAGTTCTCTTTGAGATTGAGTTGTCTATAGATAATTGATCTATTTACTAATTCTAACGAATGACAATTATTATCGAGATTGAGTTTAATAATTTTATTACTATAGATAAATATATCACTGCCTATACTCATTTAGCATATTATTAATACATTTTCTATATAACATAAACATTATTATCCAATGTCAATGTATACCCCTTGTTTTAACTTTGTCGGCTAAATACATTTTTATTGAATTTAAAATACATAGAGTACAAGGTTTGTCCATCCGGAGAGATGCTTGTTTCCTCATTTTATCGAAAGAAAAACATATTTAATATGAAATAAATTTATCATAAATATGCCGAATAAATATAATTCCATGTTATATCTTCTTGAATTTCTTAATTACTTCATCGGCTGCTAAGGATCCTTTGAATTTGTTGTGCAATTTTCAAATTTTATCGTCGCATTTAATATATTCGAATAACGTATATAATTAACCCAAAAAAATACGTCTCAGAATGGATGACCGCACAGCAAGATAAGACTTGTTTCGAATCAGCAAAATTACTTTCACCTTTACCTTCGAAATATCTTTAAATTATCGCCGAGCACATCTTTCACTTGCAATTCTTTCGTGTCGGTACTCTTTGGAAAAAAAAACAAAAAAAAAAAAAAAAAAAAAAAAAAAAGACCTCCATAAAATACAAGATCTACAGCGAGAAATTTACGGTACGCGATTGATCGCCGTTTTAGAATCGCTCGCAATACGTTAACGATGACGACGACGGTTGCCGCGGCGGCAGCGGCAGCTTATCTCGGAGGTGGAATTTTTTCTTTTTGAGCAGACTAATATGAAAGGGAGAAATTGTGAAAGTCGCGACGCGCGAGCCGAGTCCGCGTCGCGGGATCCGAGGAAGCTTGCGCGTATATATAAAACGTCGTTTTGGACTTCAAACGAGTTTGGTATTAATTCTTTCTTTTTCTTTTTCTTTTTTTTTTCTTTTTGTTTTCTTTCCGTGTATATACACGTACGTATACTTGAAAAATTGATTGTACACTTGAAGTGAAGCTTTCACGAGTTCAGACTTCATTATTTACAATCGAATAATGTATACTCGTACGTTATTTTCGTTAAAACGTGAATCATGATCTCTCAAGAGTGTAGCTATTAAATTTGTTTTATGCATACATCATTAATGAAAATTCAAATCACTTTGGAGCACGCAAAATAAAAAGCGTTCTTTCGATTCTTATTTCAGGAATTAAATCGAAATGGTTATGCAATTGCAAATGTCGTTACACAAGGCTGAAACTAAAATTAATTGATTAGACGCTTATTTTTTCCTAACATAATCTGATATACTCTATTGCTTGTTTTTTATATAAAAAATATTTATATTAAAAATGATTTACGTACGTGTAAATTACTCAGGTGGATGAAGTGTGGATTATGGCTTATGCTTCTAATCATTTAAAACATAAAGTAACAAGTTTTCATAGGCAAAATAATTTTCTATTACGTGCTTTTTGTGGACATTTATTTATTTATTTATTTATTTATTTTTTTAACAAATTAATTATTAATCAACAATTAATTATTCATTACGTAAAACTTTTAATTTTGTAATAAAGTAAAATAATATTATAAATTAAATAAAGATAAATAAGATAAAAATATTGACTCATTTGCAATTACAATGTTACAAAAATATATTTTTAACCATTTCAAATTATTTAGTCAAATTATGGAAATATATATATATATATATATATATATATATTTCCATAATAAATATATATATATATATATATATATATTTAGAATAAATATATTTTTTAATTAAATTATAGTTGTTCTATGAATTCTAATATACTAAAAATAGTATTTTCCATTTATTATGCATATTTATTCTAAAAATAAAGTGTATTTTTTCTTAATAATTACAATATTTCTCTTACAACTGAATACGATTTAGTTATTTGAAATTTATTTAAATGCCTCCAAAATACAAATGATTAATAATAGTATTTAAATTTGTAGAATAGTTTGTAAATTGAAATAAATAACTGCCTGCAGCTATTCATCATTTGTTTCGGCATAATTCTAAAATACGTATATTCTATATAAATTTAAGCAGTTGATTTATGCAAAGTAGATTTTTAGTTGAATACTGAAATTGATTATCGATTGAAAAATTTATTGCAAAAGTTCTTGAATAGTTAGTGGACAATTTTCTCATTAAATTGCTGTGACAAACGTTATTATTCGATAAATAGCACTAATACTAACAAGACATTATGCAGTAAATATTATTAAAATTATAAATTTATAAAGTTGTATGATATTTGTAAGTTAAAATTTTCTTGAATTTCATATTATTTTTCACGAATATTAAAATTTTATTTATTATATATATACCTATTATTTATAATTTATTATAATTTTTGTATAATTATTTCCATGACAATTTCTTTGCTATTAATTGTCATATTCTTTTCAACAAAAACATTGTATTGCAAATATTAATATATTAATTTAATCTTTTACATTTTACATTAATTTTTAAGATATACATATAAAACACTTTATCAAATAATTTTCAGCTAAAAGTCCAAAGATTTAAGCTTAAATACGTACTTTAAAGAACTACCTTAAATGAATAAATATTTTTTCATTTAGCTGAAACATATATGTTACTTTATATTGCTAATTACACGGCAAACTTACATGTAATTGACAATAATCGTAATCACTTGTCTGCTCCCATCTTCATTAAAAGAAAAACTTGAGCATTATTAAATACACTTGAGATTATAGATTAAGTTCAACAGAAACTTCTTTTATATTTCTTAAAAATAAGATTACATCATTTTATAGAATACTAAGTTTATGCAATATTTAATAATTATTTTATTGCTTGCATTTATTTAAAAAATATAATTATATAAATTACTGTTTCTCTACTGATCCTAAAATTGTTTTTGGATTCCGCGTATGTCAGTTCTGAAGATAATAATAATCTATAACCAACAAAATTTGAAGCAATTATTGTAATTGTCTCCTTAAACCAGTTTTTTATTTTTTTTCGTACATTATGTTTGAATAACAAATTTTTGAGAAGATAATTGAAATAATTACTTGGAATTTCCGGATGTTACAGATAATTATATTTCATAAATAAGAGGATAAATTTTGATGCTACAAAAAAAGACTTGAATTTATTAACAATAAATGGGTATCAATATCTCATGAAACCTCTTCATTTACAATCAACACTCAATTTTAAAGTAGAAATTAAGCTTTCCAGCCTATACGGAGTAATCATTGTTGCTGCATCAATAATTAATTCAATCTTAATAAGGTAATAACTAATTTTCTTCTTTTTGAGGTCACAATATTTTACATAATTTGCATAAATAATTATTGAACATTGTGAAATGAAAGGAGACGACTATCGAATATGTAAAATAAGCTTATTTATTTTTCGAAAATGAATATCTCATTAAAAAAATATATTATCGTAACATTCTCTTAAGATTGCTTATACGTGTTAAATAAGAATTGCCGATTTTCCGCGCAACCTTTATAAACTTAGGAATGTGTGTGTGTGTGTGTGTGTGTGTGTGTGTGCGCGCCTGTGTATGTGGCGCGCGCGCTCGTTCGATGATCAATGCATAACGAGAACCTCGTAATCTTTAAAAGACAACTCCTCGCCGTCAAAGGGAATGTAGAGGCAACCATGGCTTTGTTGTACCTGTAATGACAATAATGACAATGTTATTCTTGCAGTATTTTCAATCGCTTAATTTCTTCTCATTGTCGTATTGAAATTCGAGTGCGGTCATCATTATTAAAATGGCCTGTAATGTCGCTCAATTCCACCAAGTTAATGTAACAATTGTTTGAAGAATACTTGTGAGTGCGCGTATTAGTAATCGCAATCTTAGAATAATATTAGTATATATATATATATATATATATATACATTATTTTTTTATTGTTCATATTTTTTCAATAGAATATCATCATTGTTTATGACATCCACAAAGATCTATTCAATAATTACACTGTTACAACAATTCAATGATAATGTACTTTTATCTCTCATATCCGACAGTCACAATCTACCTGCATTATATTTATCTATTCCAAATAACTGCCATTGTTTTACTATTAAATTATTATTGATACTCGAACCCTAACAGAATTCATAAAATTATTAATTGTTCATAAAAAAATGTGTATATAATAATTTACACATGCAATATTATTCCAAAAAAAAAATGGACTTATTAATATCAAATTGCTATTTCTTAGAACAATTTTTTATCTTTGAATTTTTCTATGAAAAATAAAAAAGAAAATTATATCATTGATTAGAATTCGAGCCACAATTTAAAAACATAACTTGTAAAGCTTATCAGATATCTTAGAGTACGTCCACTTAGAATTCAATTATAATTTTACAGATTTAAGTATAAAAAAATTTCTTGTCGTCTGGATGATTTAAAATGCAAGTTAATATTTCCATGATATTTTTCAAGTATGAATCGAACGGTTAACAATTAATCTTCTACAACAGTGCAATTTTTCATTTGGATTTGCTTACGCGTTAGAAATTTATCAGCTCTCGGCGTAAATCAAAACTCTAAACAATAGTTAACAGTGCAATATTATTCGCAACAAATTTTATAAAGAATAATTATAAAATATCTGAGTTAAGAAGAAAAAAAAAAGATCTCTAAATTGCAGCTTGTTATAAACGAGAGATGCAATTAAGCTTAATATATTATTAGCTATTTGAATGAGAATCGGGTGAGCGTCAAATTTGAATTGCGTGCTTATGGATCGAAATAGAGATCTTTGATCGAACCATTTACCAGCTGCGATTATCACATTTACATTTTCATTTAATGCGGTATAATCAAGGCAGTGCGTACAAGTACAAGTATCGAGGGTAAATTGGTAAACCAGGCGGCATCAATTATAATATGTATGAAGGAATTGAAACATTTAAGTCTTTACTTTATTTAAATGACAGTGGACGTAAAGATTAAAATTCCTAGGTATGTGGTAACAAATACTTTTCATGAAATTGAATGCTAAATGTACCTTGCCAACGGTTTGAGAGCCATTGTGAAGTACACGTCCGACGTACAGTGGTTCTCCATCGCTTGTGTGACCGGCGACAACCGCATCTGCGGGAACCGAGCCGTTACTGCAGAATTCCCATCCGAATTCTCCGCGGACGAGAACCTGTGAAAAGATTTCAGCATTCATAAGCCGCTGAGAAAAGCATTGGAAAAACATGAGCTGCGCCCTGTTAGTTGTCGTTGCCGAGACCTTTGGCGCACATCCTTATTGGCTATTTCATTGTGTTTAACATTTAATAAAGTATTAAACATTACGGTGATCGATTATTGTGAATTTGAAAGAAATTTTTTTTCTTTTTTTTTACAGCGATTACGAACAAAATTCCTCTAAAAATACGCGATACTTTTAGTGATTAAATTTTATGTTGATCGATATCTTTAAAGCTATGCCGAGCAATTGCAAAAATGTATTATTTAGTTTATATATATATATATATATATATATATATATTTGCGTGAAAATAAATTATATTTCAAAGCCACAATAAGTCGTAAATAATGTTCGAGCGAATAAAATCAAAGTAATTGCCAAGTTTGCATTAAAATTTTCAAATATTTGATTTCAGATTTCGCGGTAACTAACTTTCTAAGAACACAACAATACTTATGAGTTATTTTTTGCACAAAATTATACCTAAGAAGAATTAAAATTAACTAGGATACGATAGCTCTAAAATGATACACCACGATATAGAGATTGAACTTTTCCTTTATTCATTAATATCGAAAGTAATTCTAATTTATATTGAGTGAATGTAAAATCTATCGATTTTAACTAATGTAAAGACGCAAGAAAATTTAATCAGGTAATAAGGCATTGAAATTTTATTTTTAAATTTGAAACAGTGGATACAAATAATTTCTTCTATATAAATACTTAGAAATTAAATAAAAAAAAAAAAACAAACAAACAAACCCCATATTATTTTTATTAATTTATTCTCCATTATTAATTAAAATGACTGTTAAAGTCACAAATATTTATAATAAAGCGAGGACAATAATATCGAAGAAAAAGTGACGCATTACAAAAAGTGACGTGACACGCGAGTCCTAATTGGCAAGTAATCGACTTTTACTATCAATAAACCAAAAAACTAACATTTCGTCATCGGCAGCGATCGACAAAGAAGGGCTTAGCGCGCACCCCCTCCCCCAGCGCCCCAAAAAAGTGGGAGTCTCTTTTACCTAGCGGTTTTGTAAAAAATCAATTTCCCAACAACTTAATCGGGCGCATCGATCTCGGATTGTTTTGCAGTTTACTCGATTAAGATATTACAGACTGATTAGGTTGCGAGGCGCGCGAGTTTTCGCAGATTACTTGGTGCGAGCGAAGCGACGGCCAGAGCCGATAAATCAGCAGCGCGATCTGGCGACCATTTTACCGTTAAGTAAGCATACAACAAGCAAGGCGCGTTTTCTCGCGACTTCATGGAAAGACCAACTGATTTTTATCGGCCCGGATGGTACGAGGATTAAATGAGCTTCGCCTCGCGCGCATGCCACTCGGGTCATGTTATCCACGTCGGCCTGAAAATTGTCTTTCTTTTTATCTTCTTCGTTAGGCTTCCTTTCTCTTTTTGTTTACGTGATTGCCCAATTGCTCGATTGTTTTGTCGTGGCCGAAGTCGATTGGTGGAGAGAATTGATGTGCAGCAACGAGAATGCTGACTTGGATCATAAACTCATCATTGTTGGATACCTGAATTATTGTATCACGTGATCGCTCAAATTTACAGTTGTAGTTACAGACAGGCGCACACACGCAAACACACACACACACACACACACACACACACACACACACATATATATATATGTGTGTGTGTGTGTATGCATGCATGTATGTGTGCATATTGAAACACGATATCGCATTTTTATGTTTCATCATAAATATCGATACTTTAATATAAAGCATTTAAATAATAAATATTTCCTAAATTATTTGTTCTAAAATATCTACATTCTCTCATTATATGCTAAGCTTTTTAAGTATTTAAGTAATTCAAGAACAAAACCTTTATAAAACTTATTATTAATATTAATAAACGAAATTAAAATAAATATTTTATACGCCCATTTACAAACATTAATAGCATTTATTATTATTTAGATATTTATTATTTTAGAATATTAAATATGTAATCTTGGTGTATCAAATAAGCAATAAAAGCTTTAATATAATTATATACTTCATATATTCACGTACGGGTGGGCAAATATATTTTTTTAATATTATACTTTGCTTCTATATTAAGTAGTTATATTTCTACGTAGCAAGAACGACATTTTCTTATTATAATGTTTAAATACATATACATTACTAAATACTTTATTAAGTAAACTATTTTTATATTAAATGTCAACAAAAATATGTATATCACTCATATTTTCTATAAACATAAACAAAACAAAAATTTTATTATATTTAAAATTATATTTATATTATATAGTGTATTATATTATTATATTGCACGCATTACTTATATATAGCTGATTGGAATTGGTTAGTGATATATTATATATACTATGGATTATAATTAATACAATATAATAAATATTATATTCTTATTTTTTATAAATAAAATTTAAAATACTTTGAAAAACTCACTTTCCTCGGAGAGATAAACGTTATCTTTAAAGAAAATAGTTAACATCAGATTTTAAGTGAGAATTTTTTTTTAAATATTACACAAAAGCATATATTTTATATATTTGATTAAACATTTTATCTCTGACTTTTTATAAACTTCTAATAAATGAATATTCATTTTAAATAAATTAACAAGTATCTAAAGAAACAGTCGATTCATTTCTTTGAATTAGTGAATATTTAATAGTTGTAATGAAAATGTTTATTTTAATTTTTTTTTTTTTTTTTTTTTTTTTTAATTTAAAAAAAAAAAAATATATCATAAAATACGAGGTAGTAAATTAGTCTCTTAAAAAAACATCTATTTTGAATTATAAAATTAAAATAAATTTGCGTATATTTGTATTTAAGTTATGTACAACTTTCTAGAAACATCAAAAATAAATCTTTGATATAAAAACTAAAAATACCTATAAACTTATTAACAACACTATTAATATGTCAATTAACTGTGATTGATTTTCTATATAGAAATATTTATATGAACATTTTCAAATATTTGGGGTTCTTCAATGAAGCGGTAAATAATATAAGAACACGTATTATTTGCGGCATATAAATACTTTAACTACTATTTCTATTTCTGTTACTCTGTTAAAAAATATTGTTATATATTAAACAATAAATTATAGTCAATAAAAAATATTGTAATAATATTGACTCAATTTACGGTTAAATTATCTTTTATCACGAAAATGCATATTACATTATGATATTATTCTTAAAAAAAAATTTTAATCTTTAATAAATTTATCATTTTATTGAATGGCATTAATATATGATTGGAAATTAATTATCAAATAAAAGTCAGAAATTTCAACCCGTTACTTTTCTTGAAATTAAAATAAAAATATATTATGGATATAAAAAATTGTATTTATTTCGTGTATATTTTAAATATTTTTTTACAAATTTTATAATAAAGTAAAATTTATAGTATAATAATGTAAATTTTATATTATTAACCACGAATAAATCAATAGACTGTAAACTTATACTTTTACTGCTTTCGTACCTGTAAAAGAGATTTTTCCTTCACTTTACTGAACCACTTCTATAAAATTAAAAAACAAAATTTTTATGGCGTACTTGTCTGATTGTCCATGGCGATCATATTATTTATTAAAGTATTTCCTAAATAAACCTGAAAATATATAAAAATGACAAACTCTTATATATAATTGATTGATGTTCTTACTAATGCGTGCATTTGCAAATAAGATCAAAGGAATCGAAAAAAAATTCGATTACGTTAGTATTCATTATATGAGCAAAGTTTGCCTCGAACTAAACTGAGATACTCAGCCCTGACTCACTTAATTTGTGAAACTCCTTAAATAGTCTTGCATTTTCACAAAATACACATGGAAATTACAGAAGGTTATATAAAAATAATACCTAAGTTATGATTATGTATTTTCTAGACTTGTTTATAGAAATATATTATGTATAGGATACTAAAGATTAGAGAAAATAATTAAAAATATATGTAATTTTGTAATATCATACATTATGTTTGAATCATTATTATACCATAATAATTAAATTGATTAATTTCAAATGTCTTAATAGACTAAATGTGTACAAATATTAATAAGAAATATTAGGATATTTCTTAATAATGATTAGAAAATAATTGTTTTTCTTTAGGAATAAAGCTTTAATGATAATATCGTGTATTAAGAAATTATTATTCATTCGTTATAAAGATATTTATACATTGATGGTCAATTGACGGACGCGCTGAAAATAAAATTATAATAATATTTAAATAATCAATATTGAGAAATTGAATTTTAATTAAATCTAAGCGCATTAAAGATCGATACTCAATATATATATATATATATATATATATATATATATATATATATATATATATATATATATATATAATTATTGTATGTTTATAATTAAAATTTTTTAATAGTTAAATGTCTATTGTTATCTTGCTGATTATTATCGTGTTATATAATTCTTATTAGCCATAAGCGATTTAGTCTCTAATTTAGTAATTTCATGAATATTCGTAGAATATTAAGAGAATTCTATGTTAGATATAACAATAAGGTATTATGCATAAATGCAAATATATAATCATCAGTCAAGCGAAATTATATATTGTTGTACGAATTATTATGTTGTTACAATATCTTGTTACCACTATATACTATCCTATCCTAAACAAGTGACAATACAAATCTACTAATAAATTTCTGGTTGAAAAAAACAAAAACAAAAAACAAAAACAAAAAACAAAAAATACAAATTATCTCTTGTGCTTAAAAAGATAATTGAAATTTATCATTGAAAACTAGTGATTTAGGTATAATATAAAAATGTAACTGATTATCATTATCATTATCCGATACAGCGAAAAAAACAGAAGAAAATCATAAAAATACGTGGAAAATTCAAATCCCATGACTCCTCGTCCTATATTAAAATCGAAAGCAATGAAATTTCATTTTCTTGCGCATAGGTATTACGCGTGTACGGCTGAATTTCAGCCTCTATTTCTCTATTTCAGCAATCCATTGCTAATCAATAGTCTATAGAAAAGCCGAATTGGACAAGGAAAGTGAGACACGAGCTGCAGCGCACAAGCAAGAAAATAAAATGAGAGACTACCTCGAAGTTGCGTTTGGCGTGCTCTTGGCCGCCGTGCGCCACGTAAGCGACGTTCCTCTCGGGTATGACCTTGGCCGGTATCATGTCGCCATCATGGTAGGCGCGGCCGACGTAGATCGTGGCACCGTCGATGTCTCGGCCACCGGTGACGGCCGTCTCGGGAAAGGGCTCGTCCGAGCTTCTCGTCAACCATTTGTATGCTGTTTCGTGAGATATTATGCCAGAATTTAGTGTCGACTCGGATGAGAGCGACGTGCAGCACGACCCCATGGCCCCGATCTAGTTTTATCTTTGTTAAGGGAGACCCCCGGGATCACTCGCTACCTCGTCATAATGACGCTGCCTAAGGGATGGACGTTAGCGCGAACTACGAAATAAATGTAAATTGTAGCTGTTCGCGAATTTCGTACATTGGTTGCCAACGACATGACAAATTGCAATAAAATCCTCCGGCTCAGGACGTCATTTGAAAATTCGTATCTTTAGTTACGCGTAGAGCGAAATTATGGGCATATTCAAAATTTTATAAATTTCAATTGCCAGAATATGTGAAAATTTTTTTTTTTAATAAATTTGCACACGTGAAATAAATAGCGTATAGATGGTGAAGAAATAGTTGCACAAATGGTGGATTATCTGTAGTTGCAATAATGATTGGAAATAATTTTCACAATTAAATATAACAATAGTTGCAGTAGAATATAATTGATAAAAAAAAAAACGAATAAAAAAAATGAAAAAAGAAGCAAATAGATAATTGAAAATGTTCGATTCTCTTTTTCTTAAAAAACAAAAAAAAAAATCGAGTAAAATACCGTTATAATTGCTCGAGCATCAAAGAAGCATTGATTTACTGATTAAATCAGTGGCAATTTTACTTTTCTTAACCCTACTAGAATACCAAAGACTTTTCATAGAAATCAACTATTTTATTTTTTATACTTTATAATTTTTTTTATTCGTATAGGAAACTAAGTAAGTATCTTCCTCGAATTAGAAATCTTATACATTATTTTTGAATTCAATATCTCTACATATGATGACGAGAAGAAAGTGAAAGTAGAATTAAATTTAACCATAAAAGAAAGTGTCACCTTAATTTATATATTATTATTTAATTACGAACGATAAATTGTTATTTTTAGAAATATATATTATGATATTAAAATCTTTCAACGCATATGGATGTGATCTAATTTATTTAAACTTGCTCGGCTTTAATTAACTTCTGACAATTTATAGGCAGCTTTTTCTTTCAAAATTCAATTACATTCTAACTTTTCATTCTTTTGTTAATAAGTATTCAATAATCCTAATTATTATCATAATCGTTAGCAATATTTGAACTGATCCTTATTATGGATAAAATTTAAAATTACATTTTCATAATTACTTTAAGTTTTGTTTACGTTCGAGAATTAGCATTATATTTAAAAAAATTTTGGTTTATCTGTAGAAAAGCTTTTCCAAAGTTCTATCAATTAATGCTAGAGTAAAGTAATGCAATAAAATCTATATTTTGTTCTAGAAAATGAAATGAGCATAACGAGAATAAAATTGATTCGTTAAAAAAATTTACAGATAAGATTTCCATTCGATTAAAAATGAGTAATACGTAAAAAAAAAAAAAAAATACATTTGTACCGAATTGTGTATCTAAAAAATAAAACAAAAAACATAAATACTTATCAATGACATTTAAGAAGTTAGGTAGTTAAAATTCACAATATAGATTCTTAGTCGAAATTCAGTTAATCAAGATAATTTTATAGTACCGCAGTAATTATTGTAAGAATAAAGAATTATTTGGCTAATAAAAGTGACCGCTTATCGATTCCTTTTATTAAATTAACAAATTAATTCGTTCGATTATTAAAAATTCCCCGTGATATAAAATGTTAATAAAATCTTTATACATAAAGGATGAAATGATGCAAATGTACCATAACTTCAGTTTCATGATAATCATGTTAATCGAATTCTTATTACATCAGAAATTATGATATATATAAAATACAAATAAACTGATATTATCAATAGTGAGACACGATATTATAATTGACTTGTCGGCACTCTCTACGTGAAAGCATGCGAATTTAAAGTTTTCAAATTAAAGAAGAGAAACCGCTAATGTATGGATACACTGACATGATTATAATAAAGATGAAGCTATGTACTCGTACATTACCTGGCATTTTCTCCTCTCGTGATACGCAACGATGTATTTTAGAACAGGTAATGATACGGACACCTTAAGTGAATCTAGTTAAGAACATCGTGTTATCTTATCAGAATTCTTCGCATATGTGTACATATGCGTGTCTGTGCTTTGCTTGTTGTCTATCTAGAAAGGAGTATGACAAATTTTATAAATAAAAATTTACGCCTCCTATTTTCGGAATATACGAAAAATGCCACGATAACGTGTCACCTTTTAATGTGTTGCCATTTATATGGCGAAAATTCGCGAATGTCGTTGTGAGCAAGAGATTTTTAAATTTTGCATTTTAATATTCAGCTAATTAATTCGTTTTATTTTATTTCTTCTTTTTTTTTTTTTTTTGTCGCAAATTTGAATAAATTTACAATTATCTGTGTATTATTTATGCTATTTACACGCAATTCTTTGATATGCTTTGCATTAAAAGCTTTTACCTGGATGTGGTGGAAGATGATATTTCGATTAAATTAATCGTCGGCATATTTCAGAAATGCATTTGTAAACAAAGTAACGGACAATCTTTAACATAAATAATCATTATTTTAGAGTTGAATAAGAACAAATTTAAGATAAGAAAATTAATGATTCCACGACAAATATTACATTGAAAAGTACAGGAAAATTAAAGAAATGTAATGATTTTAGTAAAAATGTGTATATAACTAGAAATTATGTGTATCATAATATGCTAGTTTCAACAATGGTCATAATTAATTTATTAATGTGAAAACAGTAATTTAATGTTTGTGTTTTCTATTTTCTTTACAAATCCATTATCCATTTATCGTTTTATGGTAAAAAGCTCTTAAATATTTATGATTATATAAACATATCATTACTATTAGCATTATATTTTAATATTTATTGTTATGATTTTATGAAGACGAATAAAAATATTGTATAATAATGTCATTAAAATATGTCTTACGTTTATACATTTGTGAATAATTCTTACACTTATTGCAATTAAATTCATATAGTACAAATGTTTTAAATTCTAAAATTAATATTTTTTATTACTTTTAATAGTAATATAAATTAAATAAGTGATTGATATTTATTTCTACTTTAATATACCAAGCCTAATCTGACTCAATAGTTTATATTACATGTATTAGATTTCTATCAACTTACTACTGCCATACTCTTATCTTTAAAATAGTCTTTATTTTATAAAGTATAAAAATAATCTCAATATGGTATTTTATTTTTCGATGGATTATTACACATTTTTGCAAATTTATATATACATCTATTTACACTACCCTAAACTGTATTTTGTTTAAAATAAGCTGCTAAAAAAAATTCGTGCTATATAAAAACAATCCTCGATATCTTATGAAAACTAGTAAATACCGTCTTACCACTGTTTTACAATGTATTACAAAAAAAGCTTCGTTTGTTAAATTTCTATTAAAGCAAAAGAAAAAGAAAAAAAAACAAGAAAAAGAAAAAAGAAAAACGTAACTGTCATAGATATTGTCAACATGTTTCACTTGGAAACCGTGCTTGGACGCAATTTAAAATAGAAAGATTAGAATATTTTGTGGACAATTGTCGATTGTTAATTCATCGAAGCGTTAGGAGATTTCGCTAAGACAAAAAAAGAAACGAAAAAAGCCTAAGATATTTAAAAAAAAAAAAAAAAAAAAAAAAAAAAAAAAATAGTAGACAATATTTTTTAGTATCCTTGGCTCATACTGCATATAAGGCGAGTAAATTGAAAGAGAAACGTTTTAATATTATCAGTGAAAACATCTAGTTCTATGCTAACCCTCGCTATGCAAATAATTTAAATCAACGAAGCACAGTGAAGAAATCTTTATTAACTAAAGAGAACGTGAAAATGCGTCATGCTTGAACGCGCAATAATATCGATCGACAACATAACAACGTACTTTTCATTGATGAAACTTCTTTTAAAGTACGTTGTATCATGGGATGGACCTGATGTATTCTATTACTATGGACAAAGTAGTACGTTAAACCGTTAAACTTGCAGTAAAATTGCACACCGATCGCTATTTTACAGACTAGGGATCCAATTTACCATACTCAAGTTGTATTGGATCCTGAACAAGTTATGCTAGGGTTATGGGTTATAAAGACATTTTCAAAATGTTAATTTATTGAAAAATCACAGAAGTACTATTGTGCGAAAAAATGACGATGCTCGATATTAGATAAAGAGGTGTATCGATAAGAATGAATCATTTAATATAGATCAACCGAATTGACTGTCGGTCATCCGATACGAAAGTCATTTGAAAATATTTCAACATCTAGTCTTAAGCAGACAATTAACTACAATAGGCATTTAATACAAAAATATTCCATTTATAAGCACTTATTTCGAATGATTCGGCAAATATAAATATTTTTCACCACCGCGCGACTATGCTGTCAACTTACAATTAACATAGAGTATGAATTGAAAATATCCATGGATTATTAATATTACTTTTGACGTTAGATTAATGTAATTTTCAGTTTCAATTAAGAAATGTATGGTCGTATATTTTTGAAGTACTATTAGAATTTAAAATTTTTCTAATTAATTCTATCGCTATTTTACTAAATGAGCTACAGACTTTTGTTTTGAAAATACGACTTATATTAAAAATAACTTAACTTATATTAAAAATATAAATAATATTCATTGAATAAATTCAAACTCGAGTTAATATCGTGATTTAAACAGTATTGACATATCAATTAAATATATATCTATAAATCTGCAATTACGAAAAGGATATCATTTATTACTTATTATATAAATGGTTTTTAAATGTCAACAAACAAAAAAAAAAAAATTATAATTAATTCGTTCTCTAACCTCAACGTTATTGAAATTTCTCATACATGAATAATTACTATATGCAGTCGGTATCTAATGCCTACTGATAAAAAGCGAATGTAAATAAAAAAATCTTTTAATCATCCTTCAACACTCAATTTTCGTACGCAGAAAATTTAATATCCGATTGTACCTGCTTAAAACAAAAAAAAAACAAAACAAAAAAAAAAAACGATTGTTTTTTTACGGCAATCAAGAAGCAGAAATATCAAAGAAATTTTTATTTAACTGTTTAACGCCTAGCTTTGCAATTCATAACTTCTTGAATAATAATCATTTAACAACGATTGTTTTTACTAAGTATCATTGTATTATTATTATCATTATTATTATATAAAATAAAATTAATTTTATCGTTAATGTAGTTTTCATATATTATTTGTTCGTTACTGGATATTTAAATCTATTTTCTAAATAATATATTATTTTCAATTCATCATCTTTAAATATTTTACCTTAAATTGATAAATATTGTAGAAATAATTCTTATTCGGCGTCTTGTTATCTTAAAAATATACGTATATTATTTATAAAATGTTTTCTAAAATTACAAAGTAATTGCAATACTAAAGTAGAATAACAATTTTAGTTGTATTTATAAAATAAATTCATGTCAATATGTGCTAATTAATTAAATTAATTTACAATTCGTGCATGCGAATAAATAAATATGTATGTACAAAAGAATCTACGAGAGAATGCGTGAATGTATTCTTACATTTCACAACGTATAATATCATTTTAAACCTTTTCAGGCACGTATATTTATAACAATAATGTAGAAATTATATCGAGGATACATCGTTATCTTCATATTGTTCAGTTAGTGCATACAGACGTATAAAGTAGAAATTTCCAAATTCAAACATCCAATTAGTCACATCAAGTTAGTTTACGCGGGCAGTATTATTTATAATGTAGGAACTGAAGTTGTCCCTTAAAGTCAGCTGGCTAGTTGTAATCGATTGAGGAGGTTAAATGTCGATTGGTCGATACTGTAACGTCGACATAATTCGATTAATTTCGATAGTAAATAGCGAGAAATATTGTAGGACTCGCAGATGCGGTTATGCGACGTTATATTTGGGGAATGTGATTGAAGTAGATAGATGGTTAAGTGATTAATAATAGTTGATGCAATTACGTTAGGTAAAGGATTGTAAAACGTGAGTTCGTAAATTATCTTTGAAATACGTATTGATTGGCCGCCTGTAATGTAATTTATTGCAGTAACATTTATTAGTAGCGACTAATATAGTACGTAAATGCTTCCACAATGCACGTGGAGGGACTCTATATAATGATATTGAATTGATTAATTACTTCGTTATAAGTTCACCGACATGAAGGTGAAGGTGTTGTCAAGAAATCCAGATGAATATTTACGTGAAACCAAACGGGATATTCACAAAGGTATCGAAAAATCATCATTGTTGCATAACCTCCAATAATTAAGTAACGCAATACAATGCATATTATTAATAAATAATATTACGCTCAATACTTATTGCAATATAAGTAAACTGTTATCGATTAAAATTTTAAAATATACATTTATTAATACACTAATTGTTGATTAACGTCATTTTATAAAATAATTTTAGTTCCACGAAATTATGATCCCATACTGCATCCTTTTGAGGCCCCGAGAGAATATACAAGAGCTCTAAATGCTGTAAAGTTAGATAGAGTGTTTGCCAAACCGTTTGTTGGCAACTTAGAAGGGCATAAAGATGCTGTTTCTTGTATGTGCAAGCATCCAGGAAAACTGCAGGTACTATTAAGTGGTGCTTATGATGGCGAAGTAAGAATTTGGAATTTACCTCAGAGAACTTGCGAATATAACTTCCTTGCGCACGATGGAGTCCTAAGAGGAATCGCATTTTTATCGGGTGCAGAGCATTTTATTACAATTGGTGATGATAAAACTATTAAAACCTGGAGAGCACGAAAATCTGATAATAATGAAGAGGCAGTGCCAACGAATACTATTATTAGCAAAGTATGTACAACATTTTCTAATATGGAATAAAAAATTAATATCGACTCGATAATACTTATAGATATAAATTGTGCTTTTGGTTAACATCGATAGCTAGTATATTTTAAAGTTAATATTTGTAATTTAATGATTATTTCAATATAAAATTTTAAATTGAAAGTATTATATATATATATATATGTATGATTTTTAATTGAAATTTATTACAGACTATTTTAACTGGCATTACCCATCATCGATCCGATGCTTTCTTTGCTACTTGTGGAGAAGTATGCCAGTTATGGGAAGAAACAAGGAATGAACCAATACGTACTTTCAAATGGGGTGTCGATAGTTTACACGATGTTAAATATAATTATGTTCAAACTAATTTACTTGGTAAATTGAAAAACGTCATCTCATATACTATTATTATTATTATTAATAGATTAATGTATTATTTTCAATAAGAATAATTATCAAATAAGAAATATTAAACTTTATATTTTAGCTGCATGTGCAAGTGATCGCAGCATAATTTTATACGATACACGCGAAACTGGTCCCTTGCGACGAATTGTTATGAAACTTCGCACCAACAGGCTTTCTTGGAATCCAATGGAAGCATTTACTTTTACGTGTGCTAATGAAGATTACAAGTAACCATTTTTCTTTTTTACTTCATTAAAGCAAATAATATTCAGACACTAATTAATTTATTTATCACAGTTTATATACCTTTGATACACGTAAATTATCAACTCCAGTTAATGTACATATGGATCATGTCGAAGCCGTAACAGATGTAGATTACAGTCCTACCGGTAAGGAATTTGTGTCTGGTAGTTATGACAAATCAATTCGAATTTTCCAAACTAATAAAGGTCACTCGAAAGAAGTTTACCACACTAAACGTATGCAAAGGCTTACAAGTATAATATGGTCCCTGGATAATAAATATATTCTTAGTGGTAGCGATGAAATGAATATTCGAGTTTGGAAAGCTAGGGCATCGGAAAAATTGGGAGTGGTAAGAAATAATGTTTAATTATTTTTAATAGATCAATTTATAAAATATTAATTTAAAAAAAACTGTTGAAATATATTTAAAAGTAATTGACGATACAATAAAGAGGAAAAATTTATGTTCTTACATACTAAAAGCAGTCTTAGTAAAAAGAATTATTTGAAAATATATAAATAATTATATTTCAAGGCAATTGTTAATGAAGTTCACTTTGATATTTTAAAATCAGATTAAAGTGTTCGTTATCTTGCGAAATTTATAATTGAACAAAAATGAATTACTTACTCAATTACATAACTATTATAATTATTAGTAAATAATTTAATCATTATGTTAAAGAATGTAAACTGACGTTTTAATGTTTGTCAATTTTGTATAGCGTGACATTGAGAAACATTGTTTGAGTTTTATATTATTGATGCATCGACGTGATAATTTTTAACTTTATTTTCTAATAAAATAATTTAATAATAATGATGGGAACAAAAATTTTAATAAATAATATGATTTAAAGCTAAAACCTAGAGAGAAGGCGGCACTTAAGTATAGTGAAGCACTGAAGGAAAAATTCGCAAGTCATCCACAAGTGCAAAGGATCGCACGACACAGACAAATTCCAAAGCACATTTATAATGCGCAAAGTGAGATACGCAGAATACGTGAAAAATCAAACCGAAAGTATGTAAAAGCTTGGATTACATTATTACTTCTTTATTACATAAATAATTATTAAAAATTTTTATTTAATTAGTTTTGGAATTTTATTGACAATTATAATATCTATCATGTATTAAGTAACCAAGTATAAACTTAAACATAGTGTAGTGTATGTTTTATACAGAAAAACTTCATTAAATAAAAATATTACATTTACTTCATTAATTTACAGGCAAACAAATCGACGTATGCATTCCAAAAAAGGAGCCGTACCTTTTGTATCGGAAAGGCAAAAACATATTGTCCGAGAAGATGCTTGATTTGTTAACACATGTATCGCTGAATAAAGCAATGTTTTATATAAACAAGATGTTAGCAAATTTAATTACTTACCTGAAAGACAAAATACAAAAAAATAAATAAAGGAAAGACGATTATGAAAAGAAGCACCATTTAATAAATAATTTTTTATTGTAATTATACAACGCATCAGTATAATGATTCTTATAACGTTACAAATCTGAAGCAGCAATTAATATCCAGTTTAGCAGACTTTCGACAGGCTTTATTATCAGCATATTTTAGTTAGATCTCTCGTTATCAAAGTAGTACAAATATTTTAGCACAATAATGATAACGATAACGATTTTTTTCTTTTTTTTTGTAATTGCTATGTATGTATTTTCCTTTCTAAGGAATCTCATAACCTTAGCACGACCTTAGAGTACACTGTTGCTTTATAATAAACAAATAGAATAATGGGCATAATTACGAAAGTATTGCTACTGTATATTACGAAGGTGAAGAAAAAAGTAGTACATAATGCAGAATAAAGAAAAAAGAAGAGAAAATATTTTAAATACGACATATCTTATCGATATTTCATATATATTATTTTTATCCCTTTTATTTTAAAGAAAATAAACTCGGTAAGCTTGATTTTTTATTTTATTAGAACTTTTAATTGTTATATTCACAACAATTGATTTTATAAATATTAAGAATTTGTTTATATTTTTTTAATATATTTATAATTAACGAAACATATGTTTAAATGATAAATATCCACTTTTAATGTCCAATTAATAATAAACAATGTAAACTCGACATTACTCCAGTTTGTCGCTGGGCTAAAAGTTTCGAGACTCATATGTTAACATACACACACGTACATAAATACATCTATATATATATATATATATATATATATATATATATTTATTTATTTATTATTTCTCT
This sequence comes from Ceratosolen solmsi marchali, assembly GCF_000503995.2. NCBI lineage: Eukaryota > Metazoa > Arthropoda > Insecta > Hymenoptera > Agaonidae > Ceratosolen > Ceratosolen solmsi. Next base: position 1,227,941 of record NW_011948440.1, read on the forward strand.
CATTTTGTTACGTTCAAGTCTGTATAGCATTTGTTTTCTTTCACATTATGTTTTCCTTCGTCGTCTGACTTCTTTTTATGCATTTTTATTGGAAATCAAAACTCAGAATTTAAATAATTTTAAATTTTTTAATTACAATGGTATTTTAATTATTTTAAATACTGATACTGATATTAATATTTCACATCTCGGCATCGTATTAGTTAACTTACTCAAAGCATTTAAAGTTCCATTTAACTTTATTAATGCTCGCTCTCTCCACAAGAAACATTAGAAATAATAATTCAATCGTTGCAAAAATTAAACTAGCATTTTGCACAAATTGCAAGATTTACTTAATAAGGATTCATATAAATTAGGTTTGGTAGGGATTTTTTTTTTAAGTTATTAAATTATAGCTCAACAATCAACGAAACTCTCGTTCTCGAGTAGCTGAATTTTGAAGAATATATAGAAATTTTTAAATTTCCGTCTCAACCCATCCGCTCGCTCTAACATGCAAGCTCAGCTCAACTCAAGACTTACGAATTCGTTATTTTGAAAAATCCAAACGATAGATACTCTGAGTTTTTATAACCATCCCTTCAATTTTTAATATATCCTAAGCGCGCACGACTCTTCTGTACAAGACTAGGATACTCGAGCGATTATCGTCAAGAGTTGCCAACCAGCTATTCAATATTCAGTCATCTCACTCTTAATTAAATACAATCGACATCGCATAACAGTTATCATAATTTATATACAATATCAACACATTTTCCATCTTTTGTTTATTTACCGATATAAGTACCATTTTTTTTTCTTTTTCTATTTCTTTTTTTTTTTTTTTTTTTTTTTTAACGTTTTAACATAAAACGCTTGTTCTTACTTTTGTGTGTGTGTGTGTGTGTGTGCGTGCGTGCGTGTGTGCGCGTGCGTGTGTGTATGTGTGTGTTTGTTTTTAAAATTGTAATATCGTGTAATATCGTCGTCGCGACGAGGACGTCGGTAATTTATCGAGTTCCGCACGTGCCGAGATGATTCGAGGAGTTGAGACTAATGTATTCATAATGATATTTATGAGTATAAGAATAAAACAATTTTTTTTTAATGTAAAAACGAAAATCGGGCTTATATCTGCAGTCTCTTCGGCGGTAACGAATCCTCCACACTTTACTTATCTCATCTAATTTATCTTTTCTTTGTCTTGACGATGGTCGATTCGGCTCATTTCTAGGAGTAAAAGAAATTCGTGTAATTTTACATAATTTTTCTTTAAATTTGTCGCGCTCGAAATTGCCAAGGACGCACTTAAGTAAATATTTTTAATGCACTAATAATAGAAGCGACAGAGAAGAATGTTGTTCGTATAATCCGTCTTTGTCCTATATGCCGAACGTTATCTTAATAATAACTTCTACATTCACATATCTCACGTCTTTCGTTATGTTTGCTTACAACTATCTGAAAATAAATACACGTATCTATCGTTATATCCGTATTTTAATATCCATAATCGCTCTACTCGCATTTCAAAAGAAATCAATTCTGTACTATTACATATTTCTCGTTACTCCCACGCAAAGAAAATATTCGTACTTGTACGCTTACACAAAGTGCGTTGACGAATTGCCCGTTACGATTATCTTTCGGGGCAGGCTCTTAGCATTTTACATCACGTGCCTTTATGCCAACTATAAATAAATTATAAAGCCTACGACGGTTTACTTAGACTTCTAGCAATGACTTACAAGCATATCACCGTAACGGAGCCTTCCAACTCCTTACGCCCATCGCTAAGGACAACAGCGCAGTTTCATTAAACCCTTTGTATATTTTACTTTTTTAATTTTCCCCCCCCCCCCGTCATCCCGTCCCCAATCTCTCTCTCTCTCTCTCTCTCTCTCTCTCTCTCTCTCGGTGTTTCTCTATCGCCCCCCTCACACCCACCCACCCGCGTCCATTTATTCGATCAAACACTTTTCTATCTCTGCGTCTTTCAAATTTTTCCTTTTCTTTCGTTTTCCAGATACGCTTATCGCTTATCGGCTTACAAACGAACGAAATCGAGTTTTTATGTTGATTTTTTATATGAATTTAATCAGATTAAGTTTAGTCGTTTAATTTTCTTTCGCTTTCCTGTCTATGTGAATTATTGATTTAAATATTTTTCCGATAACTTGACGCAGAGAAACTGTCAGCCTTTATATACATTTATTTAAATAAACGCATTATAATATATGTTTTTTTATTAATAATCAGTATTGTTACTATTAAAAGAAGGAGAGAAGAAAAAAAGTCAATTACTTATTAGAGTTTGTTATAATTATAACAGCTTTTTCAAACATCACAGAATAATGTTAATAAACTTGACTTCGCTTTATCATTCATTATCCTGTCGAAGGATAAATAATTATTAAAATTGAAAATGCCCTTATAATTAAAATTCACCAGTACAACGAAACATAAATGAAACATCACTTGAGTAACTACTAATCCGCAGCACACTCGGTCGTAGTTACAGATTTCTAATCATACGGGATCATAGTGTTTATCATCGCCTTAAACTCAAAATCGTCGTATTTCGAGGGTCGGAGGGTCGTCGAGAATTCGCGGCTGATTTTCGTTTTCTGCAAATCGAGCACACGCTTCGCTTCGATTCTAAATGGTCGCTCCGTCGACGTCGATTCTCGCTAGAGAAGCTAATTGGTACCTATGGCCGGAGTGATGCCTATTTTCGGCAGCGGTTCTACACATTGAGGTCGGCCATCATTTTACGAAAGTCCGCGAGGGTGTTGTAGTCCGGGTCGGAATCAATGTCGGCGAAATCCTTGTTAGAGTCCGTTTTGACGAAGCTCGGATTGTAGCGGCTCAGCGAGAGCGGGCAGGGTAGCAATTCCGGCATCACCGAGTGGTGTGTGATCAGGGCGGTTAGCGTCGTGAATTCCTTGGTGAAGCCCTGGGGAGAAAAAGCAAGATTATGGTTATTATTTCGAAGGCAGTGATGATGTCGACGAGAGGGATTGCAAATCCGTAGGCGCTCATTGATTTATTGATATTTTTACGTCAGGCACCGATCGATTAAATGCCAAGACTGTAGGATGTTTTTACATCGATTAATAGATACCGTAGTGGTCTACTAAAATTATTGCTACCGTCGATATATGAAATGCTAGAGACTCTTTGACATTGCGTTAAACGACGTGAGCTATTATTTTCGTAATGTAGATTGGCATTTGATAATTTATATTGTGAGTTGATGGTGCGGGATAGTCAAATTTGTAGATTAATTAACTTATTGTGAAAATTCACTAGCACGAGCGTCATATTTAGTAATAATATAGATTAGTCCTCGTAAACGAAAAATTGTTCATTATTATATATTATTATATATATATATATATATATATATATATATATATATATATAATACTAAAGTTTAATAATTGAGAGATATTCTAAAATATAGCACCGGTATATTATATATTTTAAAATTAAGATAAATTGTGGTAGTGATAAAACAATCAGCGTTGGAATTTATGTTGGCATTATCCAATTACCTATTTGTTGAATAAAATAATCTTTGTATTTTAAATGCATATATTGCAATTAATCAAAAACAGAAGATGAAAAAATCAAACAAAAAAGGCATATAATAGAGCGACTAAAAGCATATGAAACTGCAAAGACTTTTTTCGTGGGCATTACATGGAAAATAATGAAATAATTAGAGTAAAATAAAATAAAAATTTTATAATTCTTGGCTTATCTGACGATATTTAATGTTAAAACGTTTTCCAGATATACCTATTAATAAATTAAGAAACGATTTTAAGTAGTTTCACCTCGTCCCAATATCAACGCAAAAAATCCGCTACTAAACACCTCGAAAGAAAAAGCCTTATTTTTTCCCTGCCGAAACAAAAAAACTCGCGAGTACGTGTACATTCTAATTAAAATTCAAGCATGCAATGCAATATCAATTTACATAAAACTTCTTTTTCGCCGTGCATTCGCGCAACCTATTAAAAACAAATCGCCTGGATCCTTATTAGCGCGACATAACGCTCGATTAATTACAGTACTCGAGCGTTCGCACTACCGAAACTGCATCCATAAATATTTCGTCGAAACAACTGCTACATATGCACGCGGGTATAACCCATACGATAAAGCGGACCATCTAATTAGTGAGCACGCAATATTATTCGGGACGAAAATAAATCGGCTTGTACACGCACTCACGCGCTACTAGGGGAATGTCTCCGATTTGGGGTAAAAAGCGGCCTCGGGACTAATTTTTCGTGCAATCTAGGACACGTCGAGCTCGTTACGCGCGTCTTTACAGCTTTGATTTTGACGCGCGATGGGCGAGGTAAGTAGTAATAGTCGTCGGGCTGTCTACAAAGAAAGAAAAAAAAAACGAAAACGCAGAAGAAGTGGCGTAAGAAGAAGAAGAAGAAGCGCGATGCACGTGCTCTCGTTTCTCGAAATAGAGCGAGCGAGTGCGGCTAATCCTCCTGGAGAGGATCAAGTACGTAAGGGCGAGAGAGGTGGGAGGAAGCGAAGTCTCATGCATAAGGGAGAGAGTACACTGAAATTTCATGAAAGAAATTGCTTTTTATACACACGGTCTCATCTTTATCTTTTTTTTAGCTTTTTTCCAGAGCGTGCTGGTAAACTGGCCGCTATGAATAAACAAATTGAAAATGCTCCGTTGGATGTAGAGAGAGAGAGAGAGAGAGAGAGAGAGTGAGCTTTGCGAGACTCAAGGGTGTTATTAAAAATTATTTTTTTTCACTGGTCTCACGAAAGCTCCGACCCTCTGTAATATTCTCCAGGCGAAAGTTCCAAATCGTTGGTAGTTTGAAGAAATGACGCTTCTTACGAATTGTAATTGTTACACAATCTACAGTCTTTAAATTCGTTTGGGATTGTCAATTCCTCGCTCTCTTCGGTCGGCTAATTAACCATTTCTATCTAAATAATTATTATGTTAGATTAAGTTGACTTAAGACCTTATGCTTATTGCACTTGTCAAAATATCGACAAACTTATTAAAAAGTATTTCCATTATCTGAATTTTAATTAAAATTTAATTTTTATTTTCTTAAATTATTTCTCATTTGTTAATTACAAGCGTAAGCATTAAAGTTTTTTGAAAATTTCTTTTATCTGAAAATTCTATTTTATAAATAATATTTTTTTACATACTTCCAAATAAATTGATTCTAACATTAACATTTTGATGTTCATTTTTTATTAAAAAGTGTTTCATTCTTTATTTAAAAAAAAAAGAAGAAAGAATAAGAAAGGCATATGATAAATAAAATTCTAAACAATATTTGTTGGTATGCTTGATATTTTTTAAATAATTATTTTTGCAAACCATGCAATATATTTGCTATTTGTTTTAAATAAAGAAAATCATTTATGTATACTTCGATGTTTTTAAGCTTTTGCATAACCGATTATATTCTAAATAGTCCGCGTGCAACTATGAATATCTTATAACTCTTAAAGGTATTTTTTTTTTAATTTTCGTATACAATCTAAAGAATGATTTTTAACGGAAGAATTGGATAAGCTTTCAATTTTTCACTCTGAACATTAATAATTCTTAAGAAAAAAAAAAAAAAGAAAAAAAATCGGAACGTATGAAAAATGATAATGTAATTAAAAATTTATGAAATAAATTTAAATATAAAACTTTGCATTTAATAACATTTTTATTTAAAGACTTTTCGTTTAAGATAAATATGTTTATTTAATATTTTATGCCATTCACGATTAATATATTTATTCATTAATCAATACCAACTATAGTTTTAATTAAACAAAAGTATGATCCCTCGTTAATTATTTAAAATAATAAAACCAATAAAATAATAAACATTATTTAAGCATTATCAACACAAAAGCTTAATACTTCGAATGAGAGATTTTTTTCAAGTACTTTTTACTTATAAATTCGATCCGTGAGAAATTCAAACTAAAAATAATAACTTGACTCGAGTGAATGAACGATTCAGTAACATTAATAAACGAAAAGAAAATTTTAATACAACATCTGGGACTTTAATATAATATGAAAAGAATAAGCCAGCCGTTTAAAACTATGGTAGTCTAAACTATGGCTGTCATACAAATATAAAATAAAACTTTCTATAATAGTGAAAGATGAAAGCTACAACGCGTGTCACAGTCATACTAATGTCACGAGTAACTTATCGTTCCCTATCATGATACAGCAGAATATACCGTAACCTCGACGAACAAAGAACTATATCGGATTTTATCAGATAGGACAACATTTTGAAATATCATTTAGATGAAATATCATGTTTAGAACTTTAAATAAAATTTTTTAAATATTTTTTTCGTAGTTGGTATGCGATACATTAAACAGTCGTAATAATACAGAAGGAGTTTTTAAATAAAGTTACATTTATGTCAGTTATTCGTTCATTAAGTAGTCGTCTGTTGTTGCTATTTTAACGAGGTAATCGCGTGTCTGGAGAATGAATTTCAAGCTAGAAACATCGATTTTTCGTCGTCGATTTAAACATCGATGCCTATTATACTTCTTGCACCATCACTCGCCCAAAAAAAAAAAAAAAAAAAAAAAAAAAAAAAAAAAAAAAAATGCCTTCAACCAAATCCATGAAAGACGCGGTAATAGTATTCTAAAAATTTTACTCTCCCACGAGACAACGAGGCACATTGTCATAGTTGAACAATGTTCCCGAGCCGGAAAATCCGCAAGCCAAGTTCAAAGTACACCCGAGGCTACGCTTGTATATACGCGTCGCGACCTTAATCCACGTCAGCAGAAGTGGCCTGACCTCCTCCGGAAAGAAGGAGACCCTACGGACAAAGGCCTCGGCGAGTTCGCCCGCGACTTTTGAGAACTGTTTTATTAGGTACGCGAAATTCCCGTCGAGTAAACCCTCTGGGGATGCTCGACCCGCGGAAAGCTCGCGGAGTGTCAGCCCCCTGCTCCCCGACCCACCCTCGTCGTCGCCGACGCCTCCGCCGTCATCGCCGCTACCGCACACACACGCGCATGGCGAAGATGAGTCGAGTCTCAGGCCGACGTTGTAAGAAATTAGGTTGGCCGTGCGAGTTTAATTGAGGTGGATTCAACAGTTTGTAATTTGCGCGAATTGTAAGATAGAGGCGGATGCGGGACGGCCTTTTATTTTTCGGATTTGCGCGGCTCTGCCGAAGCCAGGAAGTAAGTTTCACGACAAAAGTTACGTGGCTGCAGTTTTGAGTTTTGCCAAGTTAAGCAATACTTTCTTAAACGTTTACCGGTTTATTTTGGGCGAGAGAAGAGAGCGCGACGTGAACGAAGATGAGTCGAATTTTTCCGAGCTTTTTTTGAATTTAATGTAATTGCTGGAGGCAGAATGATGTGAAACAGTTTTTGTATTTTTGATCGTTAATTGCGTATAAAAGTGGAATATACGTGTTCGTAGATTGTAGCATTTGATGAAGCTTACATCATTGCATACAAGTTAAGATGCCTAATTGGCAGATGTGATAATAAATTTAATTTATCGATGGAGCCTAAATATATTTTTGTTATATGAAAATTCGATTATGTTTTAATATCTTATAACGATATATATCAATAATAACTATGATAGATTTATTTCATCATTTAATTGATATTCTACGATACATGCCGTTCATAAATAACATAATTTCAAAACAATTATATTTCATATACTTTATTTCTGACTCTAATTACACATACGTATGTAATACAGACTGCATAGGTAATTTCAAAACGAGTATTAAATCAGTTTTTTTGTAATATATATATATATATATATATATATATATATATATACATATATTGAGGAACGGCACTTAAGACGTCAGAAATATTAGGTACATATTGTAAATACATGTACAACGCGTATATGAAACAGTATCTAATCGCAGCTAGAACACCTATTTTACATAATTATGTTCTCTTGTTACACTTTGACGCTTTTGGAGATTCCATTATCTTTGCATCTTATAAATGTAAATATACGGAAACGTGGTATCAGACGAGACATCAAATACACGCGATATGTCCCTAAGCAATAGAGTGTACAAATACTTGGAGAACATAAATTAACTGTGTAAGTGGCATAATGTGCATTAATACAGGTTAGTATGTTACAACGCAATCCACTGCGTTATTGTATTTTGGTGAAAATTTTTATGAGAATGAAATCGTTCGACTTACTTTACGAGAAAAAAATAAAACAAAAAAATATATATATTTTACCAATCATTCGTGAAAATATAAAACAAAAAACAAAAATAAGTAATGTTAAAAAAAAGTTAAACATAAAAATCTCATTTCTCAACGTTGAAAGAAATCGGGTAAAAATTGTCACATAAGACATTTGCGTGTATATCGGTGACGTCGTAAGCATTCGTATCCTCTGCTCGATATTCTCGCAACCTGAGAGCTTCTGGCAACATTCTCTACTGCCTGCGCAAGCTTTCACCGACAAAAATCGATTTACAAACGCATCAAAATAGCAAGACACACTTTTCCAATGACTTTCACATTTTCTAGGAATGTGCACGTAATCAAAAGGCTCTTCCAACACATCTTCGATTCATCGTAAATAAGATTTTTAATAATGCCGGACCGCGAGATGCGGACAATGATGCACTATGTATAAAAATATTCCTGGGGAGAAAGCGCATTTTCATATTGTCAAAATTTTGATTATTTTTCTGGTCCGAGGAGATGAAGATTGGAAAATTCACGATTTGAAATAGTGCTGGTGGTGATTTTAAGAAATATAGTCGGCAATTGGAAAGCCCTGGTTTAATATTCCATTTATAATTTCGATACAAAAATAGAGTTCAAATTGAAATTGAAATTATAATTAAAAAGTTAAATTAGCAATGTATATTGCATAGCTTATTTATAATGGTTTGTGAAATTGCTTTCATTACTTTTTAAAATTTCCTTTTTAAAAATATGACTTGGTATATTAAATATTTTTGTTGTTATTAAATAGTATGAATAATTAAAAATTTATACAATATTTTCGCGAAATCTCATAATTACTAAGATGAAACTCAATTAACGACACGTTTCAAAGTAATTAAAAAAAATCCAATAGCAATTTTCATCGAATATCTTCTATCGTCGGATTATATAAAAGATATCAATTTGTGTTAAAATAACTTTTTACGTAATATGTTAGAAGAATAGTAAATTGTGAATATAAAAGGAGTTTTTATTCTTTATTCGTGATTATCTTTAACAAAGGGTAATTTATTTTTCAATTTCATGTTTTTCGAGTTTTCCCATTTGTATCATTATAGTTTTATATGAAAAAGTAAACTTAACTAATTAAACATTAAATTTGGCTATAAATATTACGCGTAATAAGATAATTAATTATGTATAGATTTGATTAGGCAGTTGAAAATAATTGTACAGTCTAGAGAAATTTCAAAGCTTATAAATTTAATTTGAGATGAAGAAGAATATTAAGAATAAGAATAAGAATAAGAATAAGAATAAGAAGAAGAAGAAGAAGAACAAGAAGAAGAAGAAGATGAAGAAGAAGAAGATGATGATGAAGAAGAAGAAAAGGGTAGCTGAAAAGGAATGATGTGACTCGTTACAGAAAGGCCAAAATTATGGTATGCGAGAACACCTGTGAGAATACAAAAAAAAAAAAAAACCCGAAAATATTGTATTCCAGGATATGCCGCTCAGATTTGTAAGGGAAAACAGAAAATTACCCTTTAAAAAATGCAATTGTACAATTTCACACAAATTTATATTATATGCCGTAATTTTCGATGCATTTTGTGTGAAAAATGACGATCGTAAAATTTTGACAAACATTAATACAAAGGACTATAAATAAAGGACATGCAAAAGTGTATTTATACAAATAATTGAATATACACGCGAAGTTATATTTTATATGCAATTACTGAGAATCAATCTAAATAATCGTCTCTCGAATACAATTTATTTTCGGTTAAGCGAAATCGTGAAATTTATTTATAAATTTGTAAAATATATTTATAATGTAATAAGAAGGAACAAAGTTCTCTAGCGATTTCAAATTTTCTTCATAAACACGGTAAAAACTCATATTAATGAACGGAAAGTTTTGTTATAATTTATATGGTGTGAGAAACTTCTAAAATCTTGTTTTATTTTCATAAGAGACTCTTTCATCTCTTCAATTTTTTTTTTCCTTTCTCTTAATATACGTAAGGTGTTTAATAAATAGTGCGCGCACTATTAATCCTTTGCCACGTGATAAACTCCACGGATGCTCAATTATAATCTATAACTAATTATAATCTAAACTTTCCCATAATAATCTACCTTCTGCACTTCAATGCTTCCTACTCAATGGAAGGGGAGGGGGGCCAAAAAGCTGGATCATAGACCCAGTCAAAATCACTATCAAATCAATAACAATCTCTCCCCGGATCCTCGAATTTAAAATAATTCAATGAAAAGGAAAAAAGGAAGAGACAAGTCGATCTACAATCACAAAGTAACCAAGGCCGGTCGACTTATGCCCGGCAATCAATTGTTTCGACGTACCTTTATTTTGTAACCCTTGTTGGTCCGCATGATGAGATAATGGGCGATGCCGCTTGGCTGGAACTCGCGGGGCACGCGCAGCGACAGGGCGTAGCAGCCGGGTTTGCTCGTGCTCTCGCGCACCATGAAGGCGCCCTCGGGTTCCTGGCTCAGCACCTCCAACGTTATTTCCCTGCGCGACAGAAATTATTGTAGAAACAGATAGATAGATAGATAGATAGATCGATAGATAGATAGATAGATAGAGAGAGAGAGAGAGAGAGAGAGAGAAGATCACCGTCATCGGGACCCTCTCGAGACGTCTATTCATAATTAACGGATAATTAACGAATAATTAACGGCTGGCTACGATCGATCGGTCCGTTACGAGTACTTTGGATCGCTCGCGGAGGCCTTCTAGTGCCTTTTCGTGCCGCGAAAAATATGAATTATAGTAAATGATAGGGGTTCTCGGGAGAGTATCCAGTGGCACATTTACTTTGTTGCTTGGGTGTCGGATACTATACTCGTGGCTCTTGTTTGCCGTCGTGAAGTTCGTTTTCGGAATTGGAAGGTTACGCGCTCGAAAACTAAAAGTGTTAATAAGTTTAATGAAGCGTAATGTGCCAAATGAAAATTTATTAAGAGTCTCGGAGATGCGTTATTTCGACGTGACGACATTGGCTTCATTTTCATGCTCACGAATGTGTCGAATGTAAGAATGATTCGTTTTAATGCACGCGACAGGAAAAACGATTTAAAATTTTATATTTTCTCGTCTTTTAAAAACGTAAAAACATTGCTGGTTACACACAGGGTCCGCGAACATTCTCATGTCCACGATACGGAAAGTCGAATGTCTATTCAGGACAGGCGCCACGAGAAGTCCTCCGAATTTTTGCAATATTATAAATCAAGTAGTTGAAAAGAATGGGATTCTCGCCATAAATTAGGTCTCGTCTTCCTTACGCATGTACACTTAATATGAACGAGTCGTTGTTAATCATCCGTTTAGCGAGTGGGCGCACTAACGTAGTCGAGAAACGGTACGACGGCAATCAGATTCAGACAATTCCAACGGGAATAACCGACGCATCGTTGATTGGAATATCGATGTGTAAGGGGTACAAACTTATTTATCAAATCGACGAATAACGATAAATAACTTTGAATTGAAAATAGGCTCAATTAACGTACAGAGTCGTCATCGGCCATTAAGCCATTTATATCCGAGCCAATTAATTAACAGTTCCACGACAAAGTCGAATCTGACGTCGGTGAGCTCAACGCTAAATGGATCGGCAGCGACGTAAAGTTCGTACCTCGGTATGCCGGCCTGGAACCAGGGTGCCCGCCTTAGTTCTCCCTCCTCGCAGCGATTGTTGAGACTGTCCGTTCGCTCTGGAAGCGGCGGAGGCGTTGGCGTCGATCCGTGCATACTGCCGTCCGCGGGTACGGAACTGCTCGAGGTACTGATCTGGGACCGTCGTTTCGACTTGAAGTCCGAGTCGGTGGCCGTGCTCTGGGCTAGCCTGGATACCAAAGTCCATTGTGATTAAGGATGGAAGATCATGATCATGATATTCGTCGTCGTCGTCGTCGTCGTCGTCGTCGTCGCTCATTTCGCGGCTCACACCGTACTTTAGCGACGAAGCGGGGCATGGGTGTGGGATGGGGTGGGTGGAGAGAGAGGGCAGAGGAGGAAGCATCCGTCGGCTCTGCGCAATGTTATCGATTTGGGAATTCGGCCTGACTTTTGCATTGCCAATTGTATCGAACGAATCTGCAGTTGGTGCGGCTGAGGAGTTTTGTGCTTTTTGTTCGGGATAATCGTCGTGCGTGTTTGGCCGTTTTTGTTGGAATCGTTATAAAAGCTCGAGACGACTACTTCGACGCAATCTTGATTAATGTTAATGTCATACGTGCACGCTAGTTATTATGACTCGCAGCCCATTAAATTGTTAGGAAACACGATAAATGCTTAGACTGCTTGTAGTAAGATCTTAATAATATTTGTGCTATTTAAATTGGAATTTGCTGTGTAGTCGAGAGACCGGCGAGGGGTAAGGAGCGGGATGGTGGGAGGGTGTTATGGGGGAAGGGAGGGAGGGAGGGAGGGAGGGGGGGAGGGGAGTTTGTACCGCGTAGCTTCTTATTAAATAAGATTTTTTTCGATAATTAAGGAGAGCTTTAATATAAAGAACAATGCAATGAATACCAATGATACAACTTGTTAAAATGATAGAATAGCCTGAATTTAATATTTCATTCGCAAGCTAATATTTTCTTTATCGAGGTTATTTTACCAGGCACTTCTTTAAATATACACCGAGGGGTTAAAGTAATCCAGTAGATTGCATATTTAAATTTTAACGAAATTCCGATAATGTACTAGTACTTGTAATAAGGTAGTGGGATTGGCGAAAGACAAAAAGGCTTGTGACAAGAGCTTAAGCAAGATTATTCATGATATTACGGAGGATATTATATGGCAATAATAGCTTTCAAAGTATATTTACAAGCATATAAATTTAATTGCAAAAATATTTTGACCATGTATATGCGTTTACGGATACCCATAATTATTGATTAATAGTCACATTAACTTATCAAGTTTATGATTAAGGAAACAAGAGGTGAAATAAGAAAAGACTTGCCAAAAAAGGAATACGAAATGTACTTATAGATGGCAGTGTGTAAAATAATGAAAGAAAGTGGATGTTATTATTGTCTGTGCTATCTACTTGGTACGCGAATGTTCAGCCTCGCAATAACCGTACGACTATATGATTTTCAGGCAATAAAAGAGCGAATGTTTTTTTTAATTTCAGAGCAACGACAATAGTGCGGCTAAGTTATTATTTTTATTTTTTTAACGTAACATTATCGACAAAAGACTGTGTAAATTATTATGATGTTTGTGTAATTCAATATTATTGAAAATCTTTTTAATCTCCTAATGGATCGATAGCTTATAAATCCAAGAAAGGTAACAACGAAGCCAAACAAAATAAGAATCCTCTTCGTCCTCTCGGCTCCGTCCGCCCGTAAAACAATGATCTTCCCGTCCAATAAAATCCTAACACTATTCATCCATCGCATAATAACACCATCTACAAAGGATACTCCTTCCCCCAGTGGCCTCCCGTTCATCACGTGCAGCAGCAGCAGCACCACCACCACCACCACCACCTCTCATTCCACCCCTCATCCTTATCCTTGTTCTCTCGTCATTCGGCTCTTTTCGTTTCAGGAGAATTTTTCACGATAAAATGGACGTTGAGAAGGGGGAAGAGAGGCAGTGGTGGCTGCGGTGGTGATGGCGGTGGCGAAGGCGGTGGCGGCAGCGATAATAGCGACGGATATGTAGAGTAACATACGGAGGAAATGAGAGAGTAAAGGAACGAGAAAGAGGCGTTGGGAGGGGGAGGGGGGAGAGCGTGAGTGAGGAAGAGGAAGAGGAAGAGGAAGGGAGGACGAGACGGAACGGGAGGGGTAGAGGGAGATAAGAATATAATCGACATGACTGCCTTTGGCACGAACCTGTTATTCTCGATATTGAAATTCTTGGCGTTGATGGAGGAATTGATGGTATTGTCGAGGTTCTCGGTGACCGGCAGCAGTTTGCCATAATGGTGCTGCTGCTGTGGTTGCTGTTGCTGCTGCTGTTGTTGCTGCTGCTGTTGTTGTTGCTGTTGCTGCTGCTGCGGTTGTTGCTGTTGCTGTTGTTGCTGCGGTTGCTGCTGCTGCTGCTGCTGCTGCTGCTGCTGCTGCTGCTGGGGCCTCGTCGTCGTACTTCCGGTATCGGATTCGACAATGGCCTCATTTATGTAGCCGCCCGAGTGCGGCCTCGTCGTCGTCGGGGACGTCGGGGTGCTGCCGCCACTCACTAACGGACAGCTGTCGTCCTCGCCATTCAGACTCAGCACGTCTCGTCCGCCTGAGAAGTAACGCAAAATTCTCGGTTTAGCTTCTGCGCTCGTCCCTCCCGATAGCCCCTTTCTCCACCAATTGGCTCGTCGCCACCGACTCGACACCCACTCTCTCATTTCCCCCTCCCCCCCTGCTTTATACGCTGCAGTGAGCCGACTTTTTTCAAGTCGCTCGCTACGCTATGCGCTGCTGTCGCATATGAATCGGCAACCGAGTTTTGTCGCTGCTAGTCCCACGGCATAGAATTGGATGTAATTTCTCAGTCGGCTTCAGTCGTTCGGTCCATGGCATACTCACCCAACGTTTAATCAAATCTAATGGTCGTTAATAAACATCGAGACTGTGGGTAACACCCATCGGGGCGATGACGCAAGCGTTTAAGCTAATGCCAAACGTCGAATGTAACAAGTCGATGTCCGTGTTGTGTCCGTGGAATTCACAGGCCGTCGGTGTCGGGACTCTTCGACTGGAGCGCAGCCGTTTCGAGGTTAAGGAAAAGAGAACGAAAACGGGAATGAAGGGAGTTGGGACTCACCGGTGAGACCCATGGCGAGTCGCTTGATGAGTGGCGGCTTATCCGCGAGTCGCTTGTACGAGTTGAGTTCCGTGGGTGAGTTGCTCTCGTCGCTGCTCGGTGTGCTCTGCTGGGAGATGCTCTTCGTCGTCGCGCAGTCGTCCTCTGCGTGCAGGGAGCCGAGGACGCCGCCGAAGTTATGGGAAGGCCGTAGGCCCGGAATCGAGTTCGGCGTCTGAAAGAAAAGCATCGATCATTCGGTTAATTGATGTTTTGGAAATGGGTCAGCTTTTTCAGGTTGGAGCGACGAGGATGCATGTCCTTGTCCTTTGTCTTTCGCGATAAAGGATTGAGTTCATAGTAGGGATTTGGTGGACGCTAAATGAAATCATAGACGTATGAAGCGTTTGTCGTGTAACATGATACGTCGTAAAAATCATGGCAGCTTGATGGATCATTATCCAATACATCTCGCTCTCTCTCTCTCTCTCTCTCTCTCTCTCTCTCTCTGTACTCAATTTTTATTGAATCGAGTCAAAACAGAGGCCGAGTAGAGAGATATAATGATTTTATTTGTCGTTACTTCCGAGTAAAATGTAATGACGGAGATCGTATCGCCTCTACTTTTATTTTCTCTTTATTGTGCCTCTGGTTTGTTTAAGCAGGTAGATTTCAATCCACAATTATCAATCATCGTAATAATCATAATGTTTGCGCACAAAAAGTAAATATAGTTACCTATAATTAATTAGTAACTAAATTCTATTTAATACGCGCGCACTAAAGGTTTTCGATTACTCTCGCAATTTTACATTATTAATCTATTAATGCATTAAATGTCTAAGCAACTTTTGACAAAACATAACGTACGCTTTTTTTACGCATTAATTCTATTCAACGCATAATATTATACATTATTTCAATTCAAATAGCTTGCTTTTTACATTATAAATATTGCACCATAATTATTAATTACCATATGAATATCAGATTAAAATTCTGTATACAATATTTAATGTATGCTAGAAAATGCTATAATTATCCATAATGAATAATAACAAAATATTGAAAATCTTATTATAGTTTAACGTTCGAACGAAATTACGTACGTTGGTTTCACTTCATACCTAAAAGAAACGTGAAAGATATTAAACATTACAACGACTAAATGGAATGATGAAATCTTTACATTGTCCACGGCTTATTTAAACAAAACGTTCCAATTATGTATGGGTACTATGATTCTTATTATCCTTATTAATAATAAAAGATTAATATTGCGAGTCAATCGAGCTTAATAAATGTCGGGTGAACATTGAGGCTCGCAATAAAAAGAGCAATCAACAAGTTTCAATCGTTATCAAAGGTACTCCTCCTCCAAGTAATAATG
Organism: Ceratosolen solmsi marchali; assembly: GCF_000503995.2. Classification (NCBI taxonomy): domain Eukaryota; kingdom Metazoa; phylum Arthropoda; class Insecta; order Hymenoptera; family Agaonidae; genus Ceratosolen; species Ceratosolen solmsi. Next base: position 1,244,339 of record NW_011948440.1, read on the forward strand.
TAGCGCAAATGCTTTGAGCTTTTCTCATTAAATGCCTTTAAAAGTATATTGGAACGACTTATCAAATCAATACGCATCAAACTTTGTCACTCGATACTTTGCAATGCAAAGTTGTCTTCGCCGTTCGCAACTTGGGCATTATAATATGGCGAAACTTTGGAAAAACTATTTTCGCGCCCAAAGAGTATTCACAATTGACTTAGAATTGTCGGAAGGATTTACCTTGACACTGGAGAGCCGAAGCGTCGGTGAACCGGCGCTGCCGAGCTGCAGGTTCATGTCGCCGTCCTCACTGCTGCTATTACTCGGAGACGTCGTCTGTTGCTGACTCGACTGCCAGAGATTCGACGTTGGAGTCCTGCAGCTGCCGCCGTCGCCGCCGCAGCCGCCGGTAACGCCACCGACCACTTTATTGTTGTTGTTGTTGTTGTTGTTGTTGTTGTTGTTGTTTGTATTGTTGTTGTTATTGTTTGCCGAATCACTGCCAACTAGGGACTTGTTCTGAAAAGAAGTAAATTATTTTATTATTCGTTATTGTTGTTGTTATTGTTTGCCGAATCACTGCCAACTAGGGACTTGTTCTGAAAAGAAGTAAATTATTTTATTATTCGATCCGAGGATTTTTATGAGTTAGTGATGATGATTTCTTATGAAATTATCGATGCTTTATGAGGGCATGGTGTAACAGTGCATTAAATTCATTTGAATTATATTTAAATGCGTTATAGCAGTGTAAAAATGGTTATTAATAGAGTGAAGAGTAATAGCTGTTTATCGTGTTTATTTATGGTACTCTTAAATTATAATGTATTACAATATTCAAATTTTACCTTTAATACAGATCTGCTTTTAGTTTTTGATTTATTTAAGCTAAAAGTATGTTAGGATACGTCAATTACAATTTTTAGCAAAATAACGATTTCAAAAAACAAAAAGGAAAACCAAAATCGATACAGTTATCGATATTACCGATATAAAACATAAGATACACTCCTACCATAAAAATTCGAATTTCGTATGCCTATGTTAGTTGTTTTATACATATAAATGTCACGTACATGAGTTATCTGTAACTATAAATAGGAGCAAATGTAGCTTTTGAAATATACGGTGATAAGTAATCTCAATATAGAAAATATCATTACATACAACGTGCACTTATCAATGTGTTAAGCATCGTTAAATTATTTATGCAAATCAATGAATTTTCAATGAGACATTTAATAAATATCTGATATATCTTTTATCACTTCAACTTATTAAGTTCGTTGTAAAATGCATCAAGCATGTCCCTGATACTTATTAATATGCAGTTACAAAGTTAAAAGGAGATTGGTTTATAGGCTTTACGGTTGACATCATTTTCTATTTCGTTTTGAGTTGGATATATTATAAACTGGTTATAGCAGTGGTTTTAAACTCTTGGTCTTACTTTTTATCATGGCATACTCTATGGAATATCGTTTAATTTTATGAAGTATTTGTACTCAAATGTGAAACAATTTTTCCCATTTTATAGTGCTAAATAAAGTTCTATAAATTATTTATATCCGTTGATCTGTAAAATTTAATAATTACCATTGGTATTGCCATTATTTCCCTAATAGTTTAGAAGTATTGTTAAATACTAAAACACAATTATAATTATCATACATTGATGAAATCGTTCATTATTCGAACATAAAAATAACGATAATATACTGTCGGCTAATGAAAAATATTAAAATAATTTATTGTCATAATTGACATTTTGAATTAATTAAAATTTGAATTTGAAAATATTTCAATTCAATTTATTATTCAATCTTCACTTCTGCAAGTTTAATTGAAATTTTGTCAAAATAATTATTAATATTGTTAATGAAGAATATTCTATTCAATGTGAATCCTTTGGAAATAACATAAATCCGTATATTTTTTGCAATACTTTGAAATAAGTATTTACATTATTGGCGTTCAAATATTTTTATATAATAATTAATTTGCTGTTCGTAAGGTTTTTATTCATCACGAGATTTTGCGAATCATTAAATTATATGAATCTAAAATTATCATTGCTTATTATACATTTCCATATCAAATATGCTTATGCATTCACCGTTATTACCTACCGATCGCAATTTTAATTAATACAGCACGCATTTAAAAATATCCTATTTCACTCATATTACGTAATTCGAGATTAAATTCTACATATTTGTGAAATATCAATTATAACTTTGGTAAAATTAATTTCTTCTGTGCATTTAGACATGCGCATTGAGCACCTGTTTATATAAAAATAATAAGGTGCAATGTTTATAAAAACTAAATTGACGTTTACCTTGAAAATTACACCTTTCCCGACAAAGCCATTACCGAATGCCATCGAGTGACGTATAAATTATTAATATGCCTCAACCTTCGAACAATGCCCTATATTTTAATGAATAAAGAAAAAGGTGAGACGGCGAATTCTCCTCTCCCAATGGCTCCCGAGCATTTTCATAATTTCATCACGCGATGAAAACCATCGTTCGTAAATTGCATATTATTACGGCGAGCGCACGTAACGAAGCAGCCGACAACAATTGCCAGTGTTAACACCCTCGAAAAGGTTTTCCAGCCATGGCTAAACTACGCGCAATTACACCACAATTCGCGCAAAGTCCACTGAATATCGTTTGTCTTGACAGGCGTAAAAGAGCGAGTGGGAGGTACGCGTATTTTTCGCGCACAATTGAAAATGGCAACAAAGGGCCGTTGGTAGGTAAAATAGCCTCACACGTACAATAAGTGCGACGCGTACTTTCTTTTAAACTGCCACGTCAAGTTCCGTGCGATGGTTGTTGGTTCGCGCCAAGCGCATCCTCCCTCCCCGCTGCTCCTCTGCCGCTACTGTCCACTGCAACTTTTACTTACACGTATGTTACGTGTGTTATTTTCCGGCTGTATTTAGTGGGGCGTTTGCGCGGATGTGCTTCGCGCACACATTTTTATGCGAAGATTTATTTCTCTGTCCTGATGTTACCTCGGTGGTGAAATTAATTGCTCGAATCTCAAGATGCACCAGATTTGTCCGAGTAATTTGAAATTTTGTTCAATTTTACGATGCATTGTAGCTATATTTTACTTTATTTTGAAATATGCTATGTAAGGATGGAATTTTTAGAACACTTTAACTCAAGAATGGAAAACTGAATTAGTAGAGTATTAAAATAAATTGACAAATTATACAGGTAATTTCTAAATAATTTCTAAAATATTCAATGTATATATATATATATATATATAATTACAAAAACATATTTTTAATTGAAAGCTTATACTTAAGCATAACGGGAAAAATATTAATGATAATATTCCATAAGAAATGTATACAATTACCAAATATGTTCTATGTAAAGTGTGACAATCTATATCTAATAAATATTTCTCCTATCGATACTCTATTGATACCATATTATAAATATACAAATATCATTAACTATCTTTTGTGTTTCACGCTTAGGAACGAAACAACATGTCAGAAATCCAAGAAGCATTTAGTGCATATATGATAAAAAAAAAAAGTACGAAGCCCGACTTACTTTACCCCTTTATGCAATTACAGTGCAGTCAACTTTTTCACTAGCATTCATCATTTTCTCAATGCAAGTCCACTCCTTTTCCTCTTCTACCATAAGCTTATGAAGTAAGTTTGTAAAACGGCGATTGAAAAGCTTTTAAAGTCTACTCTCTCCTTCTTAACGCACACGAGCGTATTTATACTTCTATTTTTAAAAATTTGTTTGATTTGTCGCTGGGAATTCTCATGAATGCACATACTAACCCCCTTTCTTTCTTTCTTTTTTTTTCATGTTTTTTGCCATTGCAAAATCTTTTCACGAGGCAAAGCTCGTGTGGGTGAATCTATAATTAGTTTCTCTTGAGCAAAAGTTCTTAGCGCCGCGGTGAATACAAAAGTACGGGCGAGACTTATGCAACGTGCGTCGCCGAGGTGAAGTTTTATAAGGGTTCGTTTCCTTTTATAATTTTCATGTATGATATTTCTGGCTCCTGCACAACGGATCTCAATGCCTATGTAATACGTCTCCTTGAAAAATCAAAGAGCTAAATCGTATGATACTTCGATGAGTATTAATGTTGAGGAGAACTTTTTGCGAAAAGGTAGTTTACGATATTATTACATAAATTCTTACAAGACGACATAATCTTATAATTGTCGTTTGCTTTATCAATGAATGATTTTCTCAAATAAAACGTGTAAATAGTTGAATGTTTAAATAATCATTACATTTCATTACTAGTAATATACAACATTGGCTGCTGTAATAGAATGCTTTGGAATGACGATGGCTAATGCCTTAACGGAATTTCTTCATGTTTTCATTCACTGAATTTTTAAACACTGATTTAAAATAGTAGAAAGTATAATTTGTATGCAAATTATGTCGCTCTATGTACGTAAGTAAATACTAGAAGTAAACAAACATGTTCTAAATATTACAGCGGATAGATTTAAGTTCTCGTATTATTTTTACAATTACATAATAGAGTGATAATACCGAAGTATTTATTATTATAATCTAAGAATGTAATGATTTAAACTTAAATATTATATATAATGATAAACGTATACAATAAATGTAAAAAATCGATACATAATACATTATACATAATTCGTATAGATTCGAAGCTTCAATATTAAAAAACCATGGATAGCGTAAATCATGGGAATTGATTATATTGTAGAGGATCGTCGGGAGCATTTGTACTTAATTCCCAACTATATTGGCAAAAGACGTAGAAAAAAGGAACCGCGGTCATTTCGAATTAAAATAATATTAATAATATTAATAATAGTAATAATCGTAATAATCGTAATAATCGTAATAAAATGAAAATACAGGTCAGGACGACTCACCCAGACGGCAGTCCGATTTTCCTGCTGGTGCTTGTCCTTCCGAAAGTGCGCGTTCGACTTGGAGTTGATCACATCCTGGAGCATCGGTTGGCGCTGCAGTTGCGCCACGTACGCCATGCGAAAAGCATTGCCGACGATAGTGTTCAGTTCCTCGGCCTGCAATCAAGCCAAGCAATTCAAGAACGTTAATTCTTTCGTTTCAATCATGCGCTTCTTTTGCCAATTTGCTTTTATTTGATGAAAGAGAAATTACGAATAATAAGTGCGTTGGATTTTGATGGGAATAGCGTGTGCCGGGCTAAGAGTCTAAGCGAGTCGGATAAGGCAAAGGAAATTTAATTCGTTGATTCTATCGATTGGTTAATATGATAGGCAAAGGATAAATCGGGTATATTTTATGAGGCGATTAGAGCGAAAATATTTTGATTAAAATGCGCTAGAATTTTAAAGAAATCGAGCGCAGCTGTCTGTACTACTTTGCAACTGTTGAGAATGACAAAAAAAAATTTAATTAATAATGCGAAATTGTCGGCAGCTCGGTCAAGCTTTTACAACAAAAAATAATAAAATGATATAATAATAAAATAATGATAATAATAACAACAATAATAATAATAATAATAATAATAATAATAAGTAAATAAATAAATAAATAAATAAATGAACATATAAATAAATAAAAACGTGAAAATAAATTTCAGGTTAGAATATGTATTAGCCCGAGAGGAGATTGTCTATTGTGAGGAGATGTTCAGTTTCTTTAGCTTGAAGTTTAGAAATTCTGGTATTCTTAACACGCTTTATGTTAAGAAATGTAGTCATTATCGAGAGTTGGCCAAGTCGAAGAATTTTTATCCCGGGTTTAAAAAATTCTTTACAGATGTCGATATTAATAATCTAATTGATTTATTTAAGCAAGCTCACGGCATTGTGTTAGTTGCTAAAGATATTACAGGCAGCATATCTTGGTAATTTTGTTGTTTCTTGTTACTTTTTAAGCTCGATGGCCAATTGGCTTAATTTCTTTCCCCTATGAAATAGCATTGTGCGCTACCGAAAATTTGTAAATTTGTAAATTAAACGCAAATTAACATTGCAAATTACGGACGATATCGCGTAGAAGATATAACAATAATAATAACAATAATAATATAAAACAGACGGATGTTACAGTATTAACTTGCAAATACAATACCTCGACTCAACGCATTTCGCTCGTAATTGATAATAGGAAATGAGCTTAGGAGATGCGAGTACAGTCAAACAGTTTTTCCTACAAACATTAACTTGCGACGGCATGCATTCGCACATCAAGTCAACCAAACATATGCGGCTCGATTAATTAATTATGCCTGCTTAAACTAGTAACGATCGAGATCAAAGAGACGCCGGCGATGCTCCGCGCTTTCACGTGCCCCGAACAACGATACATTGACGTTTTGCATTCGTGGTGCGGTAACAAGTGTCTTTTAATTAAAATGAATGCCGTAGGACTGGAGGCGATAGTTGTGCGTGGAAGTGGCGTTTCACGGGAAGTGCGCTTCCTTTTTAACGGCTTACGAAATCCGTGTGGAATTTCGACGTTGGCGAGCCGAGATCTTTTTTGCTTGTCCTGGTATCCTGTTTATCAATGCCTTCGTTTCTTAACGGAATTTTAAATTTTACACACTCCACACGAGATTCTCCATGTAATTTTTAGCCTCCGATAATGGTCGAAGAATTAATGGGCAAAATAAGTGTACAAAAATAACTTAACATTTAATTAGCCTTGGTAGATCATTATTTATCAGCCTACGTACTAGCACTGCTTATATTCGTTTATGTCGGGCTCATTAGTATATAACTAACTATATGTGTATGGAATTGGTGCAGTGATAGGTCAATACGTCGATTTACCTATTTTTAAAATGCAATTTTCTCTTTGATGAAGCTCATTCCCATTTTTAGTTTCACTTATCGAAAAATACATACGCGAAGATTAATATTTTTGAATTTTTGGATCAGATGGAAAATTAAATTGAGTAAACTCAGCCCAAGTTATAAATATACTTTGCTCCCTGGCATGTTCTTATACTTGCCAAGTAAAACAATGTCACTATTCTGGAAGCGCGGAACTCCTGCCTTACCTTTTCCCAGTGCAAAAATAGCCAGTTCATGCTTGTAACGTATTAAAGTTGCTAGCAGGAACTGAAGGAAATATAACTACTAGACATTTTAAATATCAAAGGTTTGGTGCTATGGATAATTATTCGAATTGATGGAACTCGGTTTGAATGAGAAAGACACCATAGGCTCGAAATTTCTTTAATTGAAAATTTATCGGAAATATTCAGCCCCCTCTTGCAGACCGAATGAACGTGCCAATCACCTGTAAATTCGAGAAAAATCATTATCACGTTCACAATCAGCGTTTTATCCTTCGGATACAATATTCTCAGTTTAAATAGAATTGTAGTTTGGAAGCGATACCTCTGGACGTCAGTTATGAAAGATATTTCCCTAGCGGCTAAGGCATTCTGCTCGTTGCAAAAGGTTCGTTTCGCGAATGCACAGGACAGCCTGAGCCGAATACTCTCTCTCTCTCTCTCTCTCTCTCTTCATCCCTCTTCATCTCTTGAGCGCGCGTGCGATCGCACAGGCACGCATACATATACAAACTGCACCTCGCATAACTTCCGGCGAATTAATGAAATTCCCAGTGCTGACGCGCTTGCGCATACGCACGTTTACGATTCAATAGTACTAACGACGACCTCGATCGTGCAAATTACACATATTCCAGCGTCACGTTGTATTTGCGGTCAGCAACACACGAAAAATACCTTCGTATGCATTTGGAGTTTGGTTTCGGAAATCCGGCTTTTGGTACGCGCGTGGCTACCACCGTAATAGTCATCACGTGTGCACCTTCTGTCTTCTTCCACTTTGTCCGTCTCGACCCCTCTCCTCCACCCTCATCAAAGTGTCGCACTCTCTCACTCTCACTCGTTCTCGTTCTCTCTCTCTCTCTCTCACACACACACACACACACTCTTGATACTTCTGACGCGCTCCCAAGTGTCTGGGTTTCTTTATACTTGCAGGCCTCGGGGTAACTGATCCACGATGGAATTCGATTCTTTACACTGGATTGATAGTTTTCAGCAATTGTTCATATTATACCGATCTACTGTATATTGCATTGATTGTAAATTATTTGTTTCAATGCATAAAGAATGAAAAGAAAAAATTCTCAACAAATCTTCATGGCCATGATTTTCTTTATCCTTTGCTAATTATTCGAAACTATTCGTATTACGATCACTCATGTTAAATGTAAACATTTTAAGAGAAATAATAATAATAATAATCAGCACATACAATAAATTATGGTAATTAATGAAGATAAGGTGTCAATTTATTGAGTATCATGTACGAACGACATTGTAACTTTTTCCATCGAATTTTGTACTACTTAATATATTTGTATAAATTAATAAAAAAAATGTATATCGGATAATTACACGAACCTTTCGACTTACTTCAAATACCCGATATTATTATAAAAAAAAAAAATAATCATTAAAATATTATTACGCTCTCAATGTTTTTTAATTAAAATTTTGATAATTTAAAACACTTGCAATCTTATCTTATAATCTTAAATTTGTGTTATAACTTTTCCAATCACTACTGGCCCAAGACACTTATAAATTTTTCTCCGTTAGCGTCTGATTTTTCATTTCTGTCTTTCTATTTTAAGTTTTAGGCACACTTCCAGTATGTACATACCGTACAACTGAGTGCAATATAAGATGACTTGGTGCTGCATATGTCATCTTTCGTGCAATATGAGAACAGTTGTTGTTAACGTAACATCTTGCGTCAGGCTTCTCGATTCTAGCTAAATGGAAAATTAAGTTTACCGTCAATTTCCGAGTAAATTATTATTTCTCATATACCTCCAGCATCTAATATATCAAATAATGTACCACGTACATATGGTTAAAAATAATATTTCTATAAGCTTTATGAGTCTTAAAAGATCCGATAATTACCGGAACATGCCAATATACCATAATTATACCATTAAAAGAATACTCGTATAATTTAAAAATGACATATTTAAATTATACAATTCGACAAAAACAAATAGATATTTCCAACTAATAGCACCATTAAATATCCATGAATGATGGTCATTCTTTACTCATTGGTAAAATAATGAAAAATAAGACAATACGTAAGACCGTTTTACATACGTATGCCATAAAAATATGCATAGTTATACAAAGTTAAGGCGTTAAGGCGTTAAAGCGTAAAACGTTACGTACAGTCAAATATATTCATATTTACTATCCAAACAGTGCAAAATTAATAACTGTTTACTCATCTTACGCAATACTTTAAATTACTAGGCATGATGATTTTCCATTTAATTAAATCCATATGAATAATTTACTTTTATTACTAGCTGAATTGCAAATCCGCGAGCTTTCTTATCTCCAGCTCCGACAATTCAAGCCCAAAAGGAGAGCTCAGCCCCAAAGATTGAAAAAAAAGGTCGGCGGCGGCCCATCCCGCTTGAAAATAAGCAAACCAAATCAGTCGAGAAGCAGCTTGGCGGCTGACGATGTGCACCGGAAATTCAAGTAATCCAATCCAGATGATCGTCTGTCTGTTTTGGACAAGCGATCCTCGTGTCACGGCGAGACAGAGAGAGAGAGAGAGAGAGAGAGAGAGAGAGAGAGAGAGCAGCGATTCGAAAGAAAATGCAGGAGGTTTTCGCTGTGAGAAACGAGGCTGAGGCACCTGTGAACGCAGGACCAAAGGAGGCCGCGGGTGCGTTGTTGGTCGTGGATGTCACCGAGGCCCCGGGAGTCGTTGTCTTCCAAGCATATAATCGCCTCGCGCGGTCACAAGGGGCGACTTGACGTTTTGCTTTACGAGCTTGTCCCGGCTCTGACGCGCTGCAAATGAAGAATAGCTGGGTGGCTGTGTGCCGCGGGGGCTTCTCTTTGCTTTTCATTTGCGCCGATCGCCGCCGCCGCCGCCGCCGCCGGTGACTAACTGGGGCTTCGTTACCTCTTCTACCCTCCCGCGCCCCCACGTTCTTCTCGCTTTTGTTGTTTTTCTGATATTCTTTTATCTGCTTTAAGGCCGGCCGTAGCCAAGTTTTCCGTTGTTTTAGGCGTTACTAATTGTAAGTGGATATTTTCTCTTCGTACTGGATGGATGATCCATTGTGAAGTAATGCGAAGGCTATTGATTTTAGGCGATAATGTGGCTTCGAGAGGGGCTCAACGATACACAATTAATGTCGTAAAGTTATTGCTTAAAAAAATTTTCTTAGATAGAAAAATCTATTAAAATTGTCTTCTCGACTTTCTTATATCAGTTAATTAAAAATCTCTCCCTCATACTCCCTTATGAAATGTTTAACAATCGATGTGTGAGGAATATAATAGTTTACATTGTACGAATAATTATGCTCAGATTTAATGAATATATCTCTTTCGCAATTTCCACTACTATATTTTTAAGAGAAAAAGTCCGTAATACTTTCACTTCCAACTATTTTTCTCTCTCTTTCTCTCTCTCTCTCTCTCTCTCTCTCTCTCTCTCCCTCTCTCTACGACTCTGCACCTGCCCCATTTGCTCGATTTATTTTCTAACAAACCGTTAATTGCATTTATTAAATAATTAGTCATGAATAATTCGACCATTAAAAAATTCTTCGGAAGAGGTGTCAACAACATTTGGCAAGGTGCTTGACACCTCCAGAGAAATGGCACTCAGCTTTCTCGTTGATGACCTTACATTAGCATCGCTAGAGCTAAAAACAACGTGACCTTTTTGCCCTCAACTGTGAATTATTGATAAAGCTAAGTAGTTGAGCATGTATTTGAAAGAGTGAGAACAAGATAGATAGATAGATAGATAGAGAGAGAGAGAGAGAGAGAGAGAGAGCACTAGTATGGGTAGGTAGGTGGGAGATTTAGTTAACGTCGGGGTGTCATAATTACCCTCTTTTGTTTTTCTACCAGAATAATGTAGCTCATATATAAGACAATTTCTATAAAATTTAAATAATACGATAAAAAATATAGATTAAATGATACTGCTGCACCTTTTTCAATGGATATTAAATATAAACTAAAAAGATTTGATTTTCTATTCAAAATTTATTACCCCATTATATATTGATTTATGAATTATTCAAATATGCTATAAGTGATTAGTTTCGATTTAAAAGTTATTTGCATGATTCGATTTTCTTAATTATACTCAGCGTTAAAACATTAAAATTAAAAAATACTTCCCTTTGAATTTCATATTCAATAATAATTTGTTTTTCGACTCAATTACATCCTCGGTCAATCCAACATTTCATTTAGACCTTCGAAAGCGTCTGTTCATTTTTATTAAAATTTCATACAGAAAGCAAAGTCATTATCGGCGATATGTATAATTGAATTTGACAAATGTGTTTTTTAAATATAATTTATGGGAACTTTTTTATTACTCAAACGTGCTTAAGCAAAAAAAAAAACAAAAAAAAAAGTGTAAAAATTAAAATAGCGCATAAAATAAAAAAAAATTGATTAGATCTTATAGTAGCTAAAGTTAATTTTACAAGCAAGATTATTTTAATTATTGATTGAAGAAACAAAAATTAATATTTAACTTTCATTTCACTGGATATTGTAAATTTATAGTTAAATATTTTTTAAGTAACATCTTACCGATCACAAATCCTTAAAATACATAAATAAAAATATATTATAAAAATCTGATTAGATGTTTGGCAATAATGAAGTAATTCATTGAACGATAATGATTCTTTTAATGTCGAACCGACGGCTTTCCCAATCCTCATTTAATATTTAGATTACATAAATAAGAAGTAACGTTTTTATTTTCACGTCAGGTGAGATTGACTATAAAGTTGTTAATTGAATTAAATTCACTTTTAAGTGAAACTTGAGTTTTAAATTTTAAGTACATACAAAGAAAGTCTTGTGGGTGATGAAAATTTTTAATAGATTCTTAATAAATAACTGTTTTACAACGACTATCTAAAATCACTGTCTAAATCAGCAATTATTATTACAAAGTTTAAACAATAATTTTTCTTTCTAATAATACAATAAAGGAATGAGAAGAATTTTGTAACAGAAAATAAATGAGCAGCAATACTAACTCAATTAAGCATTGCCGTGGTATTATTATAATTGCATATAAGGGTCTCGTGATTATATTATTATGAATTTATTATGGAGAATAAAAGGAACTTATCGAAAGACAATTTTCCTTCAAAAACCTTTCATAAACTTCACCCTTTCGTAAGCAGTAGGTAAAGCGATAAACCCCTTCATTTCCTCCATAAAAATACACTCCCACTCGCAGGTTCGCTTTCCACATAAAGTACACATAAAACTCCAGTCCATCTCACGTGCTCCTTGCCTGCCTCTTTCTTTTTTCCTTCATTTTCTCCATCGCTTTATTACTTCTTTTCTATATCCAGTCTGCTGCCTGCCACCTCATCGCATATACTTTTTGCACACCTAACCCCTACTATTTGACGAAGCAAAAGAGTCGCCGCCGCCGCCTATTTCACAGGGGGTTGAGGCTCTCCACGCACGGATATAAAGCCGGGATATTCGATCGAATAACTCTCGATCTGTCGCCGCTTTTCTTCTTTCCTTTCATCTGTTTCCCGTGTGTATGCATTATGGGATCTGTCTCATCCTGAGCCAACTTCTTCGAGCGAAGTTTTTAATATAAAGCCGTACACTACACACCGATAGAACATTATTATTTCCGACTGTGTGCACGCCAATAATGCGAGGCTCCAGGATTCTCTATGTATTTCATCCCTACAAACAAACACACGTACGCATAAGAGCAATTTTATTTATCATGGAATTGTAAAACTCAAAGGTCTTATTATTCACGGTTTATTGGAGCATTGAGTGATTGAAGAATGTTTGATAGAGAGTTTACATTTGAATGACTTATTACGGCACTCAAAGTCGCGGGTCGTGTAATCTAGAACAGTCATAAAATCCTTATCGACTTTGTTTTATAACGACATTTTCAATAACAAATGTAAAGAAATATAATTAAATGCTAGCCATTTATTTAGCAATGAAAATAGTTGAAATTCCTTAGGTTGCTGCTTGTATCGTAATTACTATAATTGCCAGGTTGATATAGATAATAATGGAAAGTTTCTTACCGATGTATAAAAAAAAAAAAAAAAAAAAAAAAAAAGGGGAAAAAATTTTTAATGGTAAGATACATTTAATGTTTGTTTAATTATGTCTAATTAATACGGGACATGCAACAAAAAAATAACGAAAAATGGGAATTTTATTAATATAATGCATAAGTAATAGAGTTTAATCATATTATGTTTAAACAGAAAAAAGAAAAAAAGAAAAAAAATTCCCTTTAAAAAGAAAAAAATAACTATCTGCCAATGTTCTGAAATGAAAAGAATTTCTTTCTTAAACGAAAGTCATACAATCTTATACAAGCACTAAGAGCTAAGAAAAAAGATGTACTCTTCGCTTCGGTAAATGTTTTTCAGTCCCGTACAAAGATACGATCTTACCAAAGGAAAACAATGAAAAAGAAAAACAGACGTCTGAGTTACAATATATAACGATCTCTACATATAATATATTAATGAAAGAAAAAAAAAAATTTTATCAGGAGCTTTTCATTTTTGGATGCATTGGTAATGATAGCCTAGGCTTGGACATTTTTATTTGCAAACATCAAATGTAGATCTGAAGTATAAGAATAATGGAAAGAGAGTTAATTCAATAAAATTTTTATTTAGTGAAACCATAGGACCTCTTGCAGTGACATAATATACAAATGAATGAGTACGCGCGCGCGTATATATATATATATATATATATATATAAAGTAATTCTCGCAGCTGCATGACTTTAATTCTCAAATTAAACTCGCACAACAAAAGTGGCTTTTGTCAGACAAAGCCCAAAAGAGCGTACCACTTCACGATTTATTTCTTAGTTGGAAAGCAACGACTACGTACACGCGTACCAAAAATACGTCACCGCGTCTGGCACGCCTCGTACTTTCGTTGCGCAAGCGCTGGAAGGGCGCAAGAGACGTCCCTCCTCTCCTTTGGAATATTAAAATCTTTCCGCGGGACTTTTCTAAATGCAGACTAACGTACCGGCGCCCTTGCCCCGTGACATTATGCACTGACGTTTGTATTACGTATTCACATTGGTATCGCTAGTTGTGTGGGCGAGCTGCCGGCGCCCTTTTCCTTCCTCCCGTTCCTCTTCATCTTCTCCGCTGCCACTGCCGCCATAGCCGCCGCCGCCACTACCACCAATACCACCACCGTCTCCTCCTCCTCAACCAACCTTGTCTTTCACTCTCGCTCAACCCCCACACGCGCAGTCCGACAACCGGAATTTACCGTTCACAACTTGTGGCTTTTGCTTAGGCGGGGCGTTCTAAAGGTCGAAAAGCGTGCGAGGCGCTTTTTTTTTTTTTACGGAAGGGGAACAGACCACCGACTGAGTTATTAAGGATGACGGTAATGAAGGGGGTAAGCGCCGGCTTTTTACCCATGCAGAAGAGAGTGGAGGATATTTCTTAATTGAAGGTTGCAATGTGTACTGGGAATATTCATAAAGTGATTATTGAAAATTTTTCGTGAAAGGTAGTAATACTTCAGTTCTCTCTGCATTTCTTTTTCTTGTTCTTCATTCTTTTGCTTTTGCACCCCCTGACAGGTGACTTTTTTGACAGTTATGAGTGTGTAATCGATTTGTAATTATGCCGGGAAATTATCTTTTGATGAATCATTAAATTTATTTTATTAAATTATGTAATGCAATATTACATTATTTTAATGAAAACGCGACATATACGTTATTGAATAAAATTGCACGTTTTACGTGCGTGAGTGTAGGTATGCGTGGGCGTCCGTGCGTACTTAAGTGTGTGTTTGTGTGTGTGTGTGTTTGTGTGCGTGCGTGCGTGCGTGTGTGTGTATATATGCGTGCGTGTGTGTGTTTTAAAGTGAAGGAATATATCATATTAATCTATCTATCAACGTTTGATATTTTGTTTTTGTACATAATACTTTTTTTACAAGTAAAGATTAAATCGTTATTCCAAAAAATGCCATCGTGTATCTTTCTTTTCAAATTCTTATAACTAAGATACCTTTAAGCTTACTTAATGAGATACAAACTATGTTTGGAGATTCATAATTATGATTATCCGAAAAAATGTATTATAATTATTGAAACAATATATTTGAAAACGATTTTACCATTTTCGTAGAAAATATTTATAGTTTGCATATATATTTTGATTGACTATAATATTTGTGCAATTATTTTTTTATTAATTTAGCAAATATATGCTTGTTAACACTGCTCGTATTAATAAATTTCAAAATACAGCAAAATCTAGGCATCAACATTTTACTGCAAATAAGAGACATATCTGTGTCATGCAAAATTTCTTTACAATAATCTCAAACATTCATAAATCATGTTTGCACGCGCAGACATACGTAAACGAAGCCACGATCATTATTATTGAATAATTCGAATTTTCAATAATTCCTAAATTAATAGTTCCATCTTTCTCGCGATTAATTATTTAACTTATCGCACTATACAGTCAGATACAACGAAATTTAATAAATAAATTTCAGCCATATAACAAAATAATTATCCAATAGTATATACGTACGGTACTTTAACAAATTGTAACTTTCCAAACGTTATTTTCTTTTCTTCTTTTTTTTTACATACAACACAATACTACGAGCTTTCGATGATTTAAATAAAATGGAACATACTTTTGTCAAATGTTTCACTACGCTTTCTCGCAAGCAAAATGCTCGCATAATCATCATATTATAAAGTATATACTAGCAACGAGTAATATGATTAATTACAAAATCGATGCGACCAATTTTTCTCATCTACGTACGTACACGCCTGTAAGTCCCTCGTTAATGAAGTACAGAGATTTTCTCTCGCTCTCTCTCTCTCTCTCTCTCTCTCTCTCTCTCTTTCTCTCTTGCTGTCCCTTCGTAAAATAGAAAGCTTGGGGAAAAGTTGCCGCTGCCCACGCAGCTGCCTCGCCTTTGCCTGATTAGGTGAGAGGATGTAGGATGAGCCAAAAAAAAAGTTCACCGGTTTTATATGTTTTATGGGCGACGCTTGATGAGATCGGAATCCATTTAACGCGGAGATTATAAACTTTTTCTTTTTTTCTCTTAGTTAAATGAAGTGGATCTAAGAGAGTTGGTTAAATTTGATGTTCGATGGATTTTCAGGTTTAGATTAGATTTTATGATGATACCCGTAATTGGAATGTCTTACGTACAATATAAGTCCGTGAGAAAAAGGGGGACTGTATAGTATGAGTATAATATTCACTTCTACTTCATAACTAGAAAGATAATGTTATTAAGTCCTCGTTAGAATTCCAATTTATCATATCTGCGAAAACAAGTTATTATATAAAATTGCGATCTTATATATTAATAAACATTCAATGCGGGGAGAAAAAAAATTAAATAAAATACATCATCGATAAATAGAATTAAATTATTGCACAATTCAATATGTAATTTTATTTCTAAATAAAATTTATATGGTATACGAAATTTTTACGTACGTATTATAAGAAATAATTTGCAACAAAAAAATTACATATTACTCATCAATATAAAATTAAAACTTTAAATATATCATTCAATAAAACTCACTTTTTATTCTGAATAAGATTATTTTTTTTTATAAAAGAAACTCATTTCATTTATAACTATAAAGTTCCTTGCTTAAAACAGAATATTGAAGTTTTAAAATACAGTCAATGAACATATATCGTCATGTTATTTTAAAATATCCTTATGATTTTCCATGTATTTTATATAATCCCTGAAAATTATTATCAATTAAGCTTTTTGGCAAATAAATAAATACTTTTATACAAGATCTTTTCAGTTTAAAAAAATACCTCACAATTGTGTGCATACGTAGAAATATATATATAACGATATAATTTGCTTGTTTTGATTAAATAAAATTTAAAATAAATAATTAAAAGATATTTCGAATAAAACTTGTACAAAAGTTTGAATTGCCAGTTACTTCTAAAGTATTTTACTTGAAATTTATTTAAAATTACTTAAGTTTCAATTGATTATTTACGTAAGAAAATTGAAATTTTCTTCAATTTCATCATTTGCTGATTTCCTTGATATACATCTTGGGATCTTTCATGTTAATTTACCTTGACCTCGAGTAATTTTTGCATGAGAGATTTTCTGATATCCGTGCGAGGAAATCAGTGACTCATAAACTCGCTCTCCCCCTTCCCTCCCGGTCGCACGTACATTTGCATAAGCGTACTTCTGCACCAATGTCCTTTTACATACTATCCAAGCGAATTATGAAATTCAAATTTTGCACGTACGTATACGACTAATTATATCATGAGATTCGTGGAATGCACGGTGAGGCAGGCAAAGGGGAGGAAATGTTGATTTGACGTATCGTTCAAGAGAAAGGGGATGAAAACAATTAAGTGCAATCCATTGGTCATTGGCATATTCGCGATGACAGATGCTCACGTAATTGTAATATCTCAATACTGTTTGATTAAATTTTTGCGCCAAGTTTCAGTGTGTGGGTCCGAGGTGTGAGATTCGCCCAAAATCTCGAATATTGTCGGAAAATCTCTCGCGTTATTTTACTTAATTCGAGCTTAATTGAAATTTGATAGATTCCGACCGCGAATTTCACTTATGCGAGGATGTTAAATACCAACCTTCGTCATGTAAGCTGTCGCCCCTAATCGCATCTGAGCCGACATCTTTAATAAGAATAATATTTTGATTTAGTTAAGTTCGAATTCCGTGTTTATTAAATTATATTACGATGCGAACGGATTATTTCTGACTGAATAATTATTTGAAAGAAGGGATGCATAAGAATTAGTATTAGAAAAAATTAGTATTTCTAGTAGATGATAGAAAATTTCAGATTAATAATTACTTAGAAATAAAGGAGCTTTAGAAGTAAAGAATTAAGGCTACACTAACTTTACAATATGAAATGCTTTTTTACGATATTTAGAATAAAAATATTGAAATTTATAAAGCTTCTTTCATTCTCTTAGGTAGAATGAATATGTCATTGAAAGTGTAAATAAAAAAATACCGCTATCACATTACACAATAAGTTCTGATTAAAATTTAAACTCTTTCGCGTATGCATAATCATTATCTCGACACTCATTATATTTAAAACGCCTTAATTTTATCCACAAAAAAACATCTTTTTTTTTATTTCATCAGTTTACAATTTTTATAATTATGGTAGCTCCCACTATAAATCTTTCATATATATTAAAATTTACATATTTTCAATGGAACGAATAAATTATGTATTATCGTTTAAATTTTTTCTTCTTTGTTTATTGTTTAGTTTTTCTTGCTTTTTCTTCTTTGTTTATTGTTTAATTTTTCTTGCTTTTTCTTCTCTGAGAAAAGCTGATTTTACAAAATAATCCAAGCTTTATTAATGTTTTTCAATATAAAAAAAAAAAAAAAAAAAAAAAAAAAAATCTTGTAATAAATACGTCTTTACGACTCTAAGAGAAATGTTCAAACATAATAATCACTTCAATCATAAAAGTTAAATTCGCTCGTGTCGATTACAAATACACATAAAAAAGCAGACAAAATTGGGAGCACTTAATGACAGCTGATTAACCACGAATCATGTATTCAACTTTCACCATGATAACTTGGAATACCCTTTTTCAAATCAGCACATGCACGAGTAGTCGATTTTGCAAAGAATCGCACACGCTCGATTTCGACGTTCGGCAGCTGTGTTCTTTTTTTCTACCCATCTTCTTTCACAGACTATCTCAATCATTCTTTCTCTCTCTCTCTCTCTCTCTCTCTCTCTCCCATCCGTCTTCACAACCTCGCGCCCTTTTTCTTTTTACTTACTGGTCGCTCATCCATTTATTTTGTTTTGCTTTTAATAGTGTTTTTATTATAACATATTTCGTTCAATTCTTCTTTTAATGTACATTTATTGACAGTGAAAATGTGAAATTTACTCATACGGCAACGTATTCTTTATGCCCATAAATTTATCAACAACAAGAGATAAACATACATTTATATATGTACGAATAGACTTTTTTTTATACATACATATATATACATACATATATATAAATTAACTTGAAATAACCGTACGATATAAAGGATTCGATAAAAATTGGATTTCTATTGATAGCGTATAATGCAAAAAATATAATGTTTTTGTCAGCATCGAGTGGGCTGCTTTTATAGATTGGAATAAGAAAAACGATCTATTGCGATAGACGGAGAAATTTTCAAGCCATTAGCCAATTTATTTAAAACATCCGTTATTCCGGTTTATAGTATGAGCTCGCCACCACAAACACTCGAGCATATAAAATATCGAGCTTTTAACAAAGCCTATTAACACAATAGTGAAGCGAAAGCATTCGATTATTGCGTTTGAAATTTTCACAATAATCATAACCATACACAACAAATTGAACGTAATAATTTTTTATATTCTCGTTGTGTAACAATAACATTATAAATAGCATGCATACAGTGGATTCAAGACGAACGAGAGAAATCATTCGTAGATCACTACTAAAAGCGTAAAAGGACCGACTCTCTATAACATTTATACGTATATGCAATAAATGGAAAATCGTTCGCCACAGGCATAAAACCCTCTGAGCGATCCTCCTATATCCTATGTAACTGCAGCGCATGACTAAATTAAATCCCCGGTCATAATAAAAAATCCATCAATCTCTCTTTCACTCTCCCCCGTGCTTCTCGTCAGGACCATTCGCAAACAAACAGATCGAGTCCTGGGCATCGAATTACACGAGGTTACCGGGTATTTCACTCGCTCATTCTTACTCGTTCACTCTTTTCCTTGAGGACAGAGTCGGCGGCGATGAGGGGCGAGAATCGAACGGGGATAAGGGATAAAAGTGCGCCAGTCTTTCTTCGTTCGTTACACGTCATTATACAAATACGAGAGAGCGAGACTAGGTGAAGCAATCGGATACTCGCGATCGACCAATTCTTCTTCGTGTAAAATCCTTCGTACCACTGATTGACGTGTCGAGCTGTCATTTATATTAATATTCGTCGATGGCAGAAAAATCGAGGAACATCTACCCAGAGTCGACTTTGTAATTTGCCGCTGTTATTTTACGTTTAATTGCTCCCTCCCTTGCTGCCGATTCAATTTCCCCCGTGAGAGCGAATTTACTATTTGCGATAAGTCTCGGCAATGAACACTCGATTGTGTACGTGAGCCAAGTGCGTGTTTACGCAAACTGTTTTACATGGGGCACGAATTTTCGACGGTGATTTGCGACATTTTGCGGTTTCACAATATGACGAGGACGACGACTCGAATCACAATAGAGTGGGTTTAGTTTACGGGGAACAAAAACGCAAATACCCTCGATTGCTACGGTACTATTTTGAAAATCAAAACAATAAATAAGCAATAATATAGGGGAATTACGGTCCATAGTTCTGCGTAACGATTATTGTTACAACAATATTCTAAATGTGCGAATATTCTAAATATACCGGCTCGGCAAGTTATCGATCGTTTATCTTATTTCTTCTAAGCTGATATTTTGTAATAAATTTATGCATGCGTCATTGTCCATTCATACGACTTGAATTTCTTTACATTGAATTGCATAAGGACTAGTTAGTAAAAAGTACATGAGATTAAAACAGTTTGTAATTATCAGAGGATCATTTTTCATGAAATAGAAATAGAAGAAATGTATTAAAACTTCGCGGTAATCCTAAATTGCCTTGTAACCTCTTACGGGCAGTGTTTTACGTCCGCTATAATATTTATTAAAAAAAGAGAAGCAAATAGCTTGAGCTACAAGCTGGACACGGTAGGATAAAGATATAAGATAAGATTTATCACAAATTTGTGTCATTCGATGGGTCAGAAACTTATAAAGCACAGTAATAATAAGAATGATTTTTTTTGTTCTTCAGTTTCTTCTTTTTCTTCTTCTTCATTTTCATTTAATGTTATTTATCGCTTGTTGTAAGTACAGACATATAAATCGTTTCGTATTATAGTATACCGATGATAACTTCATCGAAGACGTTGAATTCATTGGAATCGATCGGCCGACCCATTCGATTTCCTCCTTCTCGCAGATTTGGATGCGACAGCGTCCCATAAGAAGACGAGCCGCGCATTGAGGAAGTGAGATGCGTGCTCGTACTTTCTCGTAAACGCCAATATTCCTGCCTTTTCCGGGCTTTTAGGTAGAAGGAGAGGAGACGCAATGCAACGGAATCAAGTTTGCAGAACGTCTTTTTCACTCCCTGACGCATTGTCGCGCAAGGGTACTTACGGAGTCAGAAAGGGAGAGAGAGAGAGAGAGAGAGAGAGAGAGAACAAAGACGAAACGATGATGGAGTCGGTGGGCGGCTTTAAAGCTGGAGACTTGCTTTATCGGTTCATTTTCATGACGTAAAATTTGCGAGAAATTTATGACTAAGTTTTATTATGTGTTTGGAAATTCGACGGGAGATACTTTCAGGATTATGATATGGACGATCGCAGTATTATATCTTTTATCGCGGCCGCTGTCCCTTTTACAAAGGCAGACTGGCTTACGAGAAGACAAGCGCAGTATTTTCGCAATTTTCGTATTTTAATTTCGAGATTTTTGCAAGTTCTTTTATGAAGATTGCGAGCGCGAATGCAGCGATTAATACTCGCTAGAAGTCGAAAGAGGAAATCGTTCTTCGTTAAACTACTTCTCCAACAATTCGTATTCTACGCGGAATTATCCTCCGATGCAAATAAGTGACCCTTTCCCGAGATTCCTCGGGGTCGGGCTCCGACAGGCTGGGGCCATCCATAAACAACTACGTGGACGACAGTTTAAGAAAAGTCGAACTCTATCCATGAGAATTTCCGAGTTAAAAGCAAGACCTCGAATTGGGCCACCGACGGCGTGATGCTCCAAAAATTTGCGCGTCCGCAGCTGCGCCTCGCTCGCACACCTTTTGGTCCCGTGCGCATTCCTCGCATAACAGGGAGACGGCCTCGCTTATTCGCGTGGGTGCATGCTTGCGTGCGTGCGTGCGTGCGTGCGTGCGCGCGTGCGACCGTATGTATGGGTGTGCTCACGGGGTGGAGGATGAGTTCCTGGAATCCCGAAGGGGCCGTTATGTCTCTCTCTTTTATTTTTGTAACTCGCGCATATCTGATAGCGGCAACCGCGAAACGTGCCATCGATCGTCGCTCGCTTCGATTTTTCCTCGGGGAATTAGAAAAAGTAAGATTTGAATGGTACGAAGGTTCGAACGAATCAATTTATGGATGTTCACAGGCTATTGTTAGCATTAAAATTTCCGAGCCTTATTGACATAATTATAAACTCTATCTCGAAGAAATGTCCATTAGATGAGTCGTGAATACTTTTAAAGAAGATGCTGAGAAAGTATTTCTTTAGACGCATAATGACTGTACTTAAATGGAATGGAATGTTTTTAATGTACGATCATTATATACGAATATTGAAAAACTATCGGATTTAATCGTTATACGAGAATTTATCCGACCCCAGAGCTTTGAACTTTTGTTTTACATCTATCCCCCACCCCTCCCTCTCCACCCCCGTCGAAAATGTAAAATTATTCGAATTGAAATGTATGTATTATTTTGGCTGCTATCGGTTTACATGAGATGTGAGTGCATATTTGAAATACAAAAAAAAAAGAAGAAAAAAAAACTCTTCAATATTAGAGGAAAATTATTGTCAAATTTGCATGATTTTGAAATAAATACGTGTGGAGGTTGCGGCTTAAGTTGCGGCCGTATGTGCACAATCACAATAATTAGAATGGCATAAAAACGCAGAAAAGTTGTCGAGCAATTATAAAATAAATATGAAAGCAGTATCAAATTGAACGGAAAGCGTGAAAAGAGGAACGAGCGAATTGGCAAACAAACAAATGTCGAGCGAGTTCAATCTTAAAAATTGCCCCAATTTAACGCAAGGCAATTATCGTAAAAGCTCATATGTATGTGTAATGCATATTCCCAAGCAGAAAATCTGTACTTAAAATACAGCCGACTTCCAACCCCATTAAACGTCCACACGTGCTCGGACGTGTTCGCGCACTCGGGCACTCACTCCCAGATGTATATAATTCAGGGAGTTGCGGAGGGAGCCCTGTCCTTTTTATTTGAAAAATCTCATCGGGCGCAGGTGGCGTGGCACACACACGCACGCACATACGGTGAAGTCTGTGATTGATTCGAGCACCGGCTCAGACGCGCGCTCTCCACGTGCGCCGAGGGAGGTGCGCAAGGTGCAGAAGAGAGAGAGAGAGAGAGAGAGAGAGAGAGCGAGTGAGTAAAGAGAGCGGAGAGAGCCAAGAGAGCGAAGAGAGTGACATACGGAGGGGGGGGGAATTGATAGGTGGATAGAAAGCGAGAGAACGAGAGAGCAGAGTCACAGGTTGGCACCCATAAGCGTTCGATGCCGGGAGCAGACGAACACCTGCCTAATCGTGCGAGCCTCCCTCTCCCTTTTCCGAGACGTTAAGGGTCTTCCTACATTGTTCCCAAAGTCGATTGCGGTCGTGCCCTGGAGCCGATTTACGCCCATTTACTCCCTGGGGGTGAGGCATCCATCCCATGGACTCGAGCTGCGATTATGTTACTCGGTCGTCTCGTAAGAAATATTCCCAGGTACGAGTGACCTTTTTCACGAGTCATGTGCATCTGACATTTTCGTAAATAAGACATGTTGCAATACCCCTCGTAAATATCTCGCCCAATTTACATGTGAGAAAATTCATTTCGAGAATTTCTATCTCCTTTCTCACGCACTATTTAATAAGGCCGTTAAAACGTTTCTCATTAATAAACTTGATCGAGGACTCGCTCAATCGTAAAAATTAAATATGATCGGTTCGAATATTGTCGCTTATTCGTTAAAATTTGACTTTGATATAATTATTAATATCCACGCTTATGCATAAAAGAGAAGTTGTTGATAGGAATGACTTATCCAGATGAGGATAAACCTCTTCTTCATCAATAATTCATTAATTGATTTTTCTTGTTCGTTGTATGTCAAAAAGGAAAAAGAACATCATTTTTACGTTATTCTAGGGGACACGCAACCTTTTACGATAAAACTTTATTGCAATATTTTAAATTAACTTCCACGGAAGCCTGTTGAGGAACAAAAATTTAAAGATCCCCCGTATGTTCATATATCGATAAGGAACGTTCGTGCGCGCCACTGCTAATTAGTTCGTACCAACAGCATTGTCACGCATGCTTGATCGTCAATGTAAATTAAGTACTATTGACAAACTTACATAGCCGCTAATACGTATGTAAAATGGCGTTTTTCCTACTCACCTGAAACAAAAAAGAAAATACGACGATTAGCTATACATATAAATGCGACAAATTTAAATAAGCACGCCAATGTGCTACACTAATTATCGACAATTATTCATTTATATAATCGCCTTTGCGAGCTTTGGCAACAAATATCTAAGAAACCAGCGACTTCTATTTTACAAGTTCCATTCTACACTATTCCCAATGAAAATTGATCTTGATTAATAATAACATATTGTGATTGGTCTAATTCACCATCTCATTCTTCCATAACGACAGGAGTCTAAAATTTTATATATAAGCCTCTCGCGTGACGTGTATTCGGCTGCGCACGAGACTTTAGTGCGCACATAAAACGCATTATTGCAGATCAACCTTCAAAATTTCTGTACGATATATATATATATATATATATATATATATATATAGACATATACTACGAGGCTTCTTTCAGCACCCCCTCTCCCACAGGCGTTTTTGCCTCCCTTCCCGCTTCATGTTGTGATTTGCCGTGTCTATAGGCCGACCATGTCGAGAACAGCTGCAGTCGCTCTTTCGATGGAACTATCACTATGGTTTTATCTCTTTCCGCGTATAGTTTTAATGCCGGGCGTTAATATTACTCCAGATCCTCCTCTCCTTTTCTTTCGCGCTCCATTACCTCTTTCTTTTTTCAGAGCTGCAATGCGCGAGCGGCTCTTCTTCAATTTTTCTCGTCTTTTGAATTCTTGCACTACAGAGCCGAGTCAAAGTAAACGAGGCTTCGGGCAAATTAGAAGACAGGAATTCTACTACTTTGTTTTTCTTGCCACTTGCTTTTATGAAATGATTATTACTTTATATTGGAATTTCACAATTATAAATGTCGTACTTTCGATTTTTCATCGTCGTCGATGACGATCAATAACGGATGGCTCGAGTAACGAATCGGTCGGTCCCTTTTTCTTCAAAAAAATCGAATCGAGTGATTCGAAAATTACTTAAGACTTCTGAGTTTCTACATTATAAAGCAATAATTGTTTAAGCATCTGCTAAACGAAAATATAAAAATGGTATTATTTTTCGTCGTGGATATGATTTTAGCACAATTTTGCCGTCTTCGATGATTGAAATGTGATGAAGCTCCTGTAGATTATTAACATACAAACATTTGACTTCATTTATAGAAAATATTCCTAGCTGATTGGTGTTTAAGCTTCATAAAATAAAGAAAAAATATATTATAATCATCGAAAGTAAGCTAATCTTTAACGGGGACATGGATTCAACTCGTTTTTAGTGATTTATCGCTCAATGCAAAAGGGTGATAAATATTCTTCCTTCGTCGTTATTGAATGATAATCTACTCTAATAGAATAATAAATCATTGATACCAATGACTAGCTCACTTTTCACTTGCAAATAACTAATTTTTCATTCTACTATATTAATATTCAGAGTTAGATCAATATGATAATACAATATTATTCAATAATATTATTTCATCTTCGCTTTAATTAAAATATTTTAATATATGTTTTAAAATGATCTTGTTAATAATAATTGTATTGGGACACAAATTTTCTAATATCTCTTACAGTTTAGATTAAATAATATTGCGACAATTATGTTTCGGTTAAGGCTTTTGAAGAAACCGAATAATTTAAAGAAACTTTATATGGGATAAATATAAAATTGTAGTTCAAAATTTATATGATATAAGTTTAAATAATTCAATAAATAACGTACAAGATTTATTTATTTAAGATTTAGTCTTTTATTTGATTTTATCTTCTTCTTTTCATTTATAAAGTTTGTGTATAAAGTACGAAGTAGTGAAGTTGCTTAACGTTAACGAGTAGAAAATTTAATTCCCGCGTACATTTACAATTCTATTACAATTTTTTACAACAATTTCTTTAAACGATTTAATGTCTATAATAGACATGAATTTCTAATTTCTAAAAAGTGAGATTCGCCATAAACGACACTGCGTATTCTGAAAAAATTATTTAGAGAGTTCGGTATGAATTTCATGTATGAAATTATAACTAACCGAGTATCAACTGAAATCTGGATTAAATTTAACGACATGACTGAAAAGTTTTCGCAAGCTTCCATTGAAAACGCAGGTCAATAATCTTTTTCAGAAGTGCGCAATATTCCGTAAATATCGTTAAAGGCCGAGGCATAATACTTTTGCGCTATTTGGAGCAGAGTCTCACCTCAAGAAATTTACGGAGTGGTGTTGCGCGAGGAGAGAAGGAAGAAGACGCGAGTGGCCGCGGCGTTGCGCGCCTCGGCTCATCTCGTCTCTCTTACTCTCTCTCCCGCTCGCCCTCTCTTACTCTCTCTCCCCCTCGCCCCTCGCTCACTCTCTCACCCCCTTCTCTCTCTCTCTCTCTCTCTCTCTCTCTCTCTCTCTCTCTCTCTGTCCATGACGGACCGCATTCCTCGCATTCCACACGGTCACGGCCATATCTCCCGTTTCTCCGGATCTCCCCCACCCCGGGTGCCACGAGCGTATTATACGTGACTCTTCCCGCGAAGGCGCATCTCGGCGCCGGTCTTCCTTGCACCTCTTTTCACTGGTCACATGGCCCTCGTCTTCTCTTACGATGCTACTCCAGTGTGCGGGACACCGAATTAACGCGATCGAAGGACCTTCCATCATTACGCAATCGTTTTCTCTCCTTTTTTTATTCGGCTTTTGCAAGCAAAGTCGTGGGAAACTCGCGCGGTGCTTTTCGGACTGTGAAATGAGGGGAAAGGGCTCGCGCGGATTAATGAGTTTGCAGATTGCTAGCCACATACATTTTGCTTTTAAGCTAAAATGGAAATTCTGACTGGGTTCTCGAGATTTTGTATTTATTTTTAAAGCCTTTTTGCATATTGTGTGGGCTATGCTTTAAAAAGGAACTACGTAACGAAGGTCACGTCACTGAGCGGCAACGAATTTTAACTCCTACCTCGTTTTATAAATGACGAAACTTTTAAGCCTCTCGAGCGTTCAAAATATAAAGCTGCAGTGTCGTATGAAATACGGCCTGCATGAGGGAACGCGTGAGGATAAATGAGGAAAACAGGTGTCATAGATGAAAATAGCTATCTTCGCAAATTAATCGCAAAGTTTAGTAGTGGAAGCTGTAGCGAAGCTTTGAGGCAAGATGGCTTATTTAGTATATGCTAATAAAACTATCCAGTGCTTATTTATCATTGCGCTAAATGAGGCAATACATTATCCGGCTGTTAATTTGAAAACATAAATGTTTAATGAATTAAAGATTTCAAGAACGAACGTTTTATAAAGTGCGTGGCGCAAACTAGAAAGGCGTATAAAAACTCATAAAAGAGAAAGCGCACGAAGGGGGTTGAGACTAAAGAGATAAAGCGCCATCTCATGGCTCGCGTGCATTTGTGCGTATAAAAGAGAATGAAATAGGAAGATAGAATGCGCAAGAGAGAAGATGAAAGTACGGAGTCGATGCTGCATTGACTGCGAGGAAAGATGTGTAACGAGAAAGCAGCAAACTGACACAGAGAGATGGTAGGGAATAATGAGACAAGACGGTGTGCGTGCATGCGTGCATACATATGTATGCATTTATATATATATATATATATATATATATATATATAGAGAGAGAGAGAGAGAGAGAGAGAGAGAGAGAGAGTGAGTGAGTGAGAGAGATGAGATGAATGGTGGGATATGGTGGAAATCTAGAGTGAGATCTTTTCTTTTAGTATTGCGTGCCATACGAATATATAGAAAGCAATGAAGGGTTCTACATTTCATTACTTTTTCAGTCTATTATTTTCTCCACTTCGTTTTCTATTATATTATTTTTTCTTTCTTTCTTTTGTTTAAACATTTTTAGACAATTAATTTTGGATTAAAAAATTCCATACCTCCTCTTTAAATTTACTTTTTGCCCTGAAAATGATTTTAATAAAATGATTGTTCAAAGTAGCATATCCACGCCACGGAGATAGAATATATTAATTATTGGTGAAAATGTACCACTTTTACATGGTTCACCTTCCCATTATTACTTATGCACTTAATTTTCATAAAAACTATTTTTCATTAATACTTTAAAAATATAAACCACACTGTAATAATGATGAGAAATGCAATTTTGTGCAATGCAATTATGGTTGAAAATAAACGAAAAACCTAGATTTCTGAAAAATACGTCAACAGCTGGGGATACTATCCTACCAATATCCTATCGATTGTCCAACAAGTAATTTCCATTTAAAGCGCTCGATTAGCTCATTCTGCGAAACTATATAAATATACTGTTCCGGTATGCCAAATAAATCCTCAAATACTTCATTATTCTTCTAAAATACCACTTATAATTCTTGATTGATTAATTCATTATTCATTGATTAAATTGACATGGAAATTCGTTTTCATAAGGGAACTTTAAGTTAAGTTAAAAATAAATTAAATCACCATTATAATTCTCCGAATATAATAATTTTCATTCGCTTAATAAAATAAATTTTATAAAGTTATTCAATCATTAATCGACGTGGTAGTTTTTGTTTTATTATATTTCTCTTATCGAATATTAAAGAACCTCCTATCGATATAATATTTAATATAATTCCCTCTCTAGGTGATTAATTAATTTTTTAAATGCGAGTATAAATAAGTTTGATCTATAAAAAATATTGTAGCAGAAAATTAATAGGATAAATTTTCTGATTAAAGTATAGTTGAATTTCCAATTTATGAAAATTGAAGTAAAATTGTAAGATGAGAAGTAGTTGTTGCTCATAGTTATCTATAAAATTGTACAGCTATTACTAGCACATTAACTCATAATATTATTTTAATGGCCATAGTATAAATATTAATTTGCAAATTATATAGTCTAGATAAATAAAGTAATTTAATTCTAATTCAGTATCTTATACTCTTAATTTTATCACGATATACACGACATCTTAATCGTTGCATTTGAAACTTGTGACAGTTTAAAGCAGATACGGTCACGGCAGTCATTCCAAGAGCCAGAAACTCAAAATTACAACACTCGGGAATAAATTTATGTAATTCTCTCTTAATTGCAAACCCCCCCCCCCCGCCCTTGCTGACCTCACCTATTCAACGTGTAACAATCCAAGGCTTAAGCCGTTGCCCTCGTCATCGATGTCATTGTTACGTGAATAAGCAAATCGACACTGGCAACTGACTACTCTCTTCTTTATGATATCAGAAAAGCTCTCCTATTAACAATGCGACATATACATATATATACGTATACATGTATACCTTTTGTTTCCTATCTTCTTTTTATCGGACTTTTTCTCTCATAGGCACGTATTATCGCTTACACATGCACGCACACGCTGCTAACACGCTCATTTATACGCTCTAATTCTCTTCTTTCTTTTTCTTCTTGCACAGTATAATAACGAATAGGGAAACATTTTGTGTGTGTGTGAGAGGGAACTTGGACACTTGCCCAAGAATGAAAATCAAATCTTTACATTTCGGTTGACGCAGGCATATGTGTAATACATTATTAACAACCAAGGTGGTTGTACTTAAGAATGTGCTTTATAGCAATATGAACTAAATAATGCAGAGAGAGAGAGAGAGAGAGAAACAGCTAAGAAAGGGAGATATTATTATTATTATTTATTTGTATTGTAAGTTTAAATAAAAGCAAATTGAATGTTCGCTGTCGATAATAAAGTCGTTTATGTATCGTTTTTCAATTTCAAAAATGATTTTCAATTTCCTTAACTCATAAGCACGAACGTTTAAAATAAATTCTATTTTAGAATAAATCTTTTGCGAATAAATTAAGTATTATTATTTTGTTCAAAAATATGAGTTTTTTTCTATGGTGATTTAGTTGAATTGAATGTCTGATGTCACAAATTATGATGGATTCTAATAACAAAATTATTGTCCAGCAATTTTTACTTGTTTCAATGCTATTTATATAGAAACATGTGACTCATTTATTTATACAATGAAGATTTGATATTTTTATAATAAGGTATTTTTTAAAATACTACATATACTTGCAACGAACAGATTGTTTTCCTATAACAATTATGAATATGCCAATTGTTTATATAAATGGCATTTTTATGTTTGCCCTTACAATAAGTATTAAAATATATCAACGGTGATTTTTCAAATTTTAAATTTCTTAACAATATTAATAGGCATTTTAGTGAGGAGATATCTATATATACGTATAAATAGATTCCTGATATAATGGATGATATAAAATAAAAAATAATGATAAGATTATAATGAGTTCGATTGAAAGATAATTTTACTGTTAATAATTTTCACTTTTATTTAAGATACTATATTATATCTAATTAATAATAATTAAATATTTGCTTATAAATTATTATGGGCGTTGCTAGGATTTACATACATTGATATGGACTAATAATAATATGGATTAATTAATTTTTCCCTTCACTCGCTAATAAATGCAATAATATTTTAAAGACCTTTCAATTGTTAAAGTAAGAATTTCTCTAGTACTCTTTATCAATAGAAAAATAACGATTTTCAAGATTCTTATTATTTTTTAAGAAATTATTACTTTTAAATAATGTCAGTTATTTTAAAATTAATATTCCATTCTGTATAAATATATATTTATATTTATTCTATAGAATAATGTTTTATCCCATATGATCGTGACCACAGGGCCGCTGTGCATTGCTTTTTATCATTTATCTCCTCTCAATTTTTAACCATCCAAGTCTCTCTCTCTCTCTCTCTCTCTCTCTCTCTCTCTCTCTCTGTCTATGCCTCCCGCCCTTTTACTCTTTTCCTCTTTTATACGTTGGTAGATTATGCCAGTTCTCGCGCACTTTTGGCGATGGCTGCGGTGCTTGCGCGCGCAATAGCCGGAAAATCGTTTGATCGGGACTGACGCGAAGCTTTGCTCGACCTTATGGAAAGCTCGTAGAGGGTGAACGAACGGACGCCAACAAGAGCTTCGACTTTGATCAGCAAGTACCGCGATTCCTCGTTCATGCAAAGCGAAAGAACACGAGCGGAAGGGTGATTATAAAGAGGAGAAGAATAGTTAGCTGGATTACAAAGATTGTACAAAGTACTGAAGATTCATTGAACAAGAGATTATTATGTAGGCATAAAATTGTATACGATAATGTGTTGACGAACTATGTTTTAATAACTTTTTAGTTTATAAGGTATTGTTAAAACGTATTATCACTAATGCATTCTTTCATAAACTTCTCCAAAAATTTGCATCACTATGAAAATAAATAAGTAATTAAATAAATAAAAAGTACGCTATCTTTTTATCTACTGGATTAATAAATATTAATATCGAAAACTGATTGTTTTTGATTGTGGTATATCCAGCAAATATCCCATCTACTTTATTTAACAAAATAAATAATATTCTAAACGATCAGTTATCATTTTCAGCAAAAAATTGATTTAATTCGATATGCCGCTTTATTATTTTAAATATTCAATTTATTCATTTATATATTTTTTAGATTATGTGTATTATATTTTGTATTATTTCAATTATGCATGGATATTGAAATTTTGATTTATTTCATTCAAGGCAGTTCATTAGAATAAGCACAATATGTTACAATATAGCTTAAAAAAAATTATTGTATTAATAGAGGAAATTTTCTTTAAGCATTATATAAATAAGCTTTTTTTAAAATAGATATCAAAGAAATATCTTACACCACAAACTGGTAATAATTTAAAAATAGATGGTAGGTATGCATCATTAATAAAGAATAAAACAAACATTTAGCAATTAAATTGGAAATAAAATATTAATTTATGCGAGTAATCTATTTCACGGTTAAATTTATTCTTCAGGCGAGGCAGTAATGAGAAAACAGATCTTTAAGAAACTCCCCAACCCCGTCCAATATAAATTTTAATATAGTGATTGATTAGCCATAGCCAATTTAATCTATTCTCATCGTAAAGCGTTCGTTCTTAATCCAAGAATTTTGTGCACCATTGAAGTTTGTAAGCTTATCTATGCTCTACAGATTTTTTTTTTGTATTATTTTTTTCAATTCAAGGATAATATACTATGAGAAAACGAGCGAAAATAAGATAGAGGGGCGTTGATCCGAACGATCGAGAACAGCGCAAGTTACACATACATGTATATTTTGCACCTTTTGCTTTCTCGGGTCATTTTGCCTCGACTGGAATTTGCTATTTGGGCCGATTGCCTTTAATAGCTTGATCTTCCGCTCGCAGACACGTGAGATCTTATAAATATGCTTGGGTAGTAGTTGATCGGTTCGACTTTTTATCTGCTTTCTTAAATCAGATATATTGCGTCGAGGAGTTGACGTTTTTCTATATTTGGAGCGATTGTGATCAGGACTTTTATCCATATTATCCAAGTAAAATATGGTATGGATAAAAAATGTATAACTCGTAATAGAGGGCAATACGAAAGAAAGGCAATTTATTATGTCAATTTTTAGATGATCAAGTACTTCCTAAACCAGAAAGCAAGATTTATTATATTCTTTGTTTATTTAAATTTTCACCAATTTTCCAGAAATAAAATTCAAGTAAATAAATTACTTAATTGTTCCCTTACTTTACGATTTTCCTGATATACAACTACAATGAAATACAACTATTAAATCTATTGTTTAAAATTATCCAGTGCGTTTATCCAAGTGCAGTTCAAATTTTTTGTCAATTAGGTCAATTGTATCATCATTGTATAAAGGTAGAGATTAAATTAAAAAATTTATTTATTTCATTACGAATCGTCTATTCAAGATATATTCTATTAAGATTTATGTCTAAAATTTCTATATTTATCGATTTCTTAATACGTATCATTCCAAAATCATTGTAACTTCTCACAATTATTTTCCTTTAACTCAATAAACTTAATATCCATTTTCAATTTATAATTTATTTGTCTTATCGGTTTACATTTGACGAAAGAGAAAGAGAGAGAGAGAGAGAGAGAGAGAGAGCATTTATTGTTCGATAGACTTTAAAGATTACGAATAAGAGCTTCATCTATTGTGCTACACACATGTACTTTGTTGATTTCATACTACATAATAAATAAATAAATATATATATATATATATATATATATATATATATATATATATTACAGCACGTGCGAGTAGTGCTCATTTTATAAAAGAAATAAGTTTTTTATGAAAGGTTTTCACAGACCTGTCGATAAATAAGTATTAAGAAAAGTTCTAAACGTATCTATACTAACGTATCGATCTCAAGCAGCTTATTACATAACTCAGCAACTGGAATTTTCAACCATTTATTATTACTATGAAACTATTATTGTGTATGTACTGAATTGTGCATATACTAAAATATTATTATTAATATGAAACTACAACATCAAATTATCGTCCACTTAATTAAATTCGCTTAATTTTACGGTATATATTACAAATAATTATAATTCCGTTTGCGTCGTTCGTTCATCATAGTTAACGTCATTCGTAATACTGTTTAATACTTAGTACATAGTAAAGTGGAATAAAGTGTAATAATAAAGTAAATTAAAAAAATTTAATTAATGTGTTACTTATTTTTTTAAATGCCTTTGAACAATTTTTTACCTTTTAGTATAAAAATCCTACAATACTTAATAATACATTTAGTAATTAAAATAAATAATAGTTAAATAGCCATGTTAACGTAATTAATTATAACGAGAAATGCAAATTGCATTATTTTTTTCAATTGTTATTTTTTTTCTTTCTTTTTAATAAATATGGTTATAATATAATTTATTGAATGTGCGTATTATTAATATACAGCCTTACACCTGTCAACTTTTACTTTATTTTTCCTTTATTTTTATTTTTATTTAATTATATAGTGATAAGCGTTACTTGTAATTACAAAACGCGTTCATGTACCAACTTATTATCTTTATCTATTATAACATACATGCGCAATACATCGTAGATACAGGGAGCGTGTAAATATAAAATAATATGAGTATGAATCAATCCAGTATAATGATATCTGGCGCGCACAACGCTTATAAATATATGCTTCGGTCATTATTGTTTATTTCAGATTTTTAAATCATGAAATGCTTTTATTTTTTAAGCAATTTATGTTCATCTGTTTTTATAGAGATTTTTGTAGCTAAGTATTTGGGATTGTCCAGGCACTTAATTAAAAGTATCGAACATTATTACATTTTGTCCATATGAAAATGCCCTTTCATATGCAAATAAAACAAAAAAAAAAAATAAATAAAATAAAATAAAATAAAATAGAAGCACGCGTAAATTGAATATAGTTGTATTTAATTTTAAATGCATCGATGCTCAATGCTATTTGGCCTTTTAAATACTTTGCCCACGTTAAATCAACGCAGAGTAGGAAACATATGGCGAAAGCGCATTATTCGTGCCTCGTTAACATCTATTGCAGATATAAATTTTTATTCTTTCCCACCATAAACTAAATAATCCGATTACACATCAAATGTAGACGTAAACACGAAGCTGTCGCGCACGCATACTTTATGAATTGGATTCTTGTCTCAACCAATGCTCGCGAGAATTCGAGTCAAAGGCGGGCTGATACGTGCGATTTCGCGGCTACTTGTCTACTATGTTAGTTGCCTGGTTCTTCAGCCAAGACCTTAATCATGGTAATATCCATGCTAGTGCGCCCTAGAGCACAGGGAACAAAACTTTGAACACTTAGCGAGCGAATGAAGCAACGAACTAGGGATGGCCGAGCGGTCGACAGCGCCGAAAGTTAGCACTCGAGTGCATCTGGCCCGAATTTCACGCGAACACGCACACAGAGAAGCACTGAAAATAATCGCAAAGACGAGAGGTGCGCGCATTCGGGCCAACAACATCTCGCCCATTCTTATTGTTTGACGAACAATGCCGGAGCTACGCTATATCCACCTATCCGACGCTTGTCGAGGCAGAAATTGCGCCATCATTTGATCTTTTCAAGCTCGCGGCTTCATAAACGGCTGGGATTAAGCTGGGAAAGTTAGCGAGATAAATAGCGAGGGAGCGCAGTGGTCAGCGAAGATGATCTTATTTACGATGCAAGGTGACTTGGAGCTACCAAGTCAATTACGTCCTTATGAGCATACCTGCGGACAACTCAGAGTTGAAATAAAGTAAACTTCGTTGGGTGTTGGATGTTATTGGGGATCTTGCTAAGAGGAATAGTTGTTCCGAAGAGGAATAGTTTGGCCCGTTAGATATTTGTTTGCATGCATTGTTCTTAGATGAATAAATATAATGCGCCGAATATCCGTGCTCTGTGAAAAACAAAATTTATAACTAAAATTGTTATTTGTTGTAGTTTTAATTAAATGTCTCGGAAGTAAATTAGAGTGGAATTTAATGAAATTAATGCTGCTTTAAAGTTACCG
Organism: Ceratosolen solmsi marchali; assembly: GCF_000503995.2. Lineage (NCBI taxonomy): Eukaryota > Metazoa > Arthropoda > Insecta > Hymenoptera > Agaonidae > Ceratosolen > Ceratosolen solmsi. The sequence continues at coordinate 1,280,149 of NW_011948440.1, forward strand.
TCGACGGAAGTTCGACAAATTATTATTACACACTTGGCTCATGCATATACAAATTATTGAATTATTTATCATTATAATTAGTAAAGGAATGTATTTATGTATCAAGCATTGTTTGTGATATTTATGTGTTAATTCTTTTATTCGGCATGAGCAATACGATGCGTGAAGAGCGAGAGAAGTGAGCGAAGTTACAAGACAGCCTGCGTAAGCATTTTTAGCCGATAAAAATACTTCGTTAATTTGAAAGGTTAACTTCCTCACCCCATTTGAAAGTTGAGAAAATGGTCTCTAAGCTTAAAAAACAGAATTTACCCGGTCCGGCTAAAGGAGTAATCAGCTGGAAAAGTTTTCAGTGCCTATATATAAAGAGCATAAGGAGCTTAAGCTTCAATGCCTCGAGTATATTGTTGTCTCCGATCTCGATAAAAACTGGTAGTAAATTAGGATTTCTTGTGAGATTCGAGTAATAAATATTTACAGTGGGATTGCAATTATCTTCATATCAATTAAATAGTTTTACAATTTTAATGTACAATTCTTAGACTCACATTTTTTTTAAAACTTAACCAGATGTTGCGTGGCCTTTATGATTCAAGTTACAATTACGTATACCATAATTCTTCTTTCATGCACACTAGTAATATGGTTATTTCTGTGTTCGTGTGCGCGCTCGCGCGTATGTATATATGTGTCGATTTATACGAGGACCATTCGATCCGTCGAGTTAAAAAGGAAGTTAAATGGTTTAAAAAAAAAAAAAGAAAGAAAGTATCCACTTATTGGTAATATATATATATATATATATATATATATATGTACTTGATCCAGCGAGTTTCCAATTTTTTACGGTGATGGTCTATTCGAATAAAAATTTTTCCCACCAAACAAGGTTCTTAAGTATCAGAATAGACAGAAGTCACCTAGGGTCCATTGAAAAATAGGATTAAGGGAGAATCGATTTAAAGCATACCACAATTTGTACAATATGACATTGTTACCAAGCTGATGTACACGATGCGTAAATTATATATAAATTATATTGATAATACGATACTCGCATTCCAAATCAAATCTCGACTTGTCCTCGTATATCATCGATTCATATCGTTGCATAACAAAATTAGTATGTCTTATGGACATAGAAAATATAATATTTATCTTCTATGTCGACAAAACGTTCTTCAACGTCCCAAGCTTCCCCATTCCAATACATAGTGACAGATCCCATTTTTCTCAGCACTTACGAATTGATATAAATGTTATTCACACTGCATTGGAAACATCCGTTAAACCGACGGCTATCAACGATCACATCCACCAAACGACTGGATTTTTCATAAACAAGTTTCTGTGAACAATATTGCGCTCTTGTCGCACGAGGATATTTACAGTAGCTGCGCAATTTCAGCCACTTTCACTTACTGGTCTTCCATAATAATACCACGAATTTTTCAACGGCATGCATCCATTATAATGACCTCGGCTTATTCCCTGCGAAATGCATTTCATTTACAAGATACGTATGACCACAATGAAACTCATTTGTCCACAAAATCACAGTTTTGTCCTCGATATTAGTGCATTCTATGAGATTCTTCGCTTTCGATAAGAATATTTTTCTCACTGTGTGAGTGCCTAATTAGTGTACACTTTAAATCATTATATATTGAAAAACATAAAAATAGAGCACCGATTAGAATTAAATTTTAATTAGAACTTTTCAATTACAAGTGACATGATATCTGTTACAATAAAATAACCATATCATAATCCAAGTCAATATACTTATTAAGTAGCCAATATATAATTGTTTCAATATTTGTAAGTTATGGTATTTTGTTGAGATATTTTAACGGATAAAAGAATCGATTGATTTGAAAGTGCATGAAAGAAATCAATACACGAGTACACAACTTACAGGAGCAAGAAAAACAATCAATACGAGATAACATCAGAATTACCCTAAGATTGAAGATATTAATTAAATTTACTCGAGTCATTTTTTACATGACGATGGTGCAAAGTGGGAAAAGCCATTAAAGTGACGAAGACCTACACGTTTTTCCTTCGTGGGATATCTTTCTTTTACAGTTCTTTTTCTTTCGTCATATTTTTGTGACGATTTTTTCTACAAGCTGTTCTAGTTAGGAATTTCATTATTTTTCCCTATAAGATATACATACAATTTTACAATACTGTTTTGAACGATAATTAATTAATTGTTATATTAAATTTTTCTATGTGACGACTAAACGTGAATAAATCTTAGGTATAATTCTTAAGGAATAATGTCAAAAATGAATGTAACACGGATTCCCCCTCTTTAATTTCAAAAAGTATAGCTGAATAATTGAATTTATTATCATTCGTTCAGGTAAAAGGAAAAAAAAAGAAAAAAGAAAAGAGGATAAAACAGAAAAAAATTAATGAAAAAAACTGTGGACAAATATGATTTTAAAAAAATAAACTTTATAAATAGAAAATGTATGACAAATGCGTCATTGCTAGAAGAATTTCCGGTGGAGGCAAATATTTGAAAAACTTATCACCATTGCATAGATGAGAAAGTTTCTCCCTAGTCGACTGACCCTTTTTTTTATGTTTGTTTCACGACAGAAAATATTCGGACTCGACAGGAAAATACATGGCGACCGGATGTAAGCGACTCGTTGCTGATTTCAGTATTGTTTTCATGCTTCGAACGTGATGTTTAGTGTATTTCCTATCCCCTCCACGCTTAAAAAAATTTTTCATATGGCAATAGTAACTGTATGATAAAATGAAATTTCAAAGCTTTGTTTAGTTCAAACAATACGTCTAAAAATATTACAAACATTATTTATCGTCAGAGCAAGTTATGTAAATTGTAAAAAAAGAAAAAAAATCATAATTTTCTATGGTTAAAGGATATGTAGTAAATGAAGTCACGTAATTTCAATTTCAAAATAATTTAAAAGTAGTTGAAAATTAAAAAAAAAAATCAAATGCAATTATATTTAAAATCTTAAATGAAAGAATATCACATTGCAGAAAATATATGTATACACATATACATATTTTATCTAAAAATGAACTTAAAAACTGTAATATTCTTTATTGCTTTGTTGCGGCAAATTGAACATTTACATCGTGATTTGCATAAGCAGCAGCTTCGAATAATGTTAATTTGATTATAATTTATCGATGCAATTAATGTTATAAATCATTAGTAATTTAATTTTAACAAAAAGTCTAAAGATATTAGATAAGTGAATAAATAATTATGCAGCTTTAAGATCAAGAATATTATCTAGCTTATATTGATGGAAATGGAGCGTGGAGCGTCGGCAACAACATTTGAATAACTTCACTATTTTTCACCAATGATATAGTTGTAAGATGTTATGCGAGTAGATTGAAGTACAATGAAATTCCTACAACTACCTTACGTATATGTAAATGAGATTTCCACTGGATAGTTGAAAAAGCCGTCGGGAAAAACTACTTCGGTAGCAGTGTGTGTATACATGGAAATTATAGCAATTACTCTGTGCGAAATCGTTGCCTTTTTTGTTTTGTTTTTTTTTGTTTGTTTTTTTTTGTTTTTTTGTTTTTTTTTTAAGACCTGCCGCCTTCGGTGTACTTAAAAACAGGATACGTTTTAAAACTAAATAGCCTTTCCTTTTTCTAAGGAAAAGTATATTTAATGCCTTAAACGTACCTATTAATCAAATTCCGTAATGCATTTTCCATCTTTCTCTGTCACCAAGGGGGCGTTCCGAGAAATTCGCGTCGTTGGAATGTCTTTTAACTATATCGGAGGTATTTAGCCTTTATGAGTGCTAATTTAATTTCAGGAAACTCCTTGCACACATAAAGTATGAGCTTTTATGTGGCTATTTTGTAGTTGTAATTTTATAAACGACACCAATAAACAGCGCAATATGAGTTTCGGTACGGGTACGCAGACCGAAAAACTAGTTCTTATGTTATGACGTAATATTTTAATAACGACAGGTCTGCCGTGTACAAACCCCATCTTAAAATGTTATAATTAACGATAGGCATTTATTATTGAATAATCAGTTAGTAATTGCTTTGACAATTACGGACAGCAGAATCATACGTTTGATTTTCTTTGCTATTGATTTTTCTGTATTTGCGTCAGGTTGCAAATTCAAAATTCAAAAGGGTAAATACAAGATATTTTATTTTCTATATTAAAGTAAACAAGAATTATTGTGTCTTTTCGAAATCAATAAGCTGTGCATTTTTGTAGAATGCTTTTACAAATGTATAATCGTAAATTCCGCGGATTAAGTTTTTCTAGTGTTTAGGTAAAAGGGATTGGAATAATAATATATTCTCATAGTAAGAAAACCTACTAAACACTTTCCTTCATCTCAATAGTGAGTGCGAGTCCTGGCAGTATAATCCCATACTCTAATCCTGACAAGAAATACTTTTCCATCTAACCGCGTGTTAGTCATGTACGCAGAAGCTATATGTGACACCGTCCCTCGTCAGAGAAATGCAATTTTAAATCGACACCAGCAGACTCATCTGATTATGTGAGAGGGAGAGAGAGAGAGAGAGAGAGAGACGGATAAAGAAGAAAACAGATAGACGGAAGATACTTATTTCACGTATGCACGTGTCACTAATATAAAGACAAAAAAACATTGTTACCACTTTGATGTTTCAAAGAGCTCGAAATTGCGACATTACAAACGAACGTATCATTTCTCACTCTAGTAATGATAGGAATAAAAATGTTTTCTGATCTTATAAATATTACACGTACATATTACGATGCTGTCGTATCGCTAATAGGTGTTACGTCGGTTACTCCGCTACTTTCATTTATCAAAACCTGCACCTGACTTACATTTCTTCAGATTCATCGCCTTTTACGATGTTTCTCTCGTATCATAAAAATTATGTCACAAAAACAAAAATCATACTCTCCATATCTCGGTATCTACTCTATGCATTATTCATTAATATTTATATATAGCATTTAATATATGCTGGAGGCTATATTATTATTACCCAAGCCTAAAGTGTCTTCGTAATAGTTACAATTTACAAAGCAACGAGTTCGATAATCCTCGTCGAATCATTTAATGCAATTTAAAATAATCATTTTGCGTTTTTCACGCTCGACTCATTAACGATGCGCCAATTTATTCCCAATTGATTAAGCCAAAACCTAAGAAGTCATTAGCTAAGTGCACATTTGAGTAGTCGAGTAAAGCGAATAAAGCGTAGTGGACATGTATGGGCGTCCATTATTAGCGAGGCATAAGAACACCGAAAGTGTTCTTTTATAGTAAACCGCGACCGCAGGTTCGTCGACATAAATTTTCGCGGCGCTATCTAATGCGACAAATGAAATTTTCCACAATCTCCTCTCTTAAATTCGACGAATCCTCCTTAAAGTGCAATGGAATCAACGGGAAAATCCCTAGCCACAATTAAGCTCATTCCAAACTCCGATAAGCACTCTTTTACTTTCTTTGCCGCCTGGTTTTCTTTTCTATTAGTTTTCCTTTTCAGTCTTTTTAAGATCTGACATTCATTAATTGCTGATAAGCAAACGTCATTTATCCTTGTGTATTCTATGTGTATTTCTAAAGCATTTTCGACCAGTATATTTTTAAAAGTATAACACTACTTTTAAACAATCATACTTTTATTTATTTTGTTTTTTTTTACGTTTCTTACAAGTGGTAAATTGAAAAAAAATAATTGAAAAGTCGATTAGGCTTTAATTGTAAATAAATATTGTCGCCGTTGGCCCCTTACCTTTAAGCATTTTTGCCTATTAAATAGCTATAATGCCTAATTTATTTGCCATTTGTAATGCATAATAAAAAGTGTTGCACGAAGAGAGTTATATGCTGATTTAATGAAATTCATATAGAGAATAGGAAATTTAAAGATCTGTGCATCGTGAAAAAGAAAGGAATCCAACTATCGGATTAAAATTGACGGAGGTAAATAAAATTGCAGAAAATTCTCCACTAGTTAGAATATTAAATCCAATAGAAATTATTAAAAACTTTGAAAAGCACGCACAAGTCATAAATTTACGGCGAATATCGAGGTGACGCGAACAGATATCTTTCGACCCACGAATCCAGGACAAATCAGTGATCCGAAAAAAAATAAGAGCTCCTATAAGCCATCTAAATCAACAGTGCCGTGCGCCAAGATGCTGATTATCTTTACAAAATAAACCCTCGGCGATAAGCTCGGCCGAGACCGAACAAAAAGAGCATAATAGAGTGAGCGCAAAGAAAGGCGCCTCAATCGCACATTCCAGGAAGTTATTAACGCAAATCTGTCGTTATACATATCCGACGTATCTATATATAATATATAGTACCTCGTCGTGAGCCTGGCACGAGTCTTGTCCCGTTGGTTCGCCTCTATTATTACCCGACGCGAGCACTCGGTATAATAATAATAATAATAATAATAATAATAATAATAATAATAATAATAATAATAATAATAATAATAATAATAATAATAATAATAATAA
>NW_011948440.1:1286905-1297824 GCF_000503995.2 Ceratosolen solmsi marchali
TTTTGCGCGCCCGCTGGTTGGGCTGATAAACGCCATTCTATCGCACCTTTGCGCTGGCTCGCCGCGAGCTTTCCTTTATTCACAATGTTCACCGAGCAGCGGCCTCGCGTTATTTGCACGGCCACTGACGAATTCCAGAAGGAATTATATTCTCGAGCGATTACGAGCAATCGTTCGATCATGTTTGATGATTTATGGACATCTCTAGTGAGCGACATATTCATTCGAAATAATATTACTTCGACTTATGTGTTGGCGTCATGAGATGGCTTTCAGAAAATATGGCTTTTAGAAAATCATGCTTCCTTCATTATGGAAGTAAAGCAATTTTCATTGTTACTTTCTCGCGAAAGGGAGTAACTAATAAAATCACGACATAGAATGAGTGACAAGCGCTGCATTAGCTTTAACTTCAGAACACAAGTTATTCGAATACAAGTAATTATCTTATAGAAATTTGCATATTAAATAATTTACAAGAGCGCTATTTAAATTGTAATTATATAAACTTGTATTTAAATATTTATGTAATCTAATAGTCGAGAAATTCATAAATTTTTAATATTCTTGGTGAATGCAAAACAACAGAGACGTTTCGCTCGAATAGAAAATAAAGCAACTTTCAACCACTTGGTCAGAATGCCTAGGACTTTATGAAAATTGATGAAGAAAATTTGTAGCTTGAAAGTAATTAACACGAGGTTTAGTTTGCGCGAAGAATAGCAAATCTTAGGTGCGTATACAAGACAGATGCCTGTTCGCTCCAAGAAAGTTGGAGAAGTTATTTCTCTGCCCGCTACAAAACAAATTTTTCTAGAGCAGAAGAAAATTAAAAGGATTACTTAACACTTCGTCATTGTCGTGCTTCCATCATTTAAATATCAATGCACCGACTAACTGACATTTAATTGACAAACGTAAATAACATTATATGTACCATCTAATGCCTAATGTCATCGATTTTAAATAAGTGAAAATTTAAAACTCACTCAACCCAATCACGTTACTCCGAGACTTTGCTTTTTACTCTCTGTTGATATACTTCCACTAGCGAGAAATTTCAATAATTAGATGCACAAAGAGCGAGTAAAAAATGACACAAGAATAATAGATCCGAGAAACATATCTCCCACGTCTATGCTAAACAAAGAGCTCACTCGACATCCCAGGCGTAACTGAAAATGGCCACAAAAACGTAAGCAATCCAAATTTACAAAGCCCAAGCCATTATGCACATTTTCGAGTCGGTTCCCGAAAAACCCCACGTGTCGCGTCCGAGAAAGAAAGCGGATTCCCCATATGCCAACACCCACGAGTCGGTCGGGAAGCCCTGCCCGAGGTTCGACCCCCTAAACACATTCAAATGTGTCCTTGCCACACACGGCAATTCGTTAAGCTCGTGGAAGCGGTCACGAATTTTTACGCACCCCGTTGGAGCCTCCTAGAGTGGGCCCGCTTGCTCGCTCGCTCGCTCATCCCCCCTCCCTGCCATTGTGTGACGGCACTTGTGCGCGCGCCCGCGATGGTGGCGAACAGAGATGCACAGAGAGCGAGAGAGAGAGAACGAGTGACAGAGAGAGAGAGAGAGAGAGAGAGAGAGACAGAGAGAACGAACGAACTCGGAGACGAGTCAAAGAGAAAAAAATATGAAAGGACACCGCTTGGCCGGGTCCCCGAAGATATTCCGGGAACGCCCCTAGTCGCGCATGTGCGCGCGTACACGCCAGTGGTGGGCACAATATGCCGAATTCCGGTATTGTGCTTCGTTTACGCGCTCCTGAAGAGGATCGAATTGAGAAGAAGGTAGAAGAAGAGAGGGGGAGGGGGGCATGACAATGGACGTAAAGGACGCGGAGGCTCGGGCCTCGCTGCCGCTGCCAATTATTCTCTTATACTTTCGTAGTCGAGCCGTCAATTTCGTTTTTATATTTTCCCGTATCCCCCCGTCGACATCCCTGTGCACTTCATTCTTTTCTACTCTCTATGGCTTTCTATGCTCTATAAGGTACTCGAAAGTAACCGTAGCGCACACGGGGACGACGAGAAGGACAACGACTATGGCCAGAATAAGAGAAGATGAACCAGAATAAGGGGAGGATGCGCGACTACTATGCGACGGGTGCACTCGGGAGTAAGGGGGGATATTTTCCTCCTTCTCCTCCTCCTCCTCTTCGTCCTGCTCGTCCTCCTTCACCACCGTCACGGCTTATTTATGCTTTGGTTATGCGCTCTTTCAAAGATATTGGACAAGGTCTCTCGGCGCTGTCAATCCGATTGAAATTTGCAATTTCAACAAAAATGTTAATAATTTGCTAAGCATTTACTGGACGACGATACAGGAATAACTATTTTATTCTATGTATCTCGAATAATTCATATTATACAACCATTATTATCGTTAAATGAAATATTCAAAAATAACGGCCATATTTATGGAGAACTCGTGATATTTTTACATAATGTTGATACATTATTTTTTGTCTGAATGCACATAATAATTGTAAGTAATTGAAATTGTCTGTATAATTTTAAAGTTATATCATTAAAAAAAAAAAAAAAAAAAAAAAAAAAAAAAAAAAAAAAAAAAAAAAAAAAAACTTAAATAAATAGATAAATCCGTTTAATTAATATTCTCGTGGATTTCAAGAGAAATTCTCATTATTTTTAAGATTTAGTTTTCACAACTAAAACTTACTTCTTCTATACGGGTAGTTTGTTGTCCCAATAGACATCTGTTTAAAATAACAGTCCCTTAATATACCAAACTCGCTTTGAAATTTCTCCTTCTTAAGGCAAATACCATACTTAAATACCATATTTTCCTTTGACATTTTACGAAACATTAGACGCTTCCTAAAATCGTAAATTTCAGCTAATTTTCAAATTCGTGACTTACTGACTTGCGATGCAATTGAACTCGAGTTCTGTTCAAACTTAATAGTATTCTCGTGTTTAAAATACGAGCTCACGCGTGTTTCAAGGACTAGACACAGAGACGAGGAGATTTAAGGAAATATGTTAATGACAGGTATATGAAAATCGGAAATTAACTGGGCTTGGGATTGAACGGCTCGGCAAGATTCGACGGACAAGAAATGATATTTCCGCGGTTACTTGGCGCCATTATGGTGGACTTTTCGCTGGAAACTAATATGTTATTGAAGAGCAGCTACCAGGTGTAATTCCACGCTCCGTGGGCCGCTCGCTTTCAATGTCGATTTTAAGATCGCGTTCCTCAGCGCCCTCGAGACGAAGTGCCGCCGGTGACCTAAACAATAGACGAGGAGAGGGGAGGATTGGTGGCGGTGAGGAGGAGGTATGGTGGCACCTTTGTTACAAGCTGGCCGCATCGAGGGGAATCCCGCATAAAATCCGTGACGCGACCCGGAGTGCATTTCACTTGAAATATCTTCGTTTCAGCCGTCACTACTCTAAGAGAACGATGAACTTGAGTGTATACGCGTGCGCTCTCTTATTGTCCTCCTCGGGTATGTTTTTAACGCGGTATGTCTCTTCCTCTTTCTCTTCACATGAATAAATAAAACTGGGCTTTGGGCCCGCACACCTTTAAACATGAATCCCTTTGTTATTAAGAGCTTTCGGTTTAGCATTGAACTGAATAGCCGATTAACTCCGTTTGGACGATTTCGTTGTCAGGGACAGTGAGGACGTATGTGTATGCATGCCGGGATTATAAGTGTGGTGGTGAAGGGGCCAGTCTTACGAAAAGGGATGATAGATAGTTTTCTCGGGAAGAATCGTCGCTCGTTGCCTTTCTCGCGTGGATTTTCTTTTTTTACGCACCGTAACGTGTGATTTATAGCCAGACGACTATATGCAATTCTTCGCGCGTGTTCGTGTGTTTACACGCTGGAAATGATTCTGTCGAGATGGTTGAATGGAAAGATGAAGGGAGAAAAAACGTAATCCCCTACGGGCGAAAAATATACGAGGTTAATCGATTGTATAAATGTATACATCTTTTTTCGATATTCCGAGTCACTCCGAAATCATTTGAAAAGTCGTTTAGGTATATGATATATTCATATGTTAAGAAAGTATTTATCGATCCGTCTTTAAAAATGTATCAATAAAATGTGTAAAAAAGATATTACATTTACATTTGCGAAATATAAACGACCTTATTGAAATAATTTTTTAATGGGTTATTTCGCTAGATAATTACGCCGAATTAATTACCTGAATAAGCAATTATACATTGAAACAAATTTATTACGCAAACTTATCGCATCGACATCATTTAATTATCCAACGTAACCTTTGGTAAATGTTTCTTCGTCCCCCAAATTAAATCAGACAAAAAAGTGGGCTTCACCCCTCTCAAAAAAGTAACCTCCTCGATCTCACAGTGATTATTCAAGCTAAGCGTTTGCATGGCCCCTGTTCTGAAAAAAGAAAGGCGAGAAAACGGAAACTCTTCCCCGCTTGAAATAGCGAAGGGTGGGTGAAAAAGACAATCGGAAACGTCTGCGGCAAGTTGCACCGCAGACGAGTTTCCTCCCTTCCGAAATTGGGTTAGCTTGGATACATTTTCAGTCTTTCTCGTTCGATCTCTATCACACTCTCTTTTTACTCTCTCTCTCTCTCTCTCTCTCTCTCTATCTATCTATCTATCTATATATATATCTATCTAGCTATCTATCTAGCTATCTATCTATCTCTCTATGCGTCTTTCTTCATTAACTGTACGCTTTTCTTTCCATCTTTGTTTCGTCTGACTCTTTATACAGATGGTGAAGCATAGCAGTTCTAGGGATGTAATCTAATTGAAGAGGAATCGAGAGGGTCGAGTCACCTTCTCTCTCTCTCTCTCTCTCTCTCTTCTTCTTCTTCTTCTTCTTCTTCTTCTTCTTTCATCTCCATCTACTCGTTCACAAGCAACTCGAAAGAATTCGTAACGAGAATCACGGTAGTACCAAACTTGAATGGGAAACCGTAATGTCATTCTTTGCAATTGATTAAGTATACGTTTGCTTTACAGAATTCATCTGGAGAAGTGACGCATTTTAAACATTTTACAAGACATTTTACTTACATAGATGAAAAATTTCTATAAATATACCTGACTTACATATCTAATGACAATGATTATTTTGAAAATTTTCCTCGCTTTAACTAATTAATATTATCTAGTTCTTTGTTCTATTTCATATCTATTCTATGTTCATAAACCACGTAAAAAAAATATATATTACAACATAAATATACAGTAAAAATAAGATTATACTTAGCTAATAATTAGTTATTCAGTGTCGAAATTTAAAGTGCAAATGTCATCGAAAGAATCTGCAGAAATATTTATAGTACTATCGATCCAAAAAATCACTTTTCAAAGTGTTAAAATCAACATGTATCAAATCTAAATAAAATTCCTTAATTTATATTGACAAATATTTAATATTATTTAAGAAACATTGTTTGCATTTTATATAATTAAAATTTGAACATTTATATTACGATAAAACGAAAATTTTTTATGACTTTGGTTCTTAAATCGATTAAGAGTGATCCAAAATTAATATTCAAGAGTTACGTTCTCACAGCCTGAGATTTCTTAATAATTTGAAGAACCCAGAGAAGCGATTATACTTTCATTATTAGTCGGAAGACGGTGTTATTTCATTTAAATTCATTAAATTGTCTTCTTTAACAACGAATATTGACGCATAAAGAATACTATTCACATGTTTACTGCAGTCCGTTTTTATAAACTTGATATTAAAACTTTATTAGAATCTTTTTGAAAGAACCTATTAAGTAGTCGTTTTATTAAAAAAAAGTGCGTTCTTTCTTTTCTCATCTCTTCTTGTGCTTGTTTTAATCCGCCAGCATTTATTTTTGAATTTAGTTGGCAGAATTAAAATGCAATGTTTTACTTAATTTAAAGTATTTTGTGGAAAGGAAAACAAATAGCCACGTCGAGTATCATTTAGAACGTTTAACGTAAAAATGAGTATTTCACCATAGTTGAACATGCACTCGAATGTAGTTAAATGTTGGAACGAAATAACGAAAGAGAAACACTTTTTCAACTAAAATTGGAATACGGCTAAAAGTAATTACGATGATTAATGAAATCGCCTTTGATCGCTTATAGTAGAAAGTCGAAACAGAATTCAGAATTCAGTTGGGAAATACTCTTGATAGACACTTGAAATCTAAAACGCTTGGGTAGCAGAAACTGAAAACTTTTTGATTTTTGGCCCGTAACAAAATCCCTGAGGTGAGCAGATTAACAGTCGATAGTGAAACCGATTGATCCGTCGAGAAGATACGACGAGATTTTCCTTACGCAGGTGTACGTGTTGTATACGTGAAGGAGAATTACAGCTTAGGACGCACGCCTCAAAACGGCCACCGATGCCGCAAAGTAAAGGGAAAAGATGGAGGGGGATCTAACGATCTCTCTGATCTTAAGTGTTGAACGTAAGGTAACAGGCGCGGAAATGTTTTGCCCTTCGCAACATGCGAGAATCACGATTCGTCACGTAATCCGCAGGAATTCGTATCATGTTTTGTATTAACGGTGCTCCATAAGATACTCAAACTTCCTGTTATGTACGTTTTTGACGGGGACTTCGATAAACAATTAATCTCGTTCATTCTAGCAATGTGTTTGAGTTTAGTTTATTCATTTATAATATTCAGTATTTCAATACATATATATTGTTAAATATTATTACTATAATATAATCATTAAAAACATATGCAATTCAAATTTTTAATTACTTTAATTAGTCATACTTTTTTCTATTGTATTATACTTTTCCGAGGAAATTAGCAACATTTTTCCGCAAAAGCAATTTTACGTCATTATAGCATTTATTTAAAGTGGTAAAACATTATTTATCAAAATTATGTTTACACATTAGCGAAAAAGTATGCGTTAAGTAAATAAAACTATTTACAATAGTATAACTATTTCGATAATCTTCATTATTTTAGATATCATTTGGTGTGTTACATAAAGTGTTTGTAGACGTGTTTTTTTTTTTTTAATTTTCTTTCACTCATTAAATACATTGTACATTCTACAGAAAACGTATCGAATTAACAATGAACGCTGTAACATCGTTCATTAAGTTTACGATACTCTTCGTTCAAGTACCTCCATGTGCAAATATTCATGCTCGCGCGCGCATATGCACACACGCATAGGTATATCGGGCTCACTACACTGGAGTTTCGGTAATCTCTGTCTCTTTGTGCCTAGGCCTCAGATTGGCCCAGCTAATCTCTTAATCACTCGTCTCCCTCGCTCTCTTTCTCTCACGCACGCACACACGCACACATTTACGCATATGTACACTCTCTACAAACATGAACAGGCCCGAACATTCGCTGTTTCTCTCTGTCCGTGCACTTTTCCCGTCTCTCTCGTTAACTCACTCGTTCATTCTCCCGGTTCAACAGCGGCGAAACCGTACTAAAGGCACAAACACAAGCGCGACTGTGAGAAAGTGACTTTCGAGTGTAGAGCCGCGAGGCCAGATTGCAGAGGCCTGGGCGATTTCTCTGAAATGCATCTCCTCCGTGTGCCTGCGTCTGCCACGATTACGGAGACGTGGAGCGGCTGAAGCGAGGCTGCGCAGGTGATAAGATAACAGCCTTTGTGTGTGTGTGTGTGCGTGTGTGTGTGTGTGTGTGTGTGTGTATGTGTGTGTGTGTGTGTGTGTGAGAGAGAGAGAGAGAGAGAGAGAGAGAGAAAGAAAGAGACTCCGTAAAAAATTCATGCGCGACCTGCTAGTTTCCTACTACGTTCAATAATTTCATTTTTTGGAAAATATCAGTAATTCAGACGTGTGCTCATAGTAGTTTCTAAGTCTACGTAGTTTCAAATGTACGACAAAGTATTTTTATACCATTAAACAAGTAGAAGAAATAAACACATCGCTATACCGAACTTTGGCTCTTAGAATGTCATTTTAGGCTTAAAGCACGCCATTTTTCTATTTACCTTTTTCACGTACAATATCTCCATTAAAATAATTATTCTGCTTATAAAATTAAAATAAAAGACCTATAACTTGAAATCATTTGGGACGTGCACCAATCAAACTCCTGTCAAATTTTTTGCTTTTTGATTCTTATATAATTTTGACCTAAGCGTTTTATACAAATCACTTTTAAAATTAAAGTACCAGTTCAAATGTTACGAAGAAGACAATTTCCATCGATTATAGACGTTAAATTGTCTTTCAAAGAATAAAATGCATTTAATTATAGACAGGGCTTTAAATATCACATGATTTAACATTTTCAGAACAAAGTGCAAGTCTAATTAAGCTGATTGCATTGTAAAAAGCAATTATGTATATATATATATATATATATATATATATATAAGAAGGGTGGATGAAAATTTCGTAATATTTTATCGGCAAAAGGATTTAGAATTCGAAAGAGTTGAGCTTTTTAATTTCTGTTGACGTGGGAAAAATTGAAATCTTCGTATGAATAAGAACATTTTCGCATTGGCTTTGGGTTAGATAAAGAATTATTGGCGCACTCGGGAGATTGCGACATAATTCATGCTTGACGCATGGCTAAGCGATTTTTATCAATGGACTTTTAATGACCGAGAATGTAATTCGACTTAATGAGTTTCCCGTTGAATATTCAGTTATACGTAAGCTCACAATGTCCTTCCTATTGGGAAGAAATCGCCTACAAAGAATAGTTATAATTCAAAAAATTGACAAAAAATTTCCCTCCCAATGTTTCCTAAAATCCATAATAGCTTTCACATTCCTTCGGCATGTCGAAAAGCCATTGCTATTTGCATATTACATAAGCGCGTCTTTACTACCTAATAATCGATAATTAAAATAACGTTCAACTTATTATGATAAATTATACAACTATGATATTAATACGTAACAAAACTCTTGGACGCGTGCTTAAATCGCGGAGCACATTTCAATTTCGATACTTTCGCCTCGCGTCGACCAGACCACCGTAAACTCCGTTTACACGACTCTGAATCTTTACCGAAACCATAATTCTCAAATCATTTCAATTGCCCCAAGATGCAAACCGGCTAAGGAAAAGAGCCACCCGATAACTCACAATCTACAGTGTGCGAGTCGCTTCTCGAGACGAGCAACTCCACTAGCGCATCCTGCGAATTCCAGTGGCAGTAGTAAGTATCCAGCGGCCGATACAAAAACGACAGAACAAAACGCATCGCTCCCGGCAAGATAGTGAGAAGTCCATGACCCCAAATACGGCGGGCGGCGAGTGAGGTCGGGAGATATTCTCCTCGCTGGCGCTTTTCTCATGGATGGCGGCTGCTGGCTGCGGCAATAAGGATGAAGGGAGGCGGCAGGGGTCACGCGAAGGATCGAGAAATCCAGGGAGAGGAGGATCGATTCCAACAACGGGCCACAGCCGTGTAATTTAACGATCGCGAGCGAGGGCCACCGATCGCGCGAGTCTAACCAACGGCCCCGGCCACGAGAATACTGGGAGTGTGTGATGCGCGCATAGCATCCGCAAGACCTTTTCGACCATTTTAATGGCGCTCGGCTGCTTTCACGTCACAATAACGTGGGCTCTTGGCTCGCTCTTTTGAAATCGGTATTTCCCTGCGCTGTTTCGAGTCGAGCGGCTGGCGCCCCCGAGTCAAACGAGCACTCACTACTTTGACGCTGGAATTTCTTGCCTACCTTACAAAAGCTGCTGTCAAGATTGTTATAATTGCGACGTGGACGCGCGTCAACTGGCGAGGCTAGCGAGCGCAACGCCCAACGCTAACCTGGCGCGATACGATTATTGAAGTTTACCCCCGCGAAAGCAAGTTAATGATGATTTTGGGATTGAAACGCGCCCGCTGATCGATCCTCCGTCCATTCCGTGCGCCTAAAACGTAATTACACGAGTCTTTACAAATTCAGCTCCGCAATGGAGATGCGCTGCCCATAATCCAACTTATAATTGAATTGGCTAACGATGATTTAATATTATATTTATTGACCATTTTTTTGTTTTGTTTGTTGATGACCCTTTGAATTTCTTTTAAATTTATCACTACCATCATCAATATTAAATCGAGGAGGAGAAATTTGTAGCTCTCAGCGCACAACTTGAACCTACAATTTTCTAAATCCATTTCAATTCACTATTAGTTGTCATTCGTAACGATATATTGACATTAATTCCTGAATTATCGAAAATAAAGTCAGATACGTATCATAAAAAAAAAAAAAAAAAAAAAAAAAAAACGACAATTTTCGTCGATAAGCATTGTCAGTCATAAATATCTTTTCTCTAACGAAACGAATTCCGAAAAATTTTAATTAAAATTTCAGCCGATGAAAATTAATAAGAAAATTTAATTAATGCGTCATCAATCTGACGTATAACGTGGAATTAAAATTTCATATTTGTATGGATATTAAAATTTTTTACTATTCACTATTTTATTCACTTAATAATATGTCATTCTCTAGATTAATTCGTCCAGTTAACTATCATTTCCCTATCCTCCGAATCTTCTCTTTCTCTAAACGCCAAATATTATTCTGTATAGTTAAAAAGGCGAAATAAAGATAGAACATAGTAAACGAAACATTCTTTTCTAAAATCGTCCAACTTCTATTATCCTATTGTTAAAAATTTTATTTCGCAGAGTTTCAACATTGCCGTAGACCTTGTTCGAACATTCGTGAGCACAAATTTTGCACGCCTCTACGTGTCCAAGAGTTAAACTTTCTGACTTGTAAAATTCCTCGGATAATCACAAAAAAAAAAAAAAAATAAATAAATAAATAAATAAAAAGAAGCATCGATTTAATGTCAATCCACATTTCTCGAAGCTCTCTAACTACACATCGGCGTCCAGGCAAGTGCCAGACTTCAACGAAAGGCACGAGACTCGAAAGAGCAAGCTCCCTTTC
>NW_011948440.1:1297838-1302722 GCF_000503995.2 Ceratosolen solmsi marchali
TCTTTCCCTCCCGCGCTCTCGCTCGCTCTCGCGCGTCCTCCTCTTCCCAATCCCTCCCTCTGTCTCGCTCCGAGAAGGTAAGAGGCATCCCATGCCACGAGCGAAGTACGGGCCTGAGGAATGCGCTCGTCCGATCCCACGGCTTTCCCCTCCCTCCCCAGCCCCCCTTACTGCGCAGCCCCTCCCCCGTTCTGCGGGACCCCTTCCAACTTCGATCGCCCCACCTCTTGGACTCTCTCGTTTGCCGGCTCTCGTGGTTTGCGACGACAACTACAACGACAATGACGATGACATCGAAAACGATGACGACGACGACTACGACTACGACTACGACTACGACTACGACTACGACTACGACGACGACGACGAGGACGCAGGCAAAAGGACGAAGGCAAAATCGTTGCGCTCACGGTGTTGCGGTATTACAAGCCGACATACCAGGAGGCCCTTCTTCAACGGCTAACTATACCGTGGAATTGCACTGTGCTTCTCTATGGCTTCTGCAGGCGGGAAATAAGTAGACGCGGGCAGGTATTAGCTTGGAAATTATGTGTACAGGGGAAAAAAGTAGTCACTACTGCGCGTCACAAGAATGACGAACAATGATGAATGCTACCCAGCGTAAAACGATACGTCTTTATTATGGCGTGAGAGACATATGCGTGCAAAAATGCAAATTTAAAAGAGGCCGTGTTGGTGTTTGTTTTACAACGAGGCTGTGATAATGCAGTGGTATGTTTATATATGTGGGGGGGGGGGACAAACTAGAGGCTGTAATCGTGGCTCATAATATCCATTTAAAATAAATATAGATTTGAAAAATTAATAAGAATTACTGCTTAAACTGAAAATATCGATCACTCGAACGTAGACAAGTTCCGAAACACTATTATTCTATCTGATTGTAACGTCTAACATTGCCACAATATCGTGATTGTCTTAAAGGTGTCCGCGATAATACTGAAATTATACAGATTTATCACGTCCAGGTTAAAAAGCTATCGCCATAATAAGTTATTCATGACTTTGAAAACATTAGACAAAACGGTAAAAATCATTTCTGCGATTAAAATTATCACTTCCTAGGTCTTTGAACGCTACTAATCATTAGAACATATAATTTCGTGTTTTTTTTTCGTTATTCTTTTAATTTTTTTCTTTTTCTTATTTACTGATCATCCGTCTCGCTCGACATCGTATAAGTCCGATTTGTTTTATCCTTGAAAATAATATCGGCATACTCGTATCCGGGTAAAGGGAAAAAGGGGGGAGGGGACGCTCGAAAGCTTTAAAATGTAGTTTGGCCGTATAGTGCATAAGCATGTCACGAAGGGTCGGATGTTTCGGTGCGGCCACCCTGATATACATCGTTGCCGTTACGCGCAAAGATTTAACGTCGAATCAGGAAGGCGCGCACGATTGTCAGCTCCAATCTATGGAGCTGAAATATAATAGACAATCCATTAAATGCGAGGATCGGTCGTAGCTCACCGGTATTTTCAAACTTGGAAATGTCCAGGTTATTTGGCCTACAACCTACAGAACTGACGAGCTTTACAGTGGCGAACCCCATAAGCCCCGAAACGATCGGCGTAATGCCGCCCTCGTTCCATCCCCGTCACACTGGCCGCATTCGCTTCATCCATCCACTTTCGCGAATAAAGACGTAGTTGTGAGTAGTAACGCCGGGCTCGCGCCATTGGCTAAATAAGACTAGCGCCGCGTGCCTTTTACACCCCGGCCGCGTGTCGTAAACGCTCGCCGGCTTACATGTCCCCGACGATGATGAGACGAACGGCCAAGTTCCGTCCAAAGTACTCTCTCGTCGATCCGGAAGTTAAGTTGACGCTTGCTGTTGTTACGGGGGCCGAAGGTTGCTTATGCCAGGGACGTCGCTCCTCGATTATCTATGACCCGATTCATTATGTGGAGCGAGAGATGGGAGTCGCGTTTAGGGTGTCTGCCTGCCTGCCTGCCTGCCTCTTCTGTCTGTCGAGCGATTTTTGTTGTTGTTGTTGATATTGTCGATCGCTTAGAGGAAGACGGGGCTGCTTATATTCGATTACATTTGATAGTACAGTCCAGCCTTGCTGCGACCTCGTTACTCTTAAGGGTTTACTGTTACACGATGCCTTTTTGTTTTATCGAATTTTAAGGCGCGGGGGGGGGATGGTTGGCTGGCATGGTTATACAATCTATGTAGTAGTAGTAGGTGGATACTTGAGAATTTTCAGTTGCCGAGGCATACGTAAGAAGAAGGTACGGTAGGGAAGCACCTCGAAGTGAACTGTATTGGAAGTTTCGAATGCTTCGGCTTTTGGCGTCGAAAGTCTAGAATATGAGAAATCTTTTCTTTCTTTACTCTTCGGGATGACTCAGTTTTTTCAAGTGCTGGCTCAAGTGGCGAACGTTAACGTAGATTCCAAGTGAAAATTTATGGGCGGGAGGGAGGGTGGGAGGGAATGATGGAGAGGGGAGGGGGTATCGAGGGGACACAGCAACGCTTAATCTTATTCCAATCGATAAGTCGCTCAAGAATTCAGGTTGCAAAAAAAATATGTGCATATGTGTGCGTGCATATGTACGTATATTCGATTTATATATCTGATTTAGTTATTATTGATCGTTAAAATTCCATTGTGGTACAAGATCGGACACCTTGTAATTATCTTTGTGTACAAATTAACCTTTTGAGAAGGTAGGATAATAAAATTTTTTTCCAGACACAAATTTAATATATATATATATATATTTATTTATTAATCAGAATCGTTCAAAAGATAGGCTTTTCTATCTCTCCTAGACTTTTCTCCATTGACTCCAGAATCCAGACTTTGATTCCAACCTTTTTTTTTTAAATTTTAACGCACATTTAAATCGAGCGATGCATTCGTAAAATCTCATCCTATCTCGCTTCATTCTACATAAAATTTACGAAAATTCTTTCATTTATAACAAAAATTGGATTCGAACTATCGATTAATTTATTTTTAAAAAAAGACAAAAAAAATCTCTTGTCGAATCTCTTTTATTTATATGTTTTCCTATTAAAAACGTTAAAATTTAATTTCATTATCAATCATTTCATTGGTTTTATATTCTATTGTATTATAAATGCGATATACATTAAATGGCAATGTAAAAGACTAATTGTTTAAATGAAAATAATATACATCAATATTATATTGTCCGGAAATAAATAGAAACATTTTCTTCCTATTTACTGTTGTTGTTGATGTAAATTACAATAAGAAAATTTAAGTGTCATCGATATAAAGTGTTTGTAATTGAAACGTGTACCGCTGGCGGATGCTTGTGCCTCCGTGCACACCAACTTCTATTTAATACACGTGCAAAAATTGTTTTTATTAGAATCCTTTTGTTTTATTCTTTTGAAAGTATGAATAGTACTGTACGGTCACGCGCGAGCTTGCTTGTGCGCGCGTTACATATTCACCACTCACACCATACGATTGACTTTACGCATTTATTCTTACATTTTGCACAACGAGTGCGAGTTTAGAGTAACGTAACTACTAATGTTAATGCATTTTTGTTTTGTTTTTGTTTTTGTTGTCTGCTGCTACTAGCAATAAATACTCAAACGAATAATACACGAGGATAGGAGCTTGGGGTTTGTCATTTATCGGGCATTTTGGTCTTAGGATGACTCGATTTAATTGATCAAAAACCAGTTATTATCGGCCATCCATAAAATACTTCATTTACATCCCGTAAAAACGTATTTATTTGCTTTTTTAACGATCGCGGTAGTGAAATATCACGCGCTCCAACCATTTCGATGAAACATTCGGCCAAGGCATTTAGCAATATCATTGAAATATTTGTATACGACTGGAATATCAATGATCAGCGCTATTAATAATTTGTTTTTAATATGCCGACCTCCTTTAAAATTACGCGCATTGCTTATAGCGGCTGTGTAAAGTTATGCAGGTGAAGAGTGAAAGTGCCTCGAGGAGCTAACATGATGACTTGGACAACACGAGGTCCAACCTAAATCCATCTATTTCCTAGGAAGCCACTTAGCCGGCTTCGCTCTAACTCGCCGGTTATCGGCCGCTTTCCGACACTTACTTTTAGCTTCTGCGTGTGGCCACACCTACAGCAGCAGTAGGACATGTAATCGGGCATCGGCGGAATGAATTTCATCTGCTGCTGATGCTGTTGCTGCTGCTGCTGCTGCTGCTGCTGCTGCTGTTGCTGCTGGAGTTGCTGCTGGTGCCGCTGTTGCTGTTTATTATGATGTTGCTGCTGCTGTGTTTGCTTTTGGTGCTGTTGTTGTTGTTGCTGCTGTTCCTTTTGCCGCTGTTGCTGCTGCTGCTGCTGCTGCTGCTGCTGCTGCTGATGATGATGATGATGGTGGTGGTGGTGATGCTCGTCCCTGCGCTGATGCTTTATCGGGCTCTGGTCGTCCACGAGCTTTCTGTAATGGACCTTGAAGGTCGGCCGCGCGGTCGAGCCCTGGGATCCAGCGCCACCACCAGCTGCTCTGCCGAGTCTGCCCATAATGGCGGTGAAGGCCGCGAGGGTCCTGCGCCGCCTGGCGAACCTCCTCATGCCACGGTGTTGCTGTTTTTGGTGCTGCCGGGCTCGGCTGCTGCCGGTAAAGCCGGCGAACGGCTGCTCACCTGCTGCAGCCGAGGCGCACTCCGTTAGAGCCGCCACACCGAGGCACTGACTCACTGCTCGCCCTGACCGACACATGCAACTTGGCCACTCGCGGGACTCGTCGGTCCCACCCACCCGCCTCAGGATCTTCTTAGCCTCTACTGCTTAGCTAAACGGGCCCTCGCACGGCTCTCTCGATTAATCTCCGCAGCATCCTACTGCTGAGGCAAGTCCTGCGATCGATCGCCACAC
>NW_011948440.1:1302732-1304396 GCF_000503995.2 Ceratosolen solmsi marchali
GATCTGTTGGATAATCTCGTTTGCTAAGTAGTTGTCAGGAGAGCGTTTGACGTGATCGTTAAGTGTACTCTTCAGAGGTGCGTGGGTTCGCGTTCTCGTTGCTGCCCTCGGACATACGGCGTCTTCAATAATCTTACTTTCGAAGCGACGATTTCCCTCTTTGTGAGATGCGACAAACCAAGCACCGATTAATTGCTCGTTTCTATTCGCCAGCGGAGGAGTGGGACGAACATCTCTTGAGACTAATCGATATGAAGGCGCGATCACGATTGTCGAACATTCGCTCCATCGATCGGTGAAAGAAAACAAACTACTCTCGATTGGTATGATTGTGTTTGGCTTTGACTGGAGGTTGATGTACACATTGGATGTAAAATTCACTCTAACAATAAGGTTCACGGATAAGATGCACTTTAGTCGTCGTCGAGGGCCGCTGTCGTCGCATCACTCTCTAACTCTTGCCGATGCTTCTTTTTTCGAATCTTTCGCTAGTACCGAGATTCCTTTCTTTATCTGTCTCTGCACCTCGCACTGGATTAAAGCGAAACAACAGCGACGAAGTTACAAAAGAAACCGAACAATCTTCTTTCGTGCTGGAAACCGGTTGAAATACTATGCATCGCTCCTTTTCCTTTTTCTGCGTGGAAAAACTTGGATTTTTCTCTTACGTGCACAAAAATCCCATGTCGTTTTTCAATGCCGAAGCCCACCAATATAATGTAACATGAACATGTGTAGCGAACGTGGAAAGAGATTGCCTTACTCCGTTTTTCCCCCTTCCCCCAACGCTCCGACCAATGATTAATACGTCAACGACGCTGCTTCCGAATTAATTTGCACTTGCACACCGCCTAATGCAACCACTGCAAATTAATCGAAATGCCCTACCGGCGCTCTTTCCTTTCGTAACCAGTGAATTTTGAAATCGGCACGAGGAACACGATTTATCGCACTTTCTCAAAACGAAATACCAAAAAATAACCAACGATGCGACCTACTCTTTCGACGCCAGACTTGCACGAACGGTTGGTTATCCGAGGGCCGGCACACTACATAGGATTAGAGTTGGAGTTGAAATTAGAGTGAGCAACTGAGCAAGATGGAATGAGCCGAGAGCGGAGGGGGGAGAGATAGATAGAGAGGGAGAGAAAGAGAGACAGAGAGAGAGAGAGAGAAAGAGAGAGAGAGAGAGACGGAGGAGGTGAACGGAAGATAAAACGAGCGTAGGATGGTGGAGTAGTGGCGCTCGCGTGCGCTATGCTCACAAAGTTGGCCGATCCAGCACGTAGTGCGGCGAGAGACTGAGGAGAGACGGCAGCGGCTACGGCCGCAGAGCAGTCAGAGTCCAAACGAGTCGGAAGGAGAGTCGGGAGAGCGGCCCACATGACTCTCTCTCTCTCTCTCTCTCTCTCTCTCTCTCTCTCTTAGTCGTCCCCACCACGATTGTGGGGCCGCTTTCTGGCCGGCCGCGCTACGCGCGGCATTGAACACGTTCAACGGCAGCTGGCGAATACCACCTCTCTTTCTCTCCCTCTTTCTCTTGGCTTCTTTCTCTCTCTCTCTCTCTCTCTCTCTCTCTCTCTCATTCTTATTCTATGTGATCGCCGTGTACGCGCGAGCGCGATATTCGCGTTCTTTGACCCCTACCTCTTAGTAGCAGAGGG
>NW_011948440.1:1304406-1436472 GCF_000503995.2 Ceratosolen solmsi marchali
GGGAGAGTGAGAGGGGGTCCGAAGACTCGGATATGTACTTGTGCACATTTCTCTACATATTTCACATTTCTTTTTCACTAGATCGTTGCACCCCACCACTGACTATTCACATTTTTCATGTACAAGGACTTGTAGATTTTTCATACCTATGTCGGCCCCGTGACTCGTGGGTTAGGCGGCTTCGCGAAATGTGGGTGAAAGGTTTGGAATTACTACTGTCATTGAGCCATAGAGGAAGAAGTAGAGGGGAGAAGAAGAGCGAGCGAGCGCGCATAGAGTTTGCAGGGATGTTAAGCTTTCTTGGATTTTTTTTCTTCTTCTTTGGTTTAAATGGTCTTATGGTGAAAAACTTGTTTTTAGCAACAACACATTAATAATATCATCGTATCAAGTGTCAGACTTATGCAACTATATTGAAATTCGCCTTCTAAATTCCTTTCTTTCTTATTAAATTTTGTCTCATAATGTTATTTGCATTCCGCTGAAATTTCTTACACAGTTTATTGTGAATTTTACGAAATTGACGTACCCATTTACGTAATAAATTTGTTTATTTCTTCTTTAACCATTTGAATAAGACAAAATCTTTTTCGTTTAACAACAACAACAACAATATCAAAATATTACTTGTTTAAGGTTCTGCTCATTTTCAGTACCCATGACAATGACAATAGCTCATAAGTTTTTATAATAAATTAATAGCCTTTCCCAATACTGTTATGCATTGCTTTGATAAATATTTTCTCTCTATCGAGCACGCACAGAAAGAAGTCGAAGAGACTCGTTAGAAACTTACAAGCTCGATTCAACATTGCAAAATAGAATTAACGAATCAATAAGGTAAAGAACAAAATTAATAATTAATACATACCATACGTTAAGGTATTCAAAGTGCATATCGATTAAATGTACGCACTGATAAGTAGCTTCGATTAAAAAACTCTTTACCTTAAACGATATCACGATAATGCGTCGTTGCGAAGGGCTTGCGACTTGACGTATCAATGTTATTTTTAGAACATATCAAAAAGCTAATTTTAGAATAGGGATAATATTTATTCAGCGACTTTTAAGATGACATCAGCGTGAGCAATCGCGCATTGATGCGCCACCTATTTATAATTGATTCGCCTTTCGTATTAATCGGAGAATAATATTTAGGATTTAGAACCAGTTATAAGCGCAGAGACGATTGGGTCGAGGAGCGTCTATAGTCACCGGGTCGTCGCATTCCTTGAAAGCCATCGCGATTAGGAGCCTGCATTTTGTCCTTAAATCGCTAAATAAAAGAGCGGACAAGAAATTCGGGGGTAAGGAAGAAAAAGAATGAGTGTACGTGGTAAGGCGAAGCACGGTGGATGGGGGCTCTGACGTAGCTCGATTCTTAATTTCAATTACGCGGGTCCGAAGGCGCCGCAGACAGCCTATAAAGGCATGCCGAGGCTGCTCGTAAATTATTTCTCGGAGTTAATTGTTATCTTCGCTGGGCGCACGACTCCACGAGCAGTTTCGCCGACTGGGCCTTCGACGATCCTTTAATGTGCCCTTGGGAATTCCGGTCGGCCTCTTCCGGCTTATTATCGACGCACGGGCGCACCGCTGACGAACCTTTCCCCTTACCCACCTACGCCCAGGTCGCCCAGGTCGCCAATCCCCTGGCACGTTTACCGACACATCGGATGGTGGCTCACGCGTGACAACTAAACTTTCGCCGATCGCTCTTTCGACGACGCGGCGCCTCTATAAACTTTATACGTGGGTTAGATCGCGGCCGCGCAATCAATTCGCCGGTTCAACAAGTTGTTGCGCACACCCAGGCATTTACGATTATATGCTTCATGCTCGTACGGGTGTGCGTACATATGCATAATAATTCAGGCACTTTGTAATTAGACGATTGGGGATTTAATAATGCTTTCGATGAAAAGTTAATGTACGTGTCTTGCATTTATTGTCCTTGATTATTGTCGGCCGCAACGTAAATATGCCACTCACTTCAAACGATTAATTCGTTGCGAACGTTTTAATGCCAAATATTTGTTGTTCTTTAAGTACTTATAATAAATACCTCCCAATGAATAATAATCCAATTGTCTATTATATCTACGTAAAGATGAGGCTGAAATTTTGTAAAAGAATGTTTGCAATCTAAGGCAAAGGTATGAAAGGATGAAATGTACAATCGCGACTGTGCAACTCAAAGTTTTAAATAATAAATACGTTGACGGTAATGACGAATGATAAAACTGACGAGCAAAATGTTTTTTAACGTAAATCAACAGAATTGAATGTGAAATTGTAATGAGAAATTATTCATAGTACGATAATTATCATTAATATATCAATTTAAAGGATAAATTAACATGCAATTCCTGAATATCTTAGCATTGATTTAGTCGCAGATTGATTTGTACTTTGATTGTGACTGTGAATTAGCATTACTAGTTGACTCTTTCAAATAACAATTCATACAATTGAATGAGCGAGCAAGACTAAAATAATAATAATAATAATAAACGAGTAACGCCGTAATGCGATAAGTAACAAGAACCTACGTTTCCTCGTAAGTATCGGACACATGAAACTTCCCATCGTCCAAGTCCCCCTCCAGCAAAAACAAAGGAAGGATCGAACAGACATGTCGTAAAGAGTGCGTTATCGCATTAATAGCCGCGCTCTAACCACATATACGTGGCGTTGTGTTTACACACATGTCGGGCGATAGCGTAAAACCTAATTTTTCGCAGTCGGGACTGTAAATCTCGACGAGTCAGGAGGAAGGGCTGCCCGCCCGTACCGGATTAAGAGAGATAGCGCGTCGAGGGTCTAATCGCTTATGCAGATTAGTGGTTAAGATTCAGGGGAAGTCCTGCCTCCTCTCACTAAGCTAAAATGTCGTAGCGCCTGCCCCCGCGAAAGTGCCAGGGCCAAGGGATGCAGTCGCTGCCCTTTTTTGTGTAGGACCTTTTTCGAGGTACGGCTTGAGATTTTATGCGCAAATAAGAGACGAGGTTGGTCAATGTACCGTATCTAAGATGTAAAGAAATTCAGTAAGGGCGGATTATAAATTGTAGGCACGTTTGGTGCAGTCTGATTAATGGAGCGACAAAGATGTATACGATTAAAATACCTATTTAATAATATAGGGGGGAGGGGAGGGGAGATTGGGACCTGCTGGAATTTCGAAACAGCCCCTTTGTATAAATACGATAATAGTGTAGTAATTAGAAATAATACCATTAATTTAGCAGGACAAGTAATGAAAAATTTTACTCAAGTACTTTCAGCGAAAATTGTTCGCAAAGCCATTTTGGGGCGTGTGCGGGGTGGGGTGGGGGGACACACACTAATTTGTGTACATCTTAGGTATTAGAAAGATAAAATACTGCTTTACTTTGAGCAAACATAAGAACCAGTCTTTGGTACGAATACTATATAAAAGTGTTACTGGCATCAAAGATTAATTTAAGCTTTATAAAGAGCCGAGCTATCAAAAAACCCTTTAGAATCTCGTAATTGTACGGAACACGCATTAAAACGCGCCCATCACGACATAATTAGTTTTGTAGTTTATCGCAATTAATTTTTCAAGCGCAAACAACAATTCGCAATCGACAGATTCTATTACGATAGACCATTTATCGTACGCATTTGCTTTAAATCGAACATTTCACGGTGATTATTAAATGCCAACGAGGGCTGAACGAGGGGGAAAAAAGATCACACGGCCATTATCGATAAATAAGAGATTATTCATTTGCCCGTGTAAAATAAGAAGAAATTTAGCACGCGTCCAAACAAATAACGATAAATCTAGAAATAGAATGGCGATGGGAGTGAAGCGAGAGAGTGGTGTCGAGAAAGAGGCTGGACCTGACGAAGGGCACGCAGGGGGTAATAAAAGGTTACAAAAAGCCTCACGGTTCGCCTGCAGCAGCATCTACGCCGGCGGCAACACGAGCATCGCTTAGTCGCATACCTGACATAGTCACACGCCTCCACGCGACTCGCATCATCGGTTCTCTCAGAGAGGCACGGATTCCCTTTTACTCGCTTCTGTAACGGCTCTTGTCGATCTCCTAGCGGGTTGTAATCGTCTGCCCTGGACGTTTTAGCTGCGATAGTAGTCGTAGTCGTAGTCGTAGTCGTAGTCGTAGTCATAGTCGTCGTCGTCATCGTCGTCGTCGTGATTGTTGTCGTTGTTGTCGTCGTCGTGGTTCTCACCGTCATGGTCGTCGTCATGGTAGTCGTCACCGTCTTCGTTATCCCACTCTTCCTCATAGCTGCCGCTGACATTGACGCTCACGCGATACCTTCAGCTCCCTTTCACAGCTCTGTTTTCGAAATTTTTATTGAAAAATGTCCAGATGCCTTGACTTTGACGGTCCAACTGATTCCGTTGCTCCTCACAAAGTGGCCTTTGATTTACTATATACGCTGGATTGGTTGCCGAGATTTTATTACACCATTTCATGGTTTTTAACGAATACAATTTAATGCAGCCGAAATTGAATTCGACTCTTTGTGTGATTTATGAATGCTGCAATTTTTCAGTTCGAATATACCAGTTATTCGGGACTTAACAACGGACTACATTTGAGTATTGAATGCAATTACCAAATTATATATATATATATATATATATATATATAATCAAAGTATAAATAATTACAACAAATTAATTTAATGAAAAATGCGAGAGCTTAAATTTCCAAGAGAGTAAAGAGTCAAGATAATATAGCCAAGGACGTTTCGGCTAAAATCTTATGATTCATAAATATAAAAAAGCAATGTGAAATATTGAAAATTAATGTCTCACCATTTAACGCGCATTTCGTTCAAACAATTTCCCTACCCTCACAATAGTCACATTATGATCGGTGACCCATACTTCGAGTCTTTTTTCATATCAGCATTATACGATTACGCAGCCTCGGCGCACTAACAAATCTATATAAGCGCGTATGCACGCGTAAAAAAATAGAAATGGAAGGAAAAAAAATAGGGGAAAAAAGGCCACGAATCTGCCTTACCCTAGTAACTCAATACCCAGGATGCAGTGTGAGTGCGACGCGATTTGTTCGCTCCTTTTCTGCCTCTCGTCTTAATTCAATCGTACCTCGTTCGACGGCCACAAAACGTTGCTGGCTGTGACGTGCGACAAACCTCAAACGTGTCTTGCACGTAGTCGCGAGGGGCGGATTTTTTGGCCCTCGAGGTAGACGAAAGTTCGTTTGCCGCGAGAATGCCGTTCGGGTTGATGGTGGAAGGGGGGTGGGTGGAGTGATGGAAAATGAGAGAGCCGAGCGCTAAATGAATGGTGGTTTTGAAGGAACTGCGGAGACGAGAGCGATGTGGTGACATCGCAAGAAAGGAGCTTTTGCTCTTTTAACGTCGAAGCAAGAATACGCTGCTTTCTTTAAAACGTACACATTATGCCCAACAAAGGAGAGATCGAATTTAACAATTCTGGTATTTGTTTGCATATTGAGGGCTACGTGTAATATTTTGACAACATGCTATTGTTCGTTGTGTTGAAAATGTGAAGTGCTGAAATTGTATTCCCCTATTAACAGGCGTATATTTTTGTTGCTAAAATGCAGAGAAAAGCCAGAACGATCATTTGAATAATTTGGTATGCTAAACCTTTTTAAATAAATTGCTAAAATATTATATTCCTAAAGATCAAAGCTTGCTATACAAATTATAAAGTATCAGTATAAAAGTAAATGTTATTGATCGTACAATTGTTGTTAATGCAATTTGTTTTATATTCTGTGGTACTTGAATTGTAAAATTGTTATTAATTTTGAAAAATTCTAATTTGAAAAACGACAGTACGGAGAGGCGAATGAAATTTAAAATTCCGTTCTGAGCTAATCAAGAGACTTTAGTCTTTCGTAAAAATAAATTATTTAACCACAAGTTTTTTTTTTATGTTTTCAATTACAAAGATTTTGTTAATTATAATTATCAAAAATTAGCTTTTTATTCTATTAAATAAATAAATAAATAAAATGGTTCAAAATACATTGATAATTAAAAGCCTAGTAGTCGAACGTATGTTAATTTATTTGACTTCCAATTCCCCAATTCGGAAAAAACTTACGATTGAAATTTAATGAAAATTGTTAGGATTTTAGAAGAATAATTTTCAATTCTCATTCAATTGTTCCATAAAATAGATAAAAAAAAAAACAAAAATAAAAACAAAAACAAAACAAAATTACGAATACACGTGAAGCACACTGGCTATTTCAATAAGATTATAGTCGAGTAAACGTTGAAAAAATATGTACAACATTTAACAGGACTTTAAAGACTCTAATAAGTCGATTGATTGTGTATCTAAATATTTGAAGTATACGAAAGTTTGATAGACATTTTCATTTACAGAGAAAAAATAATGCTTCATACTCGATAATAAAATCCGCTTAACCGTCTTAAAATAACAGTAAAACAAAATAGAATTTTTATAATTACTTGGTAAATAGAACCAGTTGCGGCTCGTGCAATAATTAAAAATGGAATTATCTCGCTCGGTGAGCCCTTTTACGTAGCAATTAAAAGTATCTAATATTATTCATTACGTGGAGAAAAAGAGAAGGCGACGAGCATGTAAATAGCATCCTTTAACGACATTATTACCTCTTTCAATCCTGAAACTGAGCTGTTATTACACCAATATCGATATAATTCTAATTCGAGCAATTATAATTATAACGCAATTACCGCCGCTCCTTCCGCGATTTCTCCCACGAAACCACGGCTGTTACTGGACAACAAGGAAGAATCAAATCATCGTCAACCGCGGCTGCAAAAAACGACAAATTACCGTGCCCCGCTCGTGCGACACGCGCTCCCTCCTACCACACGTGCACACGCACGTACCCACGCACGCACGCACGCATGCACGCACGTCGAGTAGCAGGTTCTACGCGAAGGTGGGGGTAGCCGAGAGCATACGGCTCGGCTATTATCCACAGGGCGAGCAGAATGCCAAGGTCAGCTTCATTCCGAAGGCGACACGCCGAATGCCATGCGCGCGGCGATTCGACGCGCACGAAAATCTCGGCGAGTGACTCTGGACCGAACTCGATAGCGAACCGAAGATAAGTCAAGCCGATCGCTCGACTCGATAATGCGCCTACTGACAATCCTAGATTCCACCACCTGATGCTTTGTTGCGCGATGAGGTTGCAGATTCGAGGCCCAATACCTACCGAGCCTCTCCACCCATTCTCGTTGATTTGCGCGTTCGGTGGTGTCCCGAGGACACGTGATTTAGCGCTCTTCTACCAAGCCCACTCACCTCGACTTAATGGAATTTAATTGCCTTTAGTGCCCATTTATTCGGATGCTCGACATCATTGGGTAGATTCGACGTCAAATGTTCTGTTGGGTCGTGGGTGCCTTGGCTCTAGGTCGCGAAATTTCTCATATCACAGCCAACGTTAGCCCAAACCGTACGAGTGCACTCAAATGTTTAAAGACTAACTTAGATTGTCGTTTAACATTTTGTGGATAAGGTTTTAATTATGCGCCACCTTATGCCTAGATAATTGTATGAATTTTGGGCACATTATATATATGTTGATTCAAGGAGTTTGAACAATTGTAATTTTATTTTAAAACCTGTATATGAATTTTCAAAATTTAATCGTTTGTAAGAGCTGACAACCGAATTTTATAGAAAAATTAATCTTATCTTAAATGTTTTATAAATTTGTTATCATTCAATTAAATAATATTACACAAGCCAATCAATTATTGCATTTAAAGGCACGTTTATTTATTGAATTCAGCTTTATGTTAAAAGTACTATGGCTATTACTCACATTTTACAATTACATTAATCAAGATTTATGAATCTTAAGTATTATCTTTGAAATTATCTACACTAACTTACTGTAAGCTTCTGTTATTATGTTTATTAGTATCAAGTATAATTCTTGTAGAGCTCACTTCTCTGTGAGAACACTATAATAAATTTAAAATAATTCAATACTTATAACGTTGTAAACATTAATAATCTTCAATAAAGCATAACGATCAATTAAAATAATATGTGATTTGAACTTACATAAAAAAATTCCTGCCCTTTAACGATAAAGCTGCTGACATACCTGCAACGTAGGAATGATTTATTTATTACATTTGAATTCTATAAAATTCTTGTAGATTCTTGTGCATATTTTACGAATTATAAACTAATGTATATTTAAATAGCGGAATGGAAAAGCTTCCTCATTATTAACGGTTTAGCGGTGAAAAATATTTTTAAATACTGTCAAAACGCCGATACATCCTCCCTTCAAATTTCGACAAAATTTCATTCAAATGAAAATTTGTGTTTCTCTATGCTACTGTCATTTACAGAAAATATAATTTTAGCAACAAAGGTAAAATTGCATTAGATGGTGAATCCTGTCGTTTATAGAAAAAAAAGAGAAAAAGAAGAGAAAAAAACGGAAAAGCTAGTTTTAAGATATAAAAATATCTTTTATGAAGTCAGATGCGCAGAATATGCCCATTAATACGTTCCACGCCCTTTTTACTGTAAGGGCACAAAAATAAAAATTAGCCATGATAGTCGAGGATAGTCGAGAGTTAAATTTTGTCCGGCACGAGGAAAATTAAATCGGCTCCAGGCACACGACGTCGGTGACCTTCGCTGATGGTTTTGGTAGGGGGAAGCGGCGCGCGCCTACTACTTGCACATCGGACGAACAAGCGAATAAGAGGCAGAGAGAGAGAGAAAGAGAGAGAGAGAGAGAGAGAGAGAAAGAGAGACAGGGAGAGAGAGAGAGAGAAAGAGAGACAGAGAGAGAGAGAGAGAGAGAGAGCAAATGGCTAAAGTCGCCTAATCCCCGAAGGGAATTCGTAACAGGTAGTTTTTAGGGAGCCCGTGTCGTCGCCGGTGCACTGGTGGTTCCTCCCCTTCAAGGCCGAGTCCTTGTGCATCGGCCGCAGGGACTTTCCGAGCGGCACTTTGTGCTCGGATATTTTCTCCATCATTCCCCCTCCCCTTACACTGCCCCCCGCTGTCGCCACTCTTCTTTGCGACTTCGCCGAACAAATACGTACTTCTTTTTTTCAGTTGCTTCATACCGTGGAATTCGAAGGGATCTGAACTATTGACATTTAATATGTTTATTTTAGCCTTTTCAGTTACCGAGTTAACGGAAAGCATCCAAGGAATTTGCAGGGGCTTTATACTCGAGTATTGGCAGAGTGAGGAGGAGTCAGTTCTCTAAATTGAATGAAAGTCTCGCTTAAATCGAGTGAATCGACGAGTCACTTCATTCGGTATTTACCGAATAAACACACACACACACACACACACACACACACACACACACACACTTAGCGTAAGAGAGTAAATGAAACTTTCGATGCTCGGTATTCAATAATAATCAAATTGAATAAAACTAGATTTTCACACGTATTTTAGACTGGCTTACATTGACTGAATAATAGAATACTGTGAAGACTTCACAAGCTTATGTACTGAAAAAAAATGGTAAAATTCTTTTCTATTCGCTGACATAAAAGCAAACGTAGACTTGCGCACTAACAGCAATGCACACTCTATTCCAGTCTATTTCTCTCTTTCTCTCTTTCTCTCTATTTCTATCTTCATCTTTCGAAATTTCCAAAATATCAAAATGGATAATAACTCAATTGCAAAGTCCAATTATAAAATAAAAATATTATGGGTATAATATAAGTAGCATTGATTTAATAAATTTGGTCGTAAATACGGTATAGTTTGAAATTTTTTGTTAAACGTTATTACATTAGTGAAAGAATGCCTTTAAATTGAATCTATAAGTTACAAATGCCTTTGAAAACAAAATCAATAACTTCTAATTAAATTTTTTTCAAAGCTTAATTCCTCTTTTTTATAAATCGCATTACATATGTGAGTTTAAAAAATTGTTAAATATTTCAAGTTTACATACTAAAAAAACCTACATTTTTAACTTAATCTTAATTACATACAATTTTCACACATTAAATAATAATAGCTATTAAGCGATGACTTTAATAATAACAACAGCAAAAATATTATTAATCAGCCTGTAAATTATGAATAAAAATTGTTTGGAAATAATAATTGAGCAACTGAATTCTAAAAAGATTTGAGAATGAAATTTGTATACTTCAAATTATCAATCAAGAGCCTGTCAATCGCTGACACCGTTATGTTTCGATTACCATATTCAAACAAGTTTACATGTAATTAAATTTTCTAAAGCCATTCAGTTAAGTTTTACGACATTCTTCAATTTATTCTAGCGATTATTTGATCTGTGAAAGCACATTGCTGAACGCCCAGCAATAATAACATCAATATGATAAATA
Organism: Ceratosolen solmsi marchali; assembly: GCF_000503995.2. Lineage (NCBI taxonomy): Eukaryota > Metazoa > Arthropoda > Insecta > Hymenoptera > Agaonidae > Ceratosolen > Ceratosolen solmsi. The sequence goes on from NW_011948440.1 coordinate 1,314,775, forward strand.
GTAAACGACTACATAGTTGGTGAAATCATTTACGTAATTCCTTTGATAAATCGAATAATCACTGAAAAATAATATTGAAAATTATAAAGAAATTTAACTAATCTATGGAAGTTTATAAGCGCTCAAAGATACATAAGGCAAAATGTTTGAATCGTATCTACGATTAGAAGCCATAATCTTAAAGACGATACTCGTAATTACAAAAGACCGCAATACGTCTTCGGGGATATGAGAAAAGTGCGCGAGAAAATTGAAGTCTCTTTCTCTCCATCAGCAGCCACTCAAACATTAGTGAGGTATGCAGGGCCGGCGAGTGGGGCAAGCCTCAAGTGGCTAGCAAAACTGATCCCCGATAAAGTAAAAGCAGCCAAGCGCCGCCACCCAAGAGACGACAGACGAGCCCCGGAGTTTGATCGCTTATCTAAGGGCGAAAGTGGCGCTCCTGGCAGGCAAAATGGGAAAGGGGTGGAGGGCGTCGTTATGCGCTCATACTGGACGACGCGAGGCCCATCAGAAGACTTAGTAGTAGAGTCACATGTACATAAGAACGGCCGAAGGCGGACTGATAAATGCACGGATAAAACTCGGCTATCTAAGTGCACGGGGGAGAGTCGAGGGTCGACGTAGGCCTCAAGAATTTCTCGAGAGGCGGAAACTCTACGTCCACGCGGCGCTAACAAGAAGAGCTTCTCTATCTTATCGTCCCGTGCCTATACGCGCACACGCGAGCCTCTGTTTATACGCGTGCGCACGCATGCACACGTGGGCGCATTATTGTACACGGAGATACGAATCTTACCAAGCATGGAAACATCGCGTGTGGGCATTTCATGTTTTGTTTCTTTGTCCGGCTTTCGTCGAGATACAGGAGCTACAATTCTCAGGGATCGTTAGATGGGTAACGCGACGAATTAGCTTTTTTTTTGAAACCGAGTTAATTAAGCCGTAATTGTGGTTAATTGCTGTGCACGTTGATCTTGCAAATGATTATGGTTGCGTGTCCCGGTGATGAAAAAAAAAAAAAAAAAAAAAAAAAAAAAAAAAAAAGAAAAAGAAAAAGAGTTCTTGGAGTAAGAAGAACTACGAAACTATGAGTGAAATGAGTCCGATGCGAGAGAGGAGCTGCTGGTTAATCCAGGAGTATTAATAAGTCGAATATATTTCATGTAATTGAACGGGAATAAAAACGAGTTTTAAAGTCTGCGAACGAGTTTTCATTGTCGTAGATTAATTAATTGGGTAAAGTAAATCTTACCGTTGAAAGGTCGAATATAATTAACTGTTTTCCTTTTCATTTAGACTCCAATGTTATAATTTTATTCGCTTCTTTTTTTAGTTTTGTAAATTATGTTACCTATAGTTTTATAAATCAAATCTCACTTTATGGGCTTTCTTTCTTTTATTTGCTTTTTTTTTTATTTTATTATTTTTTTTTTTTTTTTTTTATAATTTGTATTCATTCTGCTGATCAAATCATAAAAATTATCATGAATTAGCAAGTTTGAATAATTTACTTTAAACGAGAAAGTGTAATTGTACAATTCATACGTCTTCAAATTAATATAATGGCTTGCAAGCAAACTGATAATAATATCAATAATCTTATAATGATGAGAAAATGGATATCTGCATTTTGAAAGCTTAGGCGACGCTGTACTTTCTCGATCGGCTGTTAGTAAAATCTGCTTCCTGGGGTGCTGGATACTGATCACCCAGTAAACGTTGTGTGAGAATGAACTTTTGAAAAAGATAAAAGAAAAAACAAAGAAGAAAAAAAGTGAATGCTGCACGCTGACCACACGTATGAAAATGAGCGGTAAAATGCGCTCTGACTAATAAAACTGCCAGGTAAATTATGTAAGCATTAAGTAAAAATGTTGGTACATGAAAAGATGTAAATGAGCGAAAAATAAGAGGAAGCTCATGGAAAGAGGAGCGTGAAAAATAATCGTGTCGACCACAGTTTCCTTTTCGTTTTCTGTCTACTCAATATTAATCTTTCGTTACGTTGATTTGAATAAATTTTCGAAAAATGTATGCGTATATTTAGGAATAACATTTACTAAAAGAAGAGAAAAAGCATTTGACACTAATGTGAATATAATTTTTCTATGAGAAATAATCCTTGTTTATGTATATATATATATATATATATATATATAGAGAGAGAGAGAGAGAGAGAGAGAGAGAGAATATGTATTTATAGAGAATAAGAAGAATTTTAATTATTATAGACCTTTGCTGTGGTAGTATATAACCTAAACACGAATTATAGGCTTCGAGAATACAATTCTTCATTTATGAAATATCAATGCTAATTTCATACACAAACTCCAATAATAAATTTAAATTTAAAAAAAATAAAAATTTCTCCCATTATTGTTCTTCTGATTTTGGAACATTTTGAATTTAGTTCATCTCCGAAATACAGAATGCAACAGATAATAGTATACATTATGCATAAACCGAGCAACGCACTGTCTCACCATAGAATTTCCAGAATTTTGCATAAAATTATACTGCAAGTATGTCTCGAGTAACAAGCCATACGTTGTATTATCTATATCTACACATTATTCGTGGAGATCCGCATTGAATTTTTCTCAAATTCGGGCTGATTAACGCGAGTCAAAATTCAGTGCTCAAACCCGATAATGGAAAAACAAGAAAGAAGGTACCGCCTAACTACACTTAGGACAGAGGGACATTTCCCGCTCGTTTGGTCTTATCCGACGAGCGATCGTCACACACAGTCCAAAGAAAAGCGGAAGAAAGTCTCAAAAAGTACGGGCTCGACCTCTATCTCTTTCACATTCAACGCATACCATCGACAAGCTCGGAGGTTTGCCCGCAGTGCGTCACCCTCCAGCAAACTCTCGGCTTTCAAAGTATACTTACAATAAATACGAGGCGACACCCGAGCGCCAACTTACAATGACCCAGGCGAAGCTCAACGAGCTTGCGTCCGTATTTTCGAGGAAGCCGTCGCCGTTGTTGGTGGCCTTGTCGCAACGAGCCGCTTAGGCGCAGTGGCGGCAACGACTTCCTTAGCCGCGTATGGTTTCCATGGCGAGACCTCGGGACCTTTTCTCACTTTTGCTCCAAAATATTCGTCGAAACGGCTTTGAGATGGGACAGTGGGATGTCTGTTGGTCTTGATTGTAAGTTGCTTGGCCCTCGGGAATGCAACGCTAATTGAACGCACGCTTTTGAAAATAAATTGAAACATTATGCACGGATGATTATTATTCACGAAAGTGGATGGAAAAATGAGCGTAGTTGTCAGTATTCGCTGATAACAGCTTGCAGATAATATTGGAAATGTTTTAACGATGAGTAAGCGTTCTTTTATAGTGAAACTTGTCAGCAAAGATAAAAATTTCGTTAGGTCGCTTTCACGCAAACGATAAAATCTTCCTCGCCTAAGTGTATTTACCAGTTGAAAGCGTTTGATAAAGTAGCTACTATAGATTATCGCTCTGATTTGTTTTTTAATTTCTTGCATGATGATTTTACGAGATTCATTTGAATAATATTCGCTACTTTGTGTAGGATTACTCGTTCCTTTAAAAAATCTTCGATTTCCAGTAATGGATAATGGATAGTTGCATAAAAACCCGCTGCATAAAAGAAATCCTCCTATTTTATAATATCCTATTCTTTGAATTATAGGTCAATAAATAAGTAAATATATTTTGCAATTGTAGTTCAAAGGAGATAATTTATACCTATCTTGTTTTATAAAAGCTTCGAGTTGAAAATTTTACATCAATCTGGTCAATCGTGAACAGTATGTTATTTATAACAATTGCTCTTAAAAGTCGAAACTACAGTTCTAGGTGAAAGCGTGTATTTAATGTTTATATAGTTTTCATTTGTATAGTAACGGAACACAAATAGCAGAGTTATTATAATAGTCTAACTATTTTTAAGCTTAAGCGAATATTAATGTAATAGCGTAGAATATTACATTTTCAAATTCAATTACAATTATACAGTTAATGCTTTGTGCTTCTCTCAATTTTGTCATTGCAATGGAAAAAAAACAATGAAGGATATTAATCTTGCAGATCGAGTTTCTATTTAGCAGATATTCACTTGTCAAACTTCGTACGCCCATAACAGTAAAACAATTTTCTATAAATACACCCAGCAAACTGGTCTATGAATATTGCCATTGATCGTATTAAACTTATAGTGCTGCGTATTGTTCTAAAAAATGTTTTAATTCATTGAATTTGAAGAAATCGAGCATTTTTTAATCGTTTTTTTTTTTTTTTTTAATATAATTATATTCATTGACTTAATTTGAGAAACGTTCCAATATTTTTCTTAACACATACCACATTTAATATATTCTCGGCAATAAAAAAAAAAAATAACAAAACGTCGAAAGATATATTTAATCAAATAAAATGTGATATTTCTTTTGAAATCGAAGTATCTTAAGTTAGATATTTGGTTATTATATTCTTTTTTTTTTTAATAATAATAATTTTTCAAAACGATAAACGATTTTACATAAACTTTTCAGATTTGGTGTAAAGTTATGTAATCGGCACTGACAATAAAATATTTTCATATTTGTTATAAAAATACTTGCATTTAAATAATTACTTTAATATATAATAATATTGAAAATAATACTTTCTCACAATTTTAATTTTATAATTTAATTTAAAATAAAATTAGGTCGCCAAAATAGACGAACACATGAGTATACATAACATACATAAGCTGAAATTTACAAAAATTATAATTAATAATATAATTGGTATAAAATTTATATTTCATGTGCCATTCCTTTGGTAATGTGCAATATGAGACGAAAGTACCACTTAACCTAACGAATCTGAATTGAATTATGATCCCGAGTATCTCAGGATAAAATTTAATCGTGCATAATTCTCATTATATAAATGACGTAAAACGAACAAATTAATGTAGAAAAAGTTCGCTCGACTATGATAATATTAGCTTTGGCTCTTCTTGATTGTCGCTTCGACAAACTCGAACACTACAGTGGCTTCGCGCATGATTTCGCCGACATTGGAATTCCAGAAATCACATTATCCAAATCAAAGAGGAGTAACAATAGAACCGCACCCGCGAACTCAAAACCTATTGTACAATTATTATTATTTTACTGGTCATTGGGAAATTCGTGCTGTGCACCTCGCAACTGTCTCGGATCGAGTTTTCCAGCAGCGTAATTCAATTGAAAATACATAGTTACGTTGTGGCTTTACTTTTGCCTGTGAATTATTATCGGTGTTGTATATTTGGATGGAAAAATTAATTTGATGTAAAATCCATCTGAAATTGTTTGTGGTTAACAATTTACTGAACAATATTCGCTTTTTTCGTATGGTAATTACTTTCGTTACTGTTTTGAGTTGCCATATTATAATGAGCGGAATTTATTTATGAAAAAAGATCGTTTAATAAAAGTCTTCGATATCCAAACACATACAAGGCTCTTACGTTAAAATTACAATATTTTATATCAATTCCCTATAAAGAGAATTTGAATGCTATAAAAATACACGTACGGAGATTTTGAAATGTCGAAAACAATCGATATTACCTTCGAAACTAGTACTATTGAATATTGAAAAATTGAGCAATTGTACATTTCATGGCATTTAACAAGATTATTTTATTATTTTATAAAGATAATAGTGTTATTTAATTAAGTAATCGGGCAGTCTTAATATCTCATATTGCTTAATTTATTGGTTTGGTGAATCATAATATTGATTCAATATCAATCCAATCGAAACAAAAATAAAACAAAAATTAATCAGCTTTATTAATGTATGTAGCCGAAATGGGGTTTGTTTATCTAACTTCGTTCTTTCTATTGTAACTCAAGCCACGTTGTATGAGGTTAGTTTTACTGATACGATATGAAACTGAGTTTTATACATTCTAGGCGATTGAAGATATACAAAGTTAGTGAAAACAAATTTATTTCCTTTCAAGTGCACTGTTAAACCGTAGTTTACACTCTGTATTTTATTATTTTGTGCACTGAACTATAATTATATTTTTTCTTACGAAAGTCCGTTTATATCCTGTTTAAATGTTTCTCTCTACGAACGCTATTATTATTTTATAAGAACCACACACACACACACACACACGCGCGCGCGCGCGCGCGCGCGCACACACAGAGGCACACACACACACATTGTGTATCTGTTCGTGTGTGTGTCCGCGCGCGTCATTAATGCTTTTTTTTTTGTTTCAATAAATGTACGTAATCCATTTTTTTTCTTCGCCGTAGTAAATATTCGAATTGTTACAAGGATTTAAACTTTTAATAAATAAATACAACATTTTTTCAAATATTTAGACATTTGAAAACGTACACTTTGTACACTCGTGTAATGTGGATTACAAAAAGCAAATATTATAAAAAGACATATTGAAAAAAAAAAAATTGAAAAAAAATCTTAAAAAGCTACTTTATAAGTCAAAAAATATATAGAGAGATCTTCGGCGATGTGAGGAAAACTTTTAAAGACCAATTCCTTAAAATTTCGTAAGTAACATCTGTTTATCTACAGTGTCAAGGGTATATGTTGACAGATCAAAATTACTTCCTCATGAGTGAAGAAATTCTCTATATAGAGACGATATGTACTTTAGATATATAAATGTATCCACTACATTATCGGATCAAAATTCTTTTTACAGAACAGATGTTCCTGTCGCGATTAAGATGTTCGTACGTCACAATTAAATTTTCCCCTATCTTTGAAAAGTTCTGAATCTCGTCTCTTGCATTAATTTATTTTTCCTTTTCCTTCTGATGAAGTATCCTGTAGCACCAATTTCATTTTTTTTCTTTTTTTTCTTTTGTTTTTACATAGTTTTTGGAAATCTCATCTCCAAGGCGATATATATTTCGATTAAAATAACCATACATACTATTAAAAGTGATTGGATAAAAAAATAAAAATAAAAATAAAAAAAGAATAAGAAATAAAAAGATTCTTAGAAGCAGAGATTATTCTCGCTAGAGAACTAATCATGGCATGTAACAGCATTTTGCTTTGCGCGTCTCTCAGAAACTACGCGTTGAAGGTAAAAAAACGAGCGGAAAAAGGGGGCGCAATCTTCACGGTCTGCCCCCTTGAAGTCTCGAAATAAAAATCCAAAGACTCTCTACACAATTCCATATCCAGACCGCCACGCGGGGCGTATTATCCCATTATTCAGTTTGAGCGAGCCAAAGATTTGCGCAACGTCTTTGGGTGCGTATATCCGTCTCCTTCTTCTCCTTCTTTGTCTCCTTCTCCACCTCCTTCACCTTCTTCTCGATATAATCAACGACTCTGTCCCCGCCCGATCTATGCGTAGCTTTTGTTGTTCCATTGCGATCGAGTTCTCCTTATTTTACCCTCTCCTGTACTCTCAAGTTGATCGCCCAGGCGGAAGTAAAAGTTTATAGCCGAGTGGGAGATACAAGACGGTAATCAGATCTGTTTCACTCGTCCGAGCTTCGGTCCAGGCGTCATCTGGCATCCAAATATTTTCCAAACGACAGACCCTGTGACATAATAAGAAGAGAGAGGGAGAGAGTAGAGGGCTACGCGATCGAGATCGTGATGGCTCAAGACACGAAACCAAGGTAATAAGATCATCCAATGAAATTGAGAGAGAGAGAGAGAGAGAGAGAGAGAGAGAGAGAGAGAGAAGTGGGAGTGCCCTTTTTGAGATAGATCAATGTCCTCTTCATTCGATTGCTGATTTATATACAATAGCCATAGCCAATAAGATGTTGATAACAGGTTCTGAGTCGAATGATCTTATCGGGCGCATACGAGTCAAGTATACAAATATCAGCTTAAGCTCGTATTAAATTATTTAATTGATATTTTAATTCGGGTTTAATCACAATTTACTTCGTTTGATTAAAGCAATGCGAAAGAATCTATTACTTTCCTAGGCTTATTGTTCAATTTTTCAAAAAAGTTTTAAAATTCTTTGAACTCTTCGATAATATCGATATATTATTTTGTAAACAAATAAATGTAAATAAATTTCTATGGAGTAAATTTAAATTATAATGTAGGCAATTTGTATGCGACGCCGGCTTTATGTATTTTAACATTAAACACGATAGAAATGAAGAAAAAGCAAATTTTCATTCTTATTATTCGAAGAGTTGGGCAATCAACAAAAACTTATAACAAAAATACATTATAACATACATAATAAAAAAAAATGTAATAAAAATTAGAATAAGAATTCTATCATAAAAATTTAATGAAGGAAGTTCATAAACGTTGACATTTCTATGCTATCTAATGATCTTGGCTATAATTTTAATAAAAGTTGAAATAATCTTACAATTTATAAGTTAATTATTGAATTATGGGAAAAGTCTTCTGAGATTACAATGATTTCAAGATAAAATTCAAATAATTTATTATTCAATAATTGTTCTCTTATAATTGAGTATTACAGAATAGTTAAACGTACGCACAATTCGAATGGTCATTGTGATCTTAAAAATGCAAATCTATGAAGTTTCGGTTCTATTAGGTGTAACGATAATAACTGACTTATCGTTATAAATATATAAGCAGGTGTACTTAGTATCGTCAATTAGTATGAGCAATCATTAATTTCTAAACAGTATATTCCACGCCTAAGTATAATGCACTGAAATCAGTTATTTTGAAAATAAATGAATAGATACATTTAATACGTACTTTTTCTGTATTATATTATAATCAACCTTATAAAATAGCACAATAATTAACTAAAAATGCATTTTCTTGTATTCCACGGCGGCAAAAGATGTACTGAACTTATTGTTGAAAGTCTAAGCTCTCGCTAATCCTCGCTAATACGATCAAAAGGCACATTCATTAAAAGCTCACTCGCTATTCGAATTGGATATTAAGAAATTAAAAAAAAAAAAAAAAATCCATAAACATTCTTCACTGTATGAAAATGCTCCGCGCTCGCAACGGTAGCCAATCTCTTCCCTATAGCGCTTGAATCAATCTCTATTTTTCTATCCGAAACCATTAATCAAAAGTAAATAGACGCCTCGGCGGCCGACAAAATAAAATATTAGACTCGGCTCCGCCCCGTGTTTCTCTTCAACGTCAAGGAGAGCAACCGATAATTCATGAATTCGGAAGCTCGAGATGTCGGGAGTACATGCAAAATCCACTATGAGCATCCTCCTGCGCACACTATATATATATATATATTATACCATATTATACCATATATATGGTATACGCGATGGGATCGTGCGTGTGTACCGTCGATATACTTTTTGACGCTGTAAGGGTAGTAAAAAGGGAGCGCCAGAGACTCTAACGTGTCGCGAAGGAGCTTTTGGACTTTTCTCTTTTCTCCTAGCCCGTATGACGCTTTGACAAAAAGGAGCCTTGATAAAATTACAAGAAATTTCCGACGAGCGTCGAACTTAACTGCTGACTTACAGCAGCGCTCCGCTTTGTGTGCTTTTTACGACGTTGCACCTGGTTTGACGTTCTTAAAAATTGTATCCCACTCAAGCACTCGGCGAATTCATATTTTCTTGCCCCGTCCAATTGTCGAGCAATTTTCGAAAATGCAGATAACAACGAGGGGTGTCACAAGAATTTCACGGAATGACGTTAAATGGAAATGCGTTTGTAAGATCGATGGTAAGAAGACGCGTAACAATTTTTAGCCTTAATTTCGCAATTTCACAGTAGTTTTTCGAAGAAAAGTGTATCTTTGTATCCTCTAGACCTAAGATTATTCTCGCACAATTTGCGGACAATGACTGGAAAGTATGAAAATCAAGCGTACGCTCGTCACGATTTTCGATGTACAATTTTCTTATAAATACATGATTCCCAGCCACTAAAACATTTATCCGAATATTATTAAACGACCGAGTATAAAAGGTAGAGACGCGCGTCAATCACTCCAACTTCCATCGCCCGAGATAAAAGTCAACATTCGGAGCATGAAGAAGCCCTTCGCACACATCCCACATACACAGGCTGCAATATAAGGGTGCGAAGATGGATAAGTTAAGCCGCCAGAGGGAGAAAAGCGTCGATCGGTGAGCTTCCTCAGTTCTTGGCACGAGTAAGAATCGGGTTTGCAAGTATCCTAAAAGCTTCTTCCTGTTTGTCTGAAAGAGATACCGGCTGCCGAGGTCGCAGCAGACGACAGTCGAGCGGACTTTGCACTCGGAACTTTGCGAGGGTGGGCAGCAGCTCGACTTTTCTACGGGGCCGATCTTAATGGCGCGCACTTCCAGGGATTGAAGTTTTCGAGAGCGCGAGGCCAGATGCGCCCGCTGCTTCCACTCCTGAGGATTATCGCCGCTCGATCGTTCGCTATTTTTTATGATTTTACGCCGGGCTGTTCAACTTTGCTTGGATGTACGTGGAGTGAGGGTGGGCCGGGGGGGGGGGGGGGGGGCTTAAAGTTACGAAGTTGAAGTTTGTTATTAATTTGAGCAGAGATTTCTTCGTTACGGCTGCAAGTGTACGAACGTGCCAGCGTGTACACGCATGTAATGCTGTAATTTCTTTTATCGATCTGACTCACACTGAATGCTAAAATCTACTAAATTTCAAGTATTTATATCTATACGTATAAATTTTATTTTAATAAATTAGAGTTGAGGGAATTTTCAGGATGGTTGTCAAAATTTCTAATATTATTAAGCTCGTTCTGTCTGACGTTGCTTGGAGCGAGCTTTTAAGGCGTAAGTAGACAATCGATTAAATTCAACATCTCTCAACGGATATTATTGGATATTTTATAAAAGTTACTCGCGGAATGCAAGCTTTATAGTAGCTAGAATTTAAAGTTTTAGCGTTAAATTCTGCTAAATAGGACTAGAATCTATAGTGGGAATGATTTTAATAATAATAATAATAAAAAAAAAAAAAACACGCGCACGTCCAAATTTTGAATTGTATAAAGTAATTGAAAATATAATAATCGCTACATTAAAATTTTTATGATTCCATGAATGCACACTACCTACCTAATATTATATTACTATTTAATCAGCAGATGATCATGAAACCGAATTGATAAATCAATGTTTCAACTTACAAGTGTATTCTCAGGTAACTTTAAATCATGCATTTTTTCTTGTTTTGCTTTTGATTTTTAATAATTATACTTTAAAATAATCGTTAATATTGGGCTTTAGTAAATCTCTGAGCAATGTTTTGAAATTTTCCGTTCGTTTGCGCAGTAGATTGATTGACAACCATCAGTTTCAACATACGAAAAGTTTTGAAACGCATTGGCTTTTAGTTAAATTGACGTATCGAACAGAGGAAGACCGACTTTTAAATTATAAAATAAACACAGTTGATGAAATATGATACATTTCAGTGAGACCACTCCTAACTCGAAAATAAATATCCATTTGAGTAGAGTGAAATTCAAAATGTAAATGCTTATGAATTAAAATTATAATAATCGCGTGCAAATTTATGTAAAACACCAAAACATATATTTAGCTAATTTCTATTTGTATATATGGACATCTTGTAAATACTTGACCGTATGTATGTAAATGTAAAGCCAATAATGGAAGCGTAAAATTACTTCCAATTACTGTCGAAGGAAATTTTTCAACGGGACCCCAAGCATTAGCGTGGCTCTATTTTAGTAAAGCACACGATACTTTCCAATGAGTTAATAATCCTTTTGACTTTGGTAAACACTTAGCTACATAACGTACTTAACATTAGCCGGATGTGTTGTTTTTAGCTCTGGCCGTTCTTACTTTAAAGCGAGACTTCCTTCTCATTGGAAAAGCATTGGAGCGCGCTTATACAAAGAGTAACAACTCCTTTTAAGACGACTAAAATACTATTGTATAGCTGAATAAGCATATAAGTAAATAAGCAGTTTTTTAAAATTAAGGCACATGGTCACATATTTCGGGGCTACCACAGCTTCACTTTGCAAGTACGAAAAGGAAAAGTTCCACGGGAACAAGTTAAATCATCCAAAGGGCAGAGTTGAAACTGAAATATGTGTACATGCACAAAAATATTTTCTCCAAGAACAAAGTCTGTAGCGCGAAAATTCTTGAACAAGAGAACCAAAGAGCAGGGGGGGGGGTAGAGAGGATGCTTAAAAAGTACAACGTTAAGTTGCTCTACTCGTCCGTGTTTCATTCAATTAGCAAGTTGAAGATTCATCCCGGACAGCTGTGAGGTTTAAAAAAGAGGCTCCAACTCTCTCTATGTCGTTCTCTCAATGCTTCTTCTTCTTCTTCTTCTTTCTTCGTGTTTCCCATTTTCCATCCGACATGCGTTTAGTTAACGTTTGCATGGCTCTCGTCGTTGGTGAAACAATGCGCACTTCCATACTCAAGAGATGTTATAGTGCCTCAACCTCTGAAGATGCTCTCGCTCTCGTCGCTACCCCCCCCCCCCCCCCCCGCCCCCCCGCCGCCCCCCCCCTCTTCTTCTCTATGCGTGGCTCTCTTTGTCTCTCATCCTCAGCTCACTCCGCTTATAGTGTTTCCCTTTGCCGCCTCGGTGATGCCTGGTTCACGATAACAGACGAACTTGCGGTTTACTCATTGTCTGCCTCTCCGCGGGCTCTTCATATTTTACTCGCGTTCGCTCGCTCCTCACAGCTCTCCTACACATTACGTGTATTTGCGCGCGGCGAGGCACTTTGTTCTGGAGCCGTGATATTAAAATTTGTTCTAATGTAAAGGGACTGAGAGGTTAGCAAGATTTATTGAGGAATTTTTAATCATCATGTTGCGGCTGATTGTTATTGCCCACGTCATTGCGCCCCCCCCCTCTCTCTGTCTCTATCTTTCTCTTCCTCTATTCCCAACCGCGCGTGCTGAAAATTCGTTTGCGGCCGGAGCATTGACAAATGTTACGGTATTCCCTACAAGGCTAAGCAATTGGTAAAGATATTTGATAATGGCGCTGATTATGGGGTGCTTAGGTGATGAGTAGTAGCCTTGGAACTCCAGGATAATTGACATTGGATGGCCGAAGAATTTATCCGGCAATGAATGTCAACGGCGATCGAGCAAGCCATGCAGCCTCTTACGGGTAAGTTACATTTAATTCTGAAAAGTTGGCTCAACTTGATGCAAGTATTTTTGACACGCAACCAGCCAACTTTGAGTTACTTGGAATTATTCGTCGGGTTCATTAAGTGGAGAAAAAGAATTCGTTTAGATTACGGGCAGATCGATGACATTCAACAAGAGTTGAAGAAAGGAATTCATCATCGTTCGGGAAAATCAAGCTACTAGGGTAGCCACCAATGGATACTCTTGAATAATAAATGCGATATAATTCGGAGATTTGTATGACCTGTTAACGTTAAAAATTTATTTATACGTCTGGTCAAATAGGCTTAATAACCTCTTGGCGAGATAAGAGACCAACAGCGCGAGTAGGACAGAAATTGTCAAGGCATAACTAATTCGATTTGCATATTCTGATGAAAATTCACCATCAAGATATCTCCAGTATGCCCGAGCGTAGACAATGCACAAAAGCACCCACATAAGCTCACGCAGCCCTCGGATTTAATCAAGGTAAGCGTCCAAGCTGCTTTCGCAATTTTTCCCTATCGATCGTTTGGAAAATCCGGTAATTTCAGGACGCAGGACGAATCGCAACGAAAAATGACGCGGGTGGCTCAATGTGGTTGCACGAGGTGGTGAGGAGGAAGGGGATGGGGCGACGAAATGGGACGAAATTGGATGGGGGGAGGAGGAAGAGGAGGGGATGAGGGAGGAGGGGAGAGCGCACTTGAACAACCTGTTGTGGCCCGATACGCCGATGAATAATGCAAGGTGTGATAACTGAGCCGCGAATAATTGACGCACAAACGCGAGAGAGGTCCATTTTTTTTCCCTTTCCCCGTATTTTTGTATTACCACTCTAGCGAGCTCCTAAATCATAAAAATCTACGCGTGTATATCTTGTAGTTTTTTCTTTTTTTTTTTTTTTTTGATCCCTTCGTCGTTCCCTCGCAGCACGGGGTGAAAGACTACGATTTTTCTCGCGAAGAATTACGATTGGCAGAAATTAAATCGAGCGTTCGATAATTCTCGTAGCCAAGATCGAATATTACGTGAATTTTTACTTTATACTTGTACTCAATGGCGTCCTTTGTTTTATCGCGGAAATACAAAACATCGATCCATCTTTCTAGCATTATTATAAGCTTTCATCCCATGAACATGTTAATTTTTTTTATTATGTTTTTCTTTAATAATATATTATTGTAAAACTGCTATTTCTTTATGTAGAAATATTCCTGCCGATATCGCGTTCCATACGCCTTAATTTCTTATTTGTATTATAAATATGGAGATACAAGGAATACTAGCTAAATAATTAATTATGGAAATTGGTTATTATGCACTTGGAATATATTTGATTTATTCTTTTTGGTACTAATTAAGTAGGAAATAGTTATCTAATAAGCAGAGAATCGTATTTCTCTTTGTCGTAACTAAGTACTCGAGTTTACAATACTCCAAGGGTAGACTGAAGATTTCCAATTTTTATTTTTTACTTCTTTTTTCTGTTTTTTTTTTTGTTTATTTTTTTTGTGATATAGAATTATCCTTTCAAATTATTCGTTAAATTTGATTTTTAGTAATAACAAGTGTTTGTTGGATTCGATGTTACTCTCATTCTCGTGTCATGTATTGATGATAGAAGCTTCAGCACATAATCGTTTTATTTCTAAACCCAAGCTCTAAGAAAGTAATGTGATATGACTCGATTAATTTTAACAATATTTTTATTTGCAACTACTTTAATTTATACATAGGAATTTCATGATTTATTTGGAAATCGGCATTTTGTCGAAATACATAAAACGTCTTTTTTTTCTTGCAATACATATTCTATTTATCAAATTTTTGATAATTATATATTTAAATTTCCGCATGAATATTCAACGTAGAGTACGTTTCAAAGTATTTTTATACATGAAATTTAAATCTATCGACTCAACAGCATCCAAATATTCTGGAATTTTATACTTTAATATTAAGAATGCGTAAAGAAAGGGAGCTTAAATCATCCGTGATTGACACAACTAACCTAAGACTGCAGCGTTCACTTTATATACTTCGCCTCGCAATCTGCTGCAAATAAAGTTCGTTGCTCTCGTATTATTTCCCCTTCTCTTCGTCTATCGTTCATTCGAATTCGTAGCTTCGAATCGCAAATAATGTCGCACCACGAGGAAGCATCGAGCGAGAGCGTCGCGCATTTATTACTCAGTTTATCTAGTACATTCCACCTGACGGACTTTACTACCGGCGCGCACGTCATCCGATAGAAGAGACTCGCCGAACGGAAGTAAGAAAAAAGGAAACAAGAAACAAGGGAAAGGAGAGGAGTTTGGTAAAGCAATGACATCTCCCTTTTTCTCAAGACATCGCGGAGTTTCGACTGTGTAAAAAGGCCAAGTTTGCGGAAGCTCTTGAAGCGGCACGAAGATGAAACTCGTTTCTCTCTGGCGTTTCATCCGGATCGAGAACCCTGAAAAATGAAAAGAAAGGAGGAATGGGAAAGAGATTGAGAGGCGGAACGAAGACAGGTAGCAACGAGGTCTTTTTCGCGTTGTTTGTCGGTAGAATTAGATGCCTCAAAATAATAGAACATTGGATGTGCTTGCATAGCAGCTTGTCCGTAAGACTGTCTTTTGGTAATTCTTTCGCTCGCTCGATGCCTCGAGTATTCGCAAACGGAGAAAAATCCACTCGATGAAGTATAAGCGTTTTACGAAGGCATCATTACGGCTCTTTTCTTCCATTCATCGCTTAAGTATTCATTTTAATGGAGAAGCTCCCATTTACGAGAAAAACTGGAAAAAGTACCTTTTAAATTTAATCGTTAAGACGTGCTGATTTTTCATTCTCGTATTTTATAATGTAGTTCCGCTTCATTCGGGAGTTAACAGTTTTAAATTCGAGAACTTTCAGTCAATTCTTTGGGCGTTGATAATAATGAAGAATCGAGTAATTTCTCTTTATGCCTGTATGCAACCCATGCAACCTCTGTTATATTGTCATTATCAAAACATGGGAATTAAGTGACAGTAAAATTATCAGTTTATTATGCCATATATGTACATTATATTTATTGCTCTTATATTTGTTAAATTTTTTCATATTATCATCATCATCATCATCATCATCGTCATCATCATATCTCTCTCTCTCTCTCTCTCTCTCTCTCTCTCTCTCTCTCTCTCTCTCTCTCTCTCTCTCTCTCTCTCTTTACATTTATCAAGCAAAATAAAATGTAAATTTTTATTAAAACACAAAAAAAAAAAAACGATTCTCCGACTATATAATGAGAATAAAAATATTTTCAAACGACACGGACAATATATAACTACAAGTATTTCATTAAATTACAACTGCACATACATTATATTTTATATTCCATTGTATGGTATAATTATTATCAGACAAACTTTTAAATATTTCATCCGTACGCATAAAAGATCCTCTTGCAGCGTATTCTATAAATTTATAAAGTACTACATTTTTCAATTCGAAAATAATTGATTCTTTTTTAAACGGATGCTAACAAATTTTCATTTTCATTTGTCATGATAAATTAGTTTTAATGTTAAGCAGTTTCTGTTTTTTTTATTTTTCACCATCCTGCGTTAAACTTATATCATTGTTCACGCAGCTCTTCTCTAAATACTGGTTATTGACTTATGTCATGCATATTCTCCATTCTCTTCCAACAATACCGAATATATTAATATCATTAAAGAAATAAGGGGATTTTCATCATGATCAGGTGATAATCCCTTGTCCTTGCATATGATTGTTATTTACTCCAGGGAACAGCTATCGGATAAATTGAGTGGAGGGGGGCCGTTGTTCCCCAGGATAATCCACTTTGTTACCTGCAGCAATTCGGAAATTATAAACAGAGCCATATGACGATAAATCATAGGTACAATCGTATTCTTAGAAATGGTTTCGTTTCGCGTCCAAATGAGCTATTTACGACTATGTAGTAAATTCTTACTACCTGTACTCATCGCCGCCGCCAGCAGGCTAATATTATACATGCGTCCGATCACTATGTATCGACATTAGATGAATGGCTTGTTAATTTTGAAACATGTCCGATCATTATCTTAACGCAAGACTTGTACTTAATCCCGACGCCAGAGGTCGACCGAGAGATAAATGTGCATTTACCTTTCACACTCAATTGTAATTTTATTATAATATCCAAAGCACGATATTTTGAGTGCTTATTCCATCAACCCATATAACATATACATACTCATTCATTATAGGATTTAAAACATACCTTATTGTCATATTTTAATTCAGTGTATGTAGCAAACGATTCTGATAAATTGTGTTTCACGTATTGTTTACCATGATTATATAGCGAATGAATACCACGGTTATGATAATGCTGAATTCTTTGCTCTAAATATTTATCTAGCCAATGATAATCCGACTTCAGAATATTATTTATCTTTCCGCATAGCTCTACTTATATATATATATATATAAATTTTTTTCTATGAAAATAGATCAAAACTTTTATGTATAAATTTTTAAGTTTTTTCTTTCTTTCTTTTTTTTAACCTCTTCTTTTACAATAGTAATTCACACTGTTGGCTATTTATTAGTATTTCTGCAATTCGTAATGTTATCGAGTATTGTAAATCACTTGGGTCTTTCAACTTGTTATTTAATCGTGCTCTCTTATCTGTCCTTAAATTTCTCTGCATCGAATTAACCTACTTGGCTACACACTGTTTTTTACTCTTGACTACTCGTAATCGCGTTCTGATTACGACTGGAAAAGATCTGTATCGCAAAACTTGCCATTAAATGTCCTAACACCCCGAAAGTTTGTAGGACTTCTTTTCACTGATTAGAAGAGCCGAGAGATGTTTAATAAATACATTTGATTTAACTGTCGCGCATAATGGAATTAAGAGAGAGAAAAAGATCATATTTACAAGCTCTTTCGGTTATAAAAACTTTTATATTTATCCAAATTTCATAAACTTTAAACGAATAAATTAAAATTACCGAGGTCACAATGCTCGAAGTAATTCTCAAGTTATAACATGCAAAATAGCAGTAATAAATCGTAAACATTAAAGTTCAGTATTTTTGTTTTGTTTTTGTTTTGGCAATTAAATATTTAGTTAAATCTTTATATGCATTTGTAATAATCAATAACAGATTAATGTATTACAAACGACTAAACGATCTATCGATTCACAATGAAATATAAGTTTCTCAACATCCAGACATAGTAGCCGAAACATCTCAAAGATAAACTACAACATTGGTAAACATTTTAATTAATTCGAAATCACTGTATTGAAACCAAGATGCAATAATTCATTGTGACCGAAAGAGAGACAGCGACGGCGTACACAGTACTCATCAAGACAATTCCAAGCCAATCATGGAACTTGAACCACCGAATGTAATACGCGGCGCGGGCGCAGCTATTCTATATGTATTTGCACATAACCAAATCCCCAATCTCATCCTGCGGTAACGTTACATCCAATATGAAACGGAATCGCATCTCGCACAATGAGATTAAGACACGAATCATAAAAGCAGTATATATATATATATATATATATATATATATATGCTCATATAGATGAGAGCGATTGCACGAGCTTTTGAAAGATACGAGGCACGGTAGATGGGAAAAATTTGGTCTTAAATTAATTTTAAGCGCATTTTCCATTACGTGTGATTGATCAACATCTTGCTTTGATTTCATAGGGATATCTATGCGTTAAATCACACTTCTTAAGTATCAAAATCATTTCTTAAGCGATAATAATATTTATGAGCTCTTATGGAATATCATTAATGTTAATAAATGCAAGGAACATTTATTTAGTGCCGGAAGAGCCTTTTAATTTTCACTTTAAACTTTAAGCATTGAATTTTCAAGACATGCTAAATATTTTTTCTTCTTTTCTTTTCTTTTTTTTTAAGTAAATTCTTCGGAAATACGAGATAGTCGTGGCCGAGCTGCTTACAATAAGTTTATATTTTATATGCATAAGAAAAAATGAATCAATAATAAATTAATTAATTAATTAAACGCAAAATATTATGTTATTCTAATTTGCGTATACATAAGAAATGATTGATGTGTAAACTTTCTGCGTTTTGAAATATATGCAATTTTAATTGGTTAATTATTAATTACAAGGTAAAATTAAAATTTGATAATATCTCTTAAAACTCATAAAAGTAAAAATACAATCAATACGATTAATTTTTCTGATGTTATCCAAAAGACTGATTAAACTAAATCGAGAATTTCATTTTGCTTTAATTTCTAAAAATAATTACAACCACCTTTTTCGTCATTAATACTAAAGCTATTAATTGAATGTGATGTATTCTAATTTTAACAATTTTAGGTTATAAATCATCTAAATTATTAAACTTCTAGGAGGATTAATTCATGCAATTCAAATACTGCATTCCCATTGTACTACAGATTTTGAAATACAATCATTTTAAAAAAAGTCTTCAAATGTTTTGAAAATATAATTTAAGAGTGGTTTCAACCTTTTTATTACGAATTGTATGGAGATGATGAAAGTACGAGGAGCGAATTCCTTTTTTAATAAATATTTGCTTGGGACTTGATCAGCCAAGGTACTAAGTCCCGGAAGCACAATCTTTGACGCCACTTTAGGTGACCTTTTGGACAAGTAATTGTGTAAGGAAGCGCTTGAAGGAATTGCTGAGTAAAGGGTTAATTCAAAGCCTGAGGTTGAGGTCTATTCGTCCCGTGACAATTGCTGCGTAGCTGCAGTGACTGGGTCATCTTTGGACAACGACCTTGTCAGATAAGGGCCAACATACTCCTCCATCGTACACGACATCCTGTAGCCTATAACATTTGCATTTTCTACGAATGGCGCTTCTAACTTAGTTCCTTAATAACGATGAATACCCTATAATGCGGAGGTTTAATTTATTGCTCGGAATGCATCATCCATACATTTAATTATCCATATTATTGATATTGTTTGCAATGAAAAATAATATAAATTATCAATTCAACTCATTCTTAATAATTATAATGACATTGTACGTATGCTGAGTCACATTCAATTTATAATATTAATATCAATGCTCTTTGAAAATATAAAACGACTACAATTGTTAATTATTGTGTAAGAAAAATTTAATGCCAAGATTTGCTATAACGTTAAAAAAATATTTATCCGTCTATGACTATTCTTGTGGTTTTTGAAAAAGCTTTAAATTACGTACAATATACGAAAATCTGTATAACTAAACAAATTGTATGCTTAATTTGAAATAATTCTTAACTTAACGAGATGTGTACACTCGTTCGAAGCGAAATTATGCTATTATCATTTTTATAATAAAAATTATGTCGATAATAAAAATCGTAAATTTGTTTGCTAATTGCCTTAATAATAATAAAATTACCTTCTTCAACCGTCATTTTACTGTAATGCTTATCTTATCTATAAACGAGTTTTCTTATGGACTAAATATCGACCGTTCGGATAACAGCCGAGCCAAATATCCATACGGAACAGTCATTTCTGGCAAGTAAGCGTTGTATATCATTATTTGCACATTAATTACCACCGCCTCACTCCTCCGTCCCCCCTCCCGCCGGCCCTACCGACGATACTTGCACATCCCTGAGACACCGGCCCGATTTACGTACCCCCATCCCACTCCGCTCTCTATCCCACTTACCACCACGGATCTGGAGAAAGCAAGTTTCTGAAGTACCTGTCATGATTACACGCTGTCGTCGTGCGTATATACGTGGCTCGATAATGGCCGCCCACTGATAAGCTCCAGCGCCGTGCATCGAGAGCTCGATGAGCGCCATCCATCTCCAGCCACCCACGGCTTGGGCTCCATATGTATCTTGGCCTGGAGATTTATTGCTTAATCTGCCTGGAAGCGGTGGGAGCGTTGGGAGTCTCGTTAACGATTGATTAAATGCGCCGTCAAAAGCAAAATCTCGCGATACCGAGGCTCCAGGGTTACGAGTGCCCGTTGTTAACGATAGCCAAGCATCGGCTCTCGGCCATTTGTGCCCTCCGCTCATCTCACGGGGTGGTTAAAACGCGCGATTTTAAGGGCGATGACGACAAAGGCTACGACGATCACGACAATCACGACGTGTATTATTAGTGGGGAGTTCGCGGGGACTCGGAAGGCATGGAAGTCGGGAACTCGGCTTTTGAATTATACGCGAAGCTACGCCTAATACTTCGTAATGCGTCGGGGATTAGAGCGCGAAATTTCAAGAGCGATGCGGGAAAAGTGTCGGAATACGTCGGACAGGGTGGGAATTAATAAGGGCTTTAAGGGGGTAAGCTGACGAATGGAAAAGTTACAAGAACTTTATGTAAAGGCGTTGTACTGCGACTGTGTCGAGAGTAAGGAGATTAAAGAGGGATGCCAGTTGCTAGCTAGGAGCAGGCGATCCTAGGTAATGATGCGACGAAGATCCACCGATTTCAATATGTATTACGGAGGGATAAGGAACGAGTACTTTAATTATTATTACACGGGTATCCGTCATATATTACGTACTTATTTAAGCTCGACCAGGTTAAGCAATTCGTTCTGATCAGTTACGAAATATCAGAGGAAAATAATTACATTAGATATCTTTATCAATATTCGTGTTATCCTTTACTTATTATTTATATGTTTATTTATTTGACGCTATTGTCATTGCGTGGAAACGATTAGATTTATCATCTTCTCGCGTATCTTCCACTACCCGAGTCATCGATGAATGTACTTTTCATTCGAGTTGTTCTCGCATTATTATCGCAGCGTGAAATCGGATACTCGTACCTCGTCACATACGTGACAATGCAAATTTTATGAATATTATTGACTAACTACTTAAATTAAATTAACGTTTAAATTAGTCGGTTGATTCTATTATTGACTATTGAAAAGTTCGATGAATGAATAAATTGCGGAATAATTGTATTTATTTGCATGACATAAAATAAAAATTTATCAATTATTCCGCAAGTTAAGCAACGGGAAATTGCTGTTTATATGAATATGCGAGGACATTGAATTAATTTTTGAAAATAAAAATTACTTACTATTAATGGGGTATGGTAATAGAGAGAAATAGCAATATTCATGCATAGCGTATGGTGAAAACGTCGTGGGAATCCCGCGTCCACGTTTACCTCTTACTTAATTAGTTTAAAAATTAGGTTCGTGGGGCGGCCCGCGTCTGCTTATCACCGCGGCGAACTCATTTTGGCGTCATTAATCGAGGGCAAGCACGGAAAATCGAGACCAGGGTTGCTGCGGCTGCCGTGTGCCGAGGTAGATTGCATCGAGGTCCCAAGGGCGAGTCAAGAGGACAAGAGGGAAGCGAGGGGCGAGGGACTCAGTGTCGGTGTAAATTATCGGCGTCCGATAAGGGCAAACCAATAACTACGTTGGCTCTTAGTTGAAAGACAGAGCCGCACACAGGCCTCGGCTAAAATAAAGAGAGAGAGAGAGAGAGAGAGAGAAAGCGCACCGAGGGCGGCGCCACGATACTTCGCTAGATGGCTGAAAGTGTTCTACTTTCCATTAAATCATCTTTCCTTTGTAAAAGATCTGATGACGAGTCTGGAGGAACAAGTGTGCCTCGACAGAATATATGATTTCTCTTTTGCATCTGTACATAAACAAATTTTGCATGAAAAATGCTTGCGCTCTGTATTTTACAACTGACGTGTAATATTTTTCCCTTTTTAATCAGTATACACAGTTGTTATAAAATTTTTGAATTACTGTCTTACTTTAACATATATACACCGTGAAATATGAGTTGACAAAGTTTCGAGGTACGAAGACAAAAATATTAGATAGGCATATTCTCAAAAATGTTGGAATATTAAAATTCTCTTTAATTCAGTACAATAACATTTTTTTGGAGACATTAAAATAAAACGTTTGCGACGTTTTCTAATCATAAGATTAGTATTATTTTAACTAATAAAACTAGAATAATAAATCATATTGTTGCTTTTATTTTATTGAAGTATTATTAAATGAAAATGAAAATTTTTTAATTTTGTTTATCTCTATTTATAAAAGGATAGCATTTTTCAATATTACTGAAATGTGAAAAGCTGTTTTTTTTTACCGGGTAAAGAATAATCCCTGTTGCATCGATAATAAAAGATAACGATTGTATCACGATATACAATTTTCAATTTATAAAATATATACAATTAACTGTTATAAAGTTTCTTTTAAGAATAATTTACAATAATACATCGGTTATTACTTATATATATATAATATAATTTTTAATATTAAATATAGTATAAGTGTTATAAAATTTCCAATGAAAAGTAAGATATTCATGCTCATTATAATATTACAAGATTACTTTTTATAATAAAGATTTTACTTTGATAAGAAAAATTGGCAGATTTTAAAACCTAATTATAGTGTTTTCTACCTCAACTAAAAGGAACTTCCTTCTCAATTACTATGAAAACTTTACTAGATTAAATCTGACCAATCTATCATTGTGTTCACTTAAAATTACTTAGTCATTCACAATCTCATCCATTATTGTTTGTGGAAACTAAACATATTGTAAAAATATTTGAATTTCTTTTTAGTAGATGGATAAAATCGATAGTTCAACTTTGTTGAATAAAGATAAATTTTTCTTTCACTTTGCAATAAACTATATTTCTATGAAGACGTATAACATATTTCTCAATATTTTGATAATTACAGATATATTTATCATACTGGTATATATATTTATATATTTATAATAAAGTATTTCTCTTAAGTTGTCAGTATTTTAAAACACTTTTTAATAATTTCATTTATCCTGATTTAAGTATCTCGTCGATACAAATAAAAACGCAACGACTAATTTCTCTACTTATGCTTACATCTATATTATTATTATTATATTCGTCTAAGAGAAAATTTTAGCTACTTCACAAATCATTGCTTCCTTGATAGATTTAGTTTCGTTACAGCTGCGATGAGTCGCATTTATTTATCTTTTCTCAGTTGTTTTCCCCGCGTGACTTGACAGAATGTTGCCATATTGCCCCTATGACTAAAAAACAAATGTCATAGTTTTTTCATTTTTCTTTCTCTCTGTACTATTTTTTATGCACATGTGGTGATCTTCTATATAACCGTCGAAAGAGCTATATATATATATATATATATATATATATATATATATATAATTTTCTCTACGTACATGTGTAAGCC
Organism: Ceratosolen solmsi marchali; assembly: GCF_000503995.2. NCBI lineage: Eukaryota > Metazoa > Arthropoda > Insecta > Hymenoptera > Agaonidae > Ceratosolen > Ceratosolen solmsi. Next base: position 1,339,097 of record NW_011948440.1, read on the forward strand.
TTTAATTTCTTCAAACTGTCGGTGAGATGTGTATCTTGATATTTTCTAGGCTACAGGGTGTTTTATATATTCTATTTCTTCGCTGAAATGTTATTTCCTGCTGTTAATTAACTGTCTAAATATTCTAGAAATTTCTAAACAAAAATATGGATACACTGGCTTTTCTATTTTATTTTAATTAAATGGAAAAAAGAATATAGTAATGAGTTACTGGGAATTAACATCTTACAGCTGAGCTATGAAAATTAGATGTTTTAAATGAATATGTGAACTTAGAAACAAAATAGATGTTCTGACTAGTCAGTATGATTTGTGTATTACACAGCAACTCGTTTTTACACAACAACTGAACTACAGATTAGATGATCATGACTTAAGTTACGAACATTGTTTCTCTGACCTTCATATTACAAATATTTGTAACTATGATTTCCATACATCTCCGTACAGTTTTTAAAATATTTGAGATTATGTCCTCTTTATATAAGATAATTTAAAATAATTCAATAATTTCATTGAATATACGAACTGCCTGTTATAACAGTTATAATTGGATAATATTTATAGCTGAGACGAGATGAGAAAATTATGTATTTTCCAATTTAGTACAATTGAATATTTTCCTTATGCTTATGATATCAATATATTTTGACATAATATGTATATTGAAATAAAATTATTATGTTTTCAACCGCTGTAAAGGTTGTACAATCATTTTAAATTTCTTATTCCAACTAACACGTTAATTTTAAGCACTCATTATTAAAATCCAATATAAAAATGCCGAGGCAATGGCTTAATTATGATATTCCCTTTAAATAAAAATAAATGAGATGACATATAAACAAATGTAAAAGTATTGGATTATTATTCGTGTGCTTTTAAGATTTTCCAGGATATTTTATTGTCCAGAGGCGTTAATAATTATTTAACTATACCGATAGAGAGATCGAAATAAATAAAAATGTTTGTATTTCGCACGGCGATTTTACATCGCGTAATGCATTATTTGTGTTTAGTTAATTTGATCGCGCAAGGGCTCAATACCAATCACATTTACCTATGAATATTCACAATTCTCGATGCAAAAATATAATTAAATATTATAATCTATAATCTATAATCAATAATATAAAGTATAAATACGCAATTTATTACCTACATTATATAGTTTGCCGTATGCGATGAATCGATTACATCAGGATTTGTTTATTAGGATTTCGTTTATCGTTCACAGATTCCACGAGGCTCGGATAGAAAATTTGCACCGAAAGATAATTACATCAATAATATTTTATAAATTTAATGCCTCAATTATTAAATTAATATTTACTCTCTTTGGTAAATATATATTGGTAAATATATATCCCTTGACGTTCATTTTAATCTACGAAATAATAGCGCTCACGGTAAATAAAGCCACCGGTACATTTTTTTCATTTGTCTCGCTGGAAAGGCACTTACCTACCTGCGAACAACTTTAAGGCGGAGAAGCGAATCTTTCACCATATAAGATTAAACGCGTAAGAAAGAGTACGGGCGATCGTAATCTCCCGGGTCGCCGCAACAGCGATTATGCGAGAAAGGGGAAACCGCCGCCAACTTCTTATCTCCGCTGTCGGCGGACTGCTTAAAAGCTCACGCGACACGGCCTAACGGAATGTAAGCGCCGGATAAGCGGAAAGAACGCGGATTGGCCGCTGTTTTTTCTTCCTTCGCGTTCACGGGCGAATGGTCCGCGAGTCATTTTTTCCACAAATTGTGCCCCTTTCGCGATCCTCTCTCGGAATTCGTACGAATTAATTTTGGGATTAAACGCGTGCCGCGACGGCCGGACGATGGGGCGGGGGCGAGTGAGTCACGCTTCTTTCGGACTGATTATTTCGTGCTTCTGTTTGTCCACTGCTCGATGATTTACGATTTTTGCTTGACGTATATCTATTTGCTCCGTTCTATTTGAAAATTTACAAAAAGGTTAACCGATATATTAACCATTTCTGTTGTTTTTCTCCCTTTACATATTTTTAATTGTTTATAATTTATATTTGAGAAGCACATTTGAGGCTTGCATTGTGGGTACTTATTATTTTTGTTTTCAATTGCTTTAGTAATGAAATACTATGCTATACTTAGTTGTGGGGTTATTTTTAACGCGGGACGATAAAAGCTATTGGAGGTAATTTTATTTACAAACGTTTAAGTAACATTTCTTACAATTATATGGTTGTCCGATATTATGGATGGCAATTGACAAACGGGTAAAAATTTACAATTTAGCGTAGATTAACTTGCAGAACACTGCCGGTAATTATTCACGTATAAGACAGAGATTTGTAAGATTTAAAACTTTAACTGGGAAATCTCGAAGCTTATTTTCGGCCGTGAAAGTTTTTGTCCCTTCTTTTATATAGCTATAATAAAAATCACATCTCCCAGTGCGCGAGACCTTCGCCTTTCGTATTCAAGAAAACAAAATAAAAAAATATTTTTTAGCCACCAGTAGTCTCCCGTGTTTATGGTTCATCACATAGATTGTTAACGAAGTAGGATAATTTTACTTTGTGTGAATAAATAGAAAAGTGGACTTTCTGTATCTTTATCTAAAAGTTATTTATTAAGATGTATTTATTTTGTAAGAGCACGAGCTTATTTACACAGGCTTGAATATTATTTTCACATAAGAAAATGTCACGATACACTTACCACGCTTCAAGTATCATAGAATATCGTATTTATGAGTAGTGTTGTCTAACTGTCGCGTTATCAATATTAAATATAACTATTGCATTGCTTGCCGTAATAACTTATATTTTCAAGAGTTTATAACAAAAATACAGTTTTCGTGTATTGTAGTCGTGTATACATCTATGATTATATTGTATGTACAAAACCGAGTCTAGAATCACTACACTTTACTCTCTAGTGAAATAATAAACTTCATTTATTTCTTGAAAATTTTAGAATTGTTTGTTGAACGAAATGAAATGAAATATCATACTTCCATTAAACTATAATATAGTGTAGAATATTACTTCATAATAAAGAAGGGAATGATAAGTTTCAGCGCAATCGAATGCTGCATTGAATTAACTACATTCGATAAATATTCAATCTATTTTCTTACCTCTTCGTTGCTCGGATAAACCGATAGATTATTATTTTTCATAATAAAGTCGAAAAATTAACTCTCACGGGATGTCAGCAACTTTAAAAATGAAACAAACTTTGCTTGTTGTGGGGGCGTACGAGTAAATGCATGGCTCGAGCGCGCTTCGTTCAAACGTACAAAAATGCATTAAAGGAACAGTGAGGTTCGAGCGCAACGACGAAGAGCTTAGAAGTTTCGGTGGTAGCTTTGAACGTTGTACCAGAGCGTTGCAAAGCTCTCGGCAAAATTAGTCGCATGAAGTCGCCTATTTAGGCGCACAAAGTGATCTCTTCGGCGCGCGACATCTGGTCCTCATTGTTCGGGACCTCCTGCAGTAGGGACGGTGGAATGGAACCTTTTTTTTTTTTTTCGTGAATCGCATCCGGTCCGGCACGTAAAGGTCGAGGTCGACGTCGCGCGTAAGGTCGCCGAGTGAGTGACGAAAGTCGCATTTGACCGTAGGCCATATATTTCGAGGGAAGACGGGCCCCGGGCCGAGGGTGGGCGCCATTTATGAGACAAAGCAATTTTGTTGCCGTGAGGGCTCGCTCATGCGCAGGACAAACGAGTAGAAATTAGTCCTTTTCTCGCTCCTTTACTCGCTCCCCTCTCCTTACCCCCCTTCTCCATCCAAACCACCCAGCAACACTAGCTGTTACCAAGCCTCCCCGCCGCCGATGTTTCGCTCGCTTTCCCTCCCTACCGCCCACGATACTTCAACAATGTCGCGCAGACTAAGGACCCTTAGGCTAACTTATCATCAGTTCTGATTGTTGAAGTAAACAAGTAGGCAAGTTTTAAGACTGTACGGTATAAATACTCTCCACGATAGTGATGCTGCACTTTGCCAAGTTTTGTAACAGACAGCCCACAATAAAGCAACATGTGCCGGATACTACTTTTGCACCTTAAGAATTTCGACTTGCAAATCCAAGGCGAAATTATAATGAGAAACTTAACTGCGCGTATAATTTTAAAGCCTAGCAATCTGATTAAAGCGCGTGTATAATTTAACCAAGAAAAATCTGAAAAGCTTTATCGTCCTTTTACCCTTCCCCCCTCTTTTTTTTTTTTGTTTGTTTGTTTCAATTAACAGAAATGAATTTTAATACGCTCTCTTTTGTTACGTGGCACACTTTCGAGCATTAGATTTACTTGGCTTCGCCTTTCAATTAACTAAATAACATATTCGGTTAACCGTACGGCTTAACTAGCAGCGACGAATTTTGCCGTTTTCAATTAACGAGGACAAAGATTTTTGCAATCAACATTAGTAATGAACACGCGACAGTTAAAAATGACTATTAAATAAAACTTCTTAAAAGCTTATAAAAGTTCGCACGTCCGTCGTTCCGCAAATTAAAAATTGTTCGTAACTCGTCCAATGGAAAGTAGAAAGAAAGAAAGGGAATATCTCAAGACAAAGAAAGTAATAGAAAGAAGAAGAAGAAGAATTTGATGAAGTTGAGCTCTGATTATGCGACACTCGGTCATTCTCTTTCTCCTTACCCCCGCCTATTCCAAAGGGAAGCATTTACCTAACGGGGTCGCGGACCAAAGTTTTTCTCGAAACTTTAGATTTGAATTACAAAGATGTCGAAAGAAGTGCGAATGAGAAAAGGTAAAAACGGGGGTACGTAAAATAACGAATGAAATAGAGGAAAATTTTTGAAAGAAGCACACGACCATTTTTTCCTATGATACAATAGGCATAAAAAAAAAATAGCAAAAGATGCAGCACATAAATTTGAAAAGTCGATCGGCAACGGAAATCCTTCTCCGAAAGCGCAGACTTCCGAGGCAGCCAGCCCACATGGCGATTTGCGCAACGGTCGTAATTCATACACTGCGATCCACGAACTGAAGAGCTTTTCTATATTTTCAAGTCTACGTTCTTATTACTTGTCTCTCGCCGATGGTATTTCAGCTTTTATGGTCGTTACTTGGTGTATTGAATCGATTTCCGTCACTTATTTACTTGTATTTTCACTTCACAAAGTGAAAATCCTGTTAGTTATAACAGTACATTGTAAAGGTATATTATACGGGAAGATAATGCAAACTGGACGTAAGAAAAAAGCACGAGTTTACTACTATTTTGCGAAGCGCAAAATAATATTTAATGATATACAAGACTGCATTTTAATTTATTGGGGAAAGGAAGGAGGGGGTGCGATGATAAAATTATTGAATAAAAAAAGAAAGAGCATTGAGAGTAAGTCGAGATTGTATACAAGTGCAAGTGCAAAATATAAGATCTATCGCTTAGTGAGACTTTAATTGAAATTAAATGAAACTCGTTGCTCAAGATATTGCTTCGTTAAAAATCTTAATGCCGACTTACTAATCTTACAAGGGTAGATCACCTTCCTCCTGGATTTCTTAATTGAAAAAGCACGCCGAGAATTACTAATCTTCTTTGACTCAAGATCATAATTAGACTTGCCAGCTTTAACTCCAATGCCGCAAGTTGTCGACGATATTTACCGAGTGTTATTTTTACCATTTTTCATACCCTCTTTATTCTCCCTTTCTTTCCTATTAGTTTTCCTCAATTTATTGTCGATACTTCAATGGATGTGCAGTTATTTTAATTAATCAATGAAAAAAAAGTAAGAAAAATATATAATCTGCGGATCGAGTATGTAGATGATTAGTATAAATAATATGGAATATAAATAATTATAAATATTCTAATTAATTTTCTTTAATTTTGAAATTTCCTACGCCACCAAGTATAAGTAAGTTTTTTAAACGAGATTTTACGCTTAATTAGATTTATTAGATTAATTTTCGTATTAAATGTTATTTAATTTTCAGGGCGAATATATTATTACCAATTAATGAATATATATATATATATATATATATTTTTTTATTTATTAAAAATTTATTTAATGAGGTCAAGTGAATAAAATACAAAATATATGTGATAAAAGGAACAAATGAGTATGATATAAGCAAGTGATTTGAATAACCAATTAATGACAGTTTTTTAGTCTTTACGAAACTTAAGATTTGATTAATTAAGACAATTATAAAATACTTTCGAAAATTCAAATGTAGAGTACAGACAAAGAAATCCAGACAAAAAATTTCGAATGAAAACAAATTTGATATTCGCCAAGATAAATATATCTGTTTCTATCTTAATGTATAATTAGATAAGCATTTGTCTCTATTCTTTATAATAGCATAAAAATATTCTAAATTCTATTTTTCATAAAATAGGAAAAAAAAAGAATTCTTACACTTTAATTTAGAAAAAAAAAATAAAAAAAATAAATAAATCCTTACGCTTTAATTTGGATTTAGTTGTGCACATTAAAAGGAAAATGTCGAGTAGTGGAAATTAACCGAATTTTTTTAAGTTCACGGCCTCACTGACTCTTATAATACCTTACATTTACGCAAATTCAATCTGTAATTGATGGTAACATCGCATTATCCAATAAGACTGCGCGTAAAGTCGATCAAATTGCCACTCGCTTCGGGTAATCAAGCCATTAACTCCAGGAACTCTAAAGATAAAAAGCGAAAAATATTGTAAGAGATAACCCGCCAGCGTCTAAATTCCGGAATTTACAAGAGGTCGAGTTAACAGCACCGATATTAAGTATCACTTCGCCGCTTCCACGACTGCCTGTATAATAAATGCGAAAAATTACGGAAATTTTAGAAAGGGCTGTGACACGAGAACTTTAGTACCACAGTGATTATAAAAAGCCTTGAGGACAGATTGCATTAGATATTTAACTTAAGCCGTTATTGGAAAGCGTCAGGTAATTCCTTGGAAGATGGAGCGTTTATTTGTAACTCACTTGGCTTTCTTATAGCCATCCTAGCATTCGGATATTCTTTACATCCGATGAAAATGAACGCGGGCAAAAAGAGAGTAATTGGAGAAAACTTTGATGAAAGGCAGACGAACAGGAAGAGAGACATTCCCACTCAATACTCAGCCAGTAATAGGATTTTTTAATTTCGACTGCTCGTCTTTGGGCGAGGGATCGAAGCTTTTTCCCCGGTTACGCTTCTATTCTTTTATATTACCTGTCAATAAGACATTTAAACTATGATGCCGTGTAATTACAATTACAATGACGCCGTCTGAAGTGCTCCTTTAATTATTCGGCACTATTCATTTATTTATAAACTATCCTACTCCTTAAGCACAATTAATGCTTAACTGTGCGCATAGGCAACTGTCACACGCGCATGCGCATCATGATGGATTAAAATTGTAATGAGTCGTCCTCTAAGCACCTTTGCATTCATGTACAATTCATACATACTCTAATTGTACAGGCAAGGTTTTGTGAAGCCGAGAATGCGTTAGGATGATGCATCGCCAAGAATCGAAGATAATGGCATGCGTAGGGTCTGACAGTTGACGATTATTATTATTTGGCTAACGGCTATTGTCAGGCTAATACTCGCAACTTTGTAATAGCATTGGAATTGTAAAATATTAGATTTGTATAAGCGAGTAAGTTATCTTTGAGGCTGAAGCTTAGAAATTTTCGTCTCTTCCTTGCTTGTTGATCATTGATGCATTGAAGGTATAATGTGAAGTTGTAGTATGCGTGTATGTGAAAAAATACGGATAGGCGAATGTGCGACCTAGGGGCACGTACACATGGATTAGATGGCATACGTTTCTTCGTTCCTCGGAAGTGGAAATATAAATTATGTAAAGTTATAGCGAAATGTAAAATAGTCAATTTGTACTCTCGTTCCAGAACGTTAAGTTTCATTCCGAATGAATATTTAAAATTCACAAAAACATGTAAAAATATGTATTGCGAACTTGAAACTAGTTGCTGATGCAAAATTATTTTGAAAATTGCTTATTTAATAAAGTATCTTGAATTATTTCAATTGCATCTGCCTTGTACGAGCTGCGATAGAAGTTGTGAAAAGATAAAGATTTATCGATCCCGCACAATGAATGAATTAATGAACTTACAAATCCAGCAACTACTATTTACAATACATCGCATAAATTACTTTCAATATTTTAATTGTCACTATTTTCCATATTTTATAAAAAGTATTTTTCTTTTCAAATTACAAAACACTATAATTCACACAAATAATCAAATTAATTTAAAATGCGCAGAACATTTGCTAAGCATAAAAAAGGTACAAAATTTCTTGGCAAACATACGTGTGTTATAAAGGAACAAATAAAGAAAAAACTTTTGAACCAAAGATAGCAATAGGGGTGAGGGGGGGGGGAGGTATAGAATGAATTCAACACCTTGTGTAATTTAACGTACGAATACAATTTTTAAAACAAATTTATGTTTTCGTTGACTGCGTAGTACTCATCGCCGCTCATCCCAATGAGTCTCATTCTCACCAAAAAATAGTTGTGCCCATAGTCTTTCCATCTCCTTTCTTTTTTTTCACATTTTCACATTTACCTACCTCTCTCTATCTCCCTTCCTCTCTTTTCGCATTGAGTGAGAAAATAGAGATACAAGTTCTGCATAATGCATGAAGAAGTTTCAATGAGAGAGGCAGGAGTAAGCAAATGAAGGAAGGAAGAGAGAGAGAGAGAGAGAGTAAGAAATGACGCAAAATAGCAAATTTTAGGATTATAGAAGAAGGAATGATAATGAAGAGTGAAGAGAGAGAGAGAGAGATTGAAGACGCTCATGGTTCTAAGTAAAATAAAGGTCGCACAGATTTATTTTTTATATCTTCGAATTTCCATGTAATAATACTTATTTTACAATATTCTTATGAAGTATTTGGCTCTTTTTTTACTATTTTAAATAATATTCTATGACAGATAAAGTTTTATAATAGGCAAATAAATCTTATAATATTATAATAATTTAGACAATAATGATAACAATGTTCTTATTTTTATAATTTTAATTCATGGAATAACTGTGGATGAAGGACTTTCGCAATTATTTCTGTCTAATTATTAACTAATTTAATGTCAACTCGTGTACTCAACTGGCTTCAGTAGAAGAGTGATAAGATAAGGTGAACGTCACATTCGACTCTGTCCCAAGATACACTTTAGAAATAAACGACACTCCTCTCAATATAAAAGAAATTAATAGCAAATTTGAAGATCAAGATAAAGGTAAAGATATATCTTTTACAAGCTTCCTTGAGACACTATTGAAATTGAAAAAAGCATTCTCAAAGCAATGAAGATATTGAGCGTAGGAAGAAACGTAATACTCAAGTCTGTATAAAGGAAATATCATCTTCCACTTTCGCACTTTCATTTCATACTTATCCATTGAATACGCTTGCTTCGGATTTCGAATAATGACGAAGCCTCCTTAACGCTCCTTCTTACCCTCCCGACACATCAAAGACATCGCGAGAACGAACGACGTGGCTTCACTGCCCAGTGCACTTACGATTTCTCGACTCTCGGAGCGTTCGCCCATCGCGGAAACGACTTTCGCATCTTTTGCGTAATCGCCGATTATGCGCGACGTTGTCGACGAGGGGCTATGATGCATCGGCCAAGCCCGAGCTCCCAACGGCTTTATTGCACGACATGGCAAGCAAATGCAGATGGATGTCGATACTCGCTGGGACATTTTTCCACGCGTCTCGTCGAGGATTATAGCTTTAACGTGTAAAAGTACGATCGCTCCCAGTGATAATACGCGCGCGCGCTCCATGAAATATGCGAATATTCAGTTTCGTTCCTTTTACCTCTCAATCACTTAGGATTCATAGGCACCGATATTTTCTCCTGTTTTTTCTTGATGGCCAGGATCGAGGGAGGGGCGGCATACTAGAGGCAGGAATACTACAAGCTTTATCACTAAATATTCACTCCCTTTTTTTATATGTTGGTGGATGCTGAACGCTTTAAAGGAGAAAAATTAATATGTAAAATAAGAAAGGAAATTTTGTCCTTTTATTCTCTATATCTTTACTTTAAACTAATATTGAGTTATTAGTTCTTTCAAATAAATTGATTGCAAACGATTCAATAGCATATATCATAAAATTATGAATATTTATAGATTAAATAGTATTTGAATTTTTGATGACAATCTATGTATTTGATACGAATATTTTGGTTTGTAAGATTATGTAGTTTCGTATTATAATGGCTGAAGAAATTGTCAAAAAATAATAATTTTTAATATTGAATCTGAAACGGTATTGAATAAAAATTTAAAATTAATTTTTAACTAATTACGAAATATAATAGCTATAATATAAACTTTAATTTTGAAACAAATAACAGTAAAATAAAATAATTAAATATAAAATATAACAAATAACAAATAAATTTAAACAATTCTAATATTCAAACAAAATATGTACGCGTGTGTGTATTAGGCAAACGTAGTTGTCAAACTGCTTATGTTAATTAAATGTTGTAATGTTAGTTAGATGTCGAGTGTTTGAATCACAGTTAGTGGAAACTCGGCAAAAGTAACATGCATGTTTATGACTTGTTTTCTTTCTTTCAAACTTGAATTAAGCGAAGCTCCTTCTAAGCCTAATTAAATACGTCAAAACGAGTAATTGACGTTACAGGAGTAGAAATGGATGACAACAGACAATGTCAAATGAGGTTACGCGTCATTGAGAGAGAGAGAGAGAGAGAGAGAGAGAGAGAGAAGGAGAGGGAGAGGGAGAGGGAGAGAGAGAGAGAGTGAAGACTATGCATGCATACGTTACAATAGACACGTCTCGTATAGGAGAAACGGAAACTGAAGATGGCACGTGTTGTGCCACTGTGGGAAGAAACGTAATATTAAGGGAAGAGAAACAAGGGAAATAAGGTCGTGTTCGGTGCTGGAGTGGGCGAGGGAACGTGGGGGGTTAGGGAGGGAGGTAGTGGTAGGGAGGAAGGTGGAGAAGGAGAGTGGGAGAGATGACGGAAACGCGCGAAAGTGCGGTGAGGAGTAGTGTACATGTTTGCGGTAATGTACCAGGTACTTACACATTCAACCCCTCTTCTGCTTTATCCTTCAGGGGTGTCGGAACTCGTGGCGTTGTCGGCGTGGGGCGACGACAAATGTGCCCCCCCCCCTCAACCGCGCAAAGTAGATACTAGCGTCACGACGTGGTGCCGTCTCTCCGCTGTTGCGATGCACTTTATATCTACATGCGACTGCACTCGCCAAAGTAACGAATTTCGAGCGCCGCTAGCAACGGGATTGGCAATGGCGAATCGGAATTATCGTTCGTGCGCGCGATCGAATACTTTGCGGCTGTTCGATTGTCTCCTTTTTTATTCCGTCTTTGGCTATTATTCATGGCTATTGAATGTGGTGGCGAACCGTTAGAGCCGATTGAGATATTTGCGGGGAACTTTTTACGGTCGTAGAAACAGTAGTTTCATGTTTTTAAATTGCAATTCGAATTAGCAAAGGGAAAAGTAAAAGACTGGCATACTTAAAAGTCGCTATCTTAGACTTCGGTGCGCTTGAGAATGCTTGTAAAAAAAAAGAAAAATAAATAAATAAAAACATTGATAAATTCAATTAATCGCTGAGGATTAGACCGGGTACCTTTAATTAAATACGTTTTGCTTAAATTTTACAGCCAATGTTATCTTGCACGTTTTTTCAAATACGAAATACCAAGGGAATTAGATATATCATATTACTCATGAAGCTCTCGCTCCGCTTGTCATTATTTTCCGCATTAATACACGGCTAATGTCTTGGTAAATACACACGCGCACACGCACACCAACATACGCGCACACACACAAGATCACAGAAAAAATTAAGAAACTTTTGGGTAAATAAAGCCGGTTGCTCAGATGCACTTATCAATCGCACGATCGAAGCTGAGAAATGAGTGCGATATGAAAGGAATTGCAAATATCTAACGGTCGGGGGTCTTGATCCTGGAATATCAAATTTCACCAGATAAATTCAAATTACAAACTTAACTTCGCAGAACATAATGCCTCGGTCTTATATCCGCCTTATATACAGTTTTTCATTTGCAGTAGCGGGTTGTTGATAAAACAAACAAGCGCGTAGATAAAATTCCAGGTCTCGCGGAGGTTCCGCAAACTATAAAGAAAAAAAGGAAGACAGGAGAGAGGCAATTCCCCGGTGAAATTTCGAGCTCCCGCAAGATTCTCGATTCAGATACAAAGCGGAATATCCTCGCGTTCTAAGAGTGGGCAACAACAGAGGAAACCGCGTGTTGCGTCTGAATTATCACGATAGTTTGCGGTTCCTCCCTCGAGGATGACGGCGTTTGGGCATTACATTACGAATTAGCTTGCGCCTTATCTAGCTGACCCTAATGAAAAAATTCGGAAGCCGCGGTAAGAGGAACAATTGGGACTGGACACACGTTCTTAGATCCCGCGCGCCCCACCCCGAACCTTCACTGCAGCGTTGACGAGGAATTTATCTTCGTTGCCAACGCGGAAATTATGCCGAGTTATGAGCACCGGCTACGGCCCCTGAAAAGTTAATTAAGATGCGGACGAAAAAGTAGTTGACTCTGATGAAATCACATTTTATTTCTTTCGCCTCGTCGTTGCGACGCTGCGAGCAATGAAAAGCTGGACGGAGGCTTTTTCCAACTTGTTTTTTCTTTGTTTTTTGTTTTTTGTTTTTTCCCAAGAGCCCGCAATGAGAGACGAGCAAATTTTTCACGCACAAATCGTTTGCCCTGCATTTTCATAGACTCGATGCGTTCTCCTTGTACTCCAAAGATATTTGAGACGCCTGATTATTTGGTCTCATGCACGTGAGATTCTTTATATTATAATTTTGTAAGAAAAAAATGAAAAAAAAAGAAGAAAGGTATGCCGAACTTGAGCTCATTCGTACACAAAATTGCATTTAAAAGAAAGCGAATGGAGAATTTCGTAGGCCAATTAAATAATTTATTTTAAGTGTTAGAATACCTGTTTATCACCTCAAAACTCCTATTAAATTTTAAATTTCAAATACTTTAGGTAAGTCAACATTTTATATCATTTTTTAATTACAATTGAAAAATTTATTTTAATTGTGAATCGAAGTAGACGTGATCCGAGACGGAAAATTAAAAATTTCTACGAAAGAAAATAGTAAATAATTCTATATACGTATATCTGAAATTTGAAATTCGTATTAAATTAATATTAAATTCTCTTTATAACGTACGTAGGTCGAAATAAACGAAACGCGCGCGTGTGTGTGGGTGCATAAATTTATAATTATAATGTTTTACATTAATTGAATTATGAACGTGGACCACTCAATTCGACTTTCCGGCAATTTTGATCGAAATTATAATTTTATTATAATTTTACGCGTCGTAGAGATATTTTTCAACGATAATAGATTTTATTATAATCGTTTCCATAATGCATCGATAGAAATAATAATTTGAATTTTATGGAGTAATTTATTTTATACATTGAAATTTTTTCACGCTAACCATTACATTAATCGTTGTTTTAAATGCATAAAAAGTTGTTTTATGCGTTTTTTCTTCGATTTTTCTCTAATCACTCGTTTAACTAATAATTCATAGTTCATTTTGAATATTATTATAAATGAACCTTGGTTTTTCAATTTTACGTTTAATATCCATTACGACTCACATTCGCGACTCGATGCATATATCGCGCACGAAGAGATATTAATAAAACATTGTTTAGCTTTTATTTAGAAAAAATGTAGATTGAAAAATAGATGTTAGACAGCGAATGAAACAAACAACTTTAATTTATTTCAAAGCTATATGATATTATATAAAATTACTCTGAATATTAGCTCAATGGAATTCTAAGTTATTATTCGAATTACTCGCATAAGCAAAAGCTCGAGTATTTGCTCAAAACGTGCGTCGGGGTAGGATTTCGTTTTACGAAAAATGTCCAGCATCACGTTTTAACGACTGCAGCTCAATCATGAGATTTTGCGTGCAATCCTTTCGTCTCGGCCAATAAATAAGAGACGAACGTAGCGGATCGCTAGCGTGATCAGCGGAGTCGTCAGCCTCTCTTGGGGATACATCGTAAATGCAGAGCACGAATAGTACGAGCGAGACAAGAGGAAAGAAAGGAGCGAGTTGACTCACCTGCTCGGGAGATTCGGTGATGAAGGAATGACAGTACTGGATGCTGAAGTGCGCCCTGGGCTCGCGGGCCAGGAAGCTGAATTGGCCGTTGCGGGGCTCACAAGTCGCGTACGAGATGCGCCTCAACGCGTGTGCCATTTGCACCCGCTGCAACAAAAATTAATGCAGATTGCGTAAGTTTACCATCTAATTTGTTTTATTGCTTTCTTTTTTTCCTTTTCTTTTGGAGAACCACGAGCACCGGGCACCCGACCCCACATCCGCCCCACCCCACCGCCACCACCATCCCACCCCTTTCAGCTGCCTGATCTTCCAACCGCAATCAAACTTTATTAGGTTGACTTGCGAGCTCATAATTTATATATTTTTACGCCGTGGCTTTTATTACTTTGCCCGCACATATACTCAGGCATTTAATTTCCATAAAAATATAGTATCAGTTAATTCTTGTAGGGATTAATTAAAGCATAATTAAAGGTGTTGCATGAATTTTAACAAAGTTCAGTTGGTGACATAAACCGAAGAGGGTTCTAATATTTATATTGTCATAAGATTTTATCACAGCTAAAGTAAAATTAAATAAAGTAAACCTTTTATGGGGTTAGTTTATATCAATCTATAAAGTAAATGTAAAAATTCGTATATAAATATTAGTGATCTATGTTATGAAATAACGATTATGCCTGCGCACGCATATCACCGTTTATTGATTTATCTTTAAATACTAAATTAAAACAATGTTTAGCTAACATATTTGTAAAATAGATATTTTGTTAGTTAAAAATTGCCCTCACGGGACATTAGAGTTTGATAGAAACTTATATAATAATGATAATATCAGTTTCATGTCACATTTGTTATAACGATTAAAGAAATTTATTTTATCTTAATACAAAATTAAGTTTTACAGACAAATACTGTTGTTTTTTTTTTTTTTTTAAATTTTCATACGATTTTGGGGGGAGGGGGAGATTTATGTTTCAATCGGTGATAGAATAAATTGCCCAATGATATCTCAAACTTTATTTTTTTTTCTTTTGTAATTTGATATTGAAGCGAAAATTGGATTAATTTTTTTGTTTAGCCCATACAGAATAAACTTTTCTGAAAAATGAAATATCTCAAACATTGTAATTTATGTACGTAAATTTACAATATGATATAAGTGACCAGCAGCCATGCATTTATTATTTTATTTTTCTATCAAATAAAGAAAGTTCGGTGAAATATCTTTTTTTAATATTTTTCTTTTTCATTCGCGATTAAAGCTATAAAAGAAGAAAAAGTAAATGAAAGCAATGTAGAATGTACGAGTAAAATATAATACACGTACATGAAAATGCATGAGCTTAAATATATCACGGGAAAGCAGCAGTTTAATCGCTGTACAGATAAAACATTTCGTTTAAAGTGAAAAAACTCTTCTCACAAGCAAAATTTTCTTGTCACGAAATTATGAATTGAAATTATGAAAATGTGAATTTCATGGACGTCATTTTTATAAAAATCTTAATTTCGGTATTTTGATTAAACAACATTTTATTGAAATGGTAATTCAAATGGTATTCCAATAGTAATTTTGTTTTTGGCATTAGCATTTTCGATGGTCGAATGCGTCCTTGTAATGATAAAACAATCTTCCATAAAACGAACGGAAGTTAAAGTTGATTTATGCTTCCGATTATAGCGAATGCTTACATAATAATTATTCGCAATTTTAAAATTGCACTGCACAGCGTTTCGTAACAGAGCCGCTGGAGACTTATATCGCCGTATTATAACATTCGCACACGAAAATTCATACAAAATTCATATAATTTACTCCTCGAACGGCTCGCTCCATTTCCTAAATATCGTGTCTCGTAATCGCTAAGCTTTTTTCTCCCGAGTAAGCAAAAGGTATCCTCGTCATGAACAAGAAAGACAAGTACACTTGACACTATTGCATTTTGCCGTGGATAGGCGCCTCACCTCTAGCAGTTTCTCATTTAAATGCAATTCTTTACGAAGCAGCCAAGACACGACGAGCATCATGGACGCGCGGTAAAGAAAAAGAACGAGAGTCTAGGGTTCGGGCGCTTCAATCTCCAGTCAAACTACGAGTCGATTATTGCGAGCACGCGACGGGGTTGTAGTCGTCGGGATCGAGAGTCTCACTCGCGCAACTTATAACTCGGCGATATCCGGGCATTTTTCATCTAAAGCGTACGTCAACCTTCCATACTGAAATAACGTACGTTAACGTTACGAAATTAGACGGGAAAATACTGATGGCTTGATCGTAAAGAAGGCAATTGTAACGGTTAGGTAATAACCAGAAAAGTGCAGGTACTTTACCTTGTGGATTCCCTTCGAGACACGTAGAGGCATTTCGTGTAATAGTAATAACAATAGGAGTCTCGTACCTGTCGTCCCGTCTAATGTACTACTTCGGCCAAATTATTAACTAACGTTTCATGCCGACAAAACGTATTATAAAGGAAAAGATGAAGTAAAATATGTAGAATTTTTACAAAGGTGATTGACTTACAAGACCGTTGGAGATGATGGTGAAACGTTGAAAAATATTATGATTTTTAGGTATGGTTTGGTTTTTTAATTTTTTAATTATAATAAGGATAGAGTAAATCGGGTAAGGAAAGCTGAATTCACTGTAGATTCATTAAAATATTTTGATTCGTATCTTTTTGCAAAACATTTTGGTCAGAAATTTTATTATAAAAACTATAAGAATGACGTTGTTTTTTAAATTCGTACATTTCAATATAATAATTGAATTTAAAATTTGTGAATTTTTATACAATAATTTAATACTGAGTTGCAAAGAAAATCTAAAAATGAATATTAAAATTAATCACGTTCCATGCATTTTTTCACATCCGAATTATTAATATTGAAATATATAAGTACTCTGCTTAATTAAAATTATTAGTTTACATTATAAAATAATAAGTATGGTTAAAAAATTTTTTTTTTATAAATTTCTTTACATACGCGGGATAATGTGTTATTACCCCTTTGCATGCTTTCTATTAAATATTCATGATAACAAAATATTTCATTACATGATTAATTTTAAAATAATAAGTTGTCCAACTGTTAACGAACATTATATTCATGAGATTACGTTAGATATGAGAAATAATTGAACATGCTTTTTCAATAACTAAGTAAATTAATTGATAAAATACATTTATTAATTTTATTATTATTAAATACTGAAAATATTTTTAAAAGAATTATTAAACTTTAGGCTTCTTAACGAATAATTGAAGTTGTTTTGTTTTCTTTTTTCTTTTTTTGCAATAAATAATTATTATATGTATATTTTTTTAGATACTGTACTACATGCCATGTTCGTGCAGTATTACTGTTTCCTGTATAAAAGCTTTAGAGCAATTTTCTTATTTATCTTAATCATCAGCTATATAATTTCTATTTAATGTAACGTCTAAAGCGTTAATTTAAAAAAGTTAATCTTTCATTTTAAGATCAGAAATGAAATGTTTGTAAAGTTTTTATTGACTTGTGGACTCCTGTAATTCGTAGAATATTTTACATTTTATACTTAAATATTAAATATGCCAGTAAAAATCGAAGTTGTGGTATTATTAGTTCGTTTTTTAATGTTTCTAGATATTTTAAGAAAAATTTATAAGCCTTTTTTCATATTACTTTTCTAATACATATTTATATTTCAATACAATAATTCTATTTTTTTTTCTTTTAATAGCAAACACAAACAGCGTATAAGCTTATATTTCATATAATTTAAATTGAAAATACTAATATTGTTACTTATTAATATTATAAAATTCAATAGTTATTGAATTTTTTTATTATTATAATTTTTCTGGTTAATGGATTTGAAAATTTATACAAAACATAATAGGTAAGTGAAAATATAGAGCATTTTTCTTATTCCTTTATTTATTATCATTGCTTCTATCTTGTTTTATTATCTTAATATACAATTTCATTTTAATTATACTAACTGTTTCCCCTGTTCATTATTCATTATTAAATTTTCATGCTAATAATTAGCTTCATTATTTAACTTTAATTGGCAAAATGAGTGAATTAAATTATTTCAAGCCAAAACAATTTTATTAAATGTAAATGCAATACTTTTTATTTTAATAGTATTAATTTCATTATAGTAAATTCTCTTATATCAATAACAAATTCCAT
Source organism: Ceratosolen solmsi marchali (assembly GCF_000503995.2). Classification (NCBI taxonomy): domain Eukaryota; kingdom Metazoa; phylum Arthropoda; class Insecta; order Hymenoptera; family Agaonidae; genus Ceratosolen; species Ceratosolen solmsi. Next base: position 1,357,482 of record NW_011948440.1, read on the forward strand.
CTAAAATATAATTTAATTTTATGCCATTTTATACGAAAGAAATTGTTTTAGTAAAACGTATTATGCTTGCTAGAAAACTGAAAACAAATTATATAATTTAGTATTTCTATTTGAATATATTTATTATAAGGGTAATACTAGAACTAATCTTTCAAGCTAATTTTACATGGAGTTGGAAGTTACATATACTAATTCAAATTATTAATGGTAACGCAACATTAATAGTAAAAGAATTTTGATATTTTATATGACGATTTTATAAATATTTATTATTGAAGTTAATTGTAGGCTGAAATTTTATTAATAGTTAATTGTTCGTGATAAAAGTTCAATTAAAAATTATATTCATTTATTATACATTATCTATTTGAAAATTACGTAATTTAAAGTTGAATTCGATTAATTTTACTTCAAAGAAAATTATAAAATGATTTATAAGAATAGTGTTGCCTGTATTTAGAAACTTTATTATTTATTCTAAATAAATACCTTATTTATATGTCTGCTATGGGAGTAAATATAAAATATCAACATAAATATAAAATTCTCCCTTTTTTATTTCCTTTACATTGTACCTCTAGAATAAATGTTATAGCATAGATATGAATTATTGTTAAAATCATAATAGTTTATATTCATATTTAAGAATAATCCGATTGATTTATTATGTGCAAGCATTTGACTGAAAATAATAAATTTATTAAACATTGTTATTTATAATTTAAGGTTACTCTATAATAAATATTTGAAATTATTTCATCATTTATTCTAATACTAAACTAACATATATTCATTATAAAATATCAAAATAATTTTAATAACAAAAAAACGTTATAAAAACTAATGCAATACTGATTATTGATTAGTAATTAACATAATTTATTTTAATTCTAAATTTCGTATAATTCGCACTTTGTAAAACTGATTGGTAAGTATAAACAGTATTCTCGATTAAAATAGATCTCTTAATTATATGTTTAAATAACTCGAGTAAATGGGACGCTTAAGCAATAACCTTAATGTCTCAAGAACTACGAAAATTCTTGTTGTCATTTTTCTTCTTTACATTTGTGTCGTCAATTTTTTTTGCGCTTCATCTTCTGTTCTAAGCTTATCTGTTCTACGTATCGCTTATTTTTTATCTGGTGATTTTTCCGCTACTAGTGAGACTATACATAGTAGCCTGGATCATTTTTTCTTCGTCAAAGTGAATGTCTCGAACAGCGTATACTTAGAGTTTGCGTTCTTTTTTGTATCCTATTCTTTACTCATATTTGATAAAAGATAGAGATAAAAGTACACATAGATATATACGGGCATATAGATAAAAAATGAAAAATAAGTATATATATATATATATATATATGTGTATGTATAGGATTATAGTAGAGAAAATTAAAGAATTAAAAAGATTGATGAACAAACGTTAGATAAGATGGAAAATAAAACGTGTAAGAAATAATGCAATTTTATTATATTTATAATAATGTTTAATTCTGGTGTACGGAATTAAAGTATTTTTGTGATAAATAGCAATGTAATTTTTTAACAATTTTCTTTTTATCATTTCGTTTTTGTAATAATAAAAAAGCGAGCAACGATAACTAAATATGTCAATATTAGGGTGGGAATGTTTTAACTTAAATTTACATGTTAACAATATATGAGGAATTATTTATTAAATTATTAAATAATATTATTAAATATTTAATTATTATTATTATTAAATATTATTAATATATTAAATACTATTATTTTTAAATAATATTAAAATGTTAATATTATTTTGCAAATATTTTTTTATGAAAATCTTATTTAAATTTAAAAGGTAAACGAGGTTGATGGTAATAGTCACTTGGTGGCATGATAAAGTAAACGAAAACTTAAGATAATCTAAATCATTTTACTTTACTCTTAAAATGCTTTATAGATACATTGAAAAAAATACTTTACAGATTTTACCTTATTATTTCACAAATAAAATGTTATTAAAACTATCGTAAGTTAATTATTTTTTTATCCAGTGTTTAAAGCGTTTAATAATGAATAAAATACTGCATCAACTCTTCATATTAACATACATAAATATGATGACTAATATGAATTAACTACAAAATAATCGCACCAAAAAATTTGTAATTTTCAAAGACATGAAAATTAATATACAATATGAAGTATTATAATGTTTATAAAAGATTTAATTTCAAGTTTTACATAATAAATGTCAGATTTTCTATCATAATATTGTAATTCCTTATGTATTAGCAGTTTATTTAAATTATAAATATAGACTATGGAAATTCACTGTATGCAGTAGGTTGTATTTACTGTAATTGATTATTAGTTGGATTTCATGACAATTTTTCATATTGATTCTCACATTTGAGAGAACGAAAATTGTGTGTGCTCACGCCAGAAAGAAAGAGAGAGAGAGAGTGAGAGGGGGGGGGGTAGAGATGATGGATAAATGTGCGCAAATGATGGGCTGACGCAGAAGAGAGAGGACACATCCAAATATGTGTAGTTTTCCTATATGGAGCATGAACTTCCTAAGTCCCTGAGTGCATCATTACGGAATAACGGCTTTTCGTCGACGGTAAATAACGCCCTGCGTTATTGTACAAGAAACATTTTCGAGAACAGCCTTGACTACGCTCATTGCACCTTCCCTCCTTTTTCTGTCTCATTGGTTTTTTCGCTCCGTTATTCTGGAACAGTATTACGATTTCGGCGATACAAGGATAATGAAAACACGGTGCCTATGTACACATAGACGGGTGGCAGGACTTAATGTTAGTGGATTGTCTTTGTATGCGTATGATTGATTTTTCACGTATTTCTCATATGGAATGAGGTTATAAGAAACTGAGAGATATAATTTGTATGCGAATATCTGACAATATCCATATTTTCTTCTACCAATTACTCAATTAAATAATTAATAATTGGCATTTGGTATTATATTAAAAAAATACGCGATTAAGATATTTTTTAACTGATTTTCAATTTTCATTATGACTGACTAGGAAATGTACAGCTTAAGTTTATTTACAACAACAAAAAAAAGCACTTATCTAGTGCCCTATTTTTTTTTCACTTCTGGTTTGGAATAAAGTGAAAAATTTTCTAAAAAATTACCAATTTTCAGTATCGTATCTCTTTCAATTTTTAATAAATTCTTCGCAGTAATAATTTTATAAATATTGATATTTTCAACTATAAAATTAGATATATATATATATATATATATAATAAATAAGTGTTTGTGATTAATAGAATATGATGGAAACATATAATAGTTGGAATTATAAATCAATTTATGTACGTAGTGTTCGGAAATTGTATTTTACTTTAACAATTTTAATATAAGTGTACAATTATTTTCAAATAATTTAATAGCAATTAATAAATAATTCACTTACAAAGAGTAAACATTATATTTAGACTGATATTGATTATATTCAATTTATTAGAATTTAATGTTAAAACGATGAAGAATAAAATTTAAAGTAAAATTTTACTTTAAATTTTACAATTTTACTTTAAATCTTACAAAATAATTAACTAGTTAATATTAGATTTTAATATAGAGATTAAATGATAATGTAATAAAGTATTTAATTATTTGTAATATCTAAAATTTTAATAACAATAATTACATATTTTAACATTATTTTGGCAAATTGACATAAAATATCATTGTACTATTTTTAATACTTAAAAAAAAAAATACTTTCTTGCTATGTCTGTCTTAAATTTGTATATTACAATATATTACACATTTACAGTAGACTTTAACTATTAACTTTCTACATTCATCTATTTATTTTCAATGATTTTTAAAGAATTCTTGATATTAAGGGTTTAAGAATTTATAACATTATTAAAAATAAAAAGATGAATATAAACTTAATTTAATTTCAAACTTTATTTATATTTTTCTAACAATTAAAAGCTACAAGGCAAATTGTAATATGAAAACGTGAACATAATAAATTACAATTCACATGCTAGATGAATGTTTGTCATGCTAATATATAGAATTCTACTTATACTTTCTAAAGCATCATTTTATTTACGACCTGAGAACCTGGTGAAAAGACGGCAGAAGTTGTACAATGGAGCAGAAGCGAGAAATGAGTTCTTTTGTAACCGCGGCGTATATACCGATCAAGGGAACAAGGAGCGCCTGCTCACGGCCACCCGTCCTACAGGCCTCTCAAGAAGAAGTATTGATACAGGCGCTATTCACAAAATATATTAGGCTCGTCGCACGGATATGAATCACCGTTCGCGAAATATCAACAAGCATCCTTTTGTAGCTGGTGGATTAAATTAATGGTGGACCATTTATATCGTATATCATGCTCCTATTTATAAATGAATAGTAATTGTATATGAATTATTATCTATGGGCCTATTAGGTTCATGGGTATCAAAGAATCGTATGGAGAATAAATAGGTTCAATGAAATATGATGTTTTCAGTTCGTAAATTCATAATGCTCAGAAAAATTGTGTAAGGTCGCATAATTTGAAAATAGCGTTGTATATAATATTTCACATAATTTTAACATAACAATAATAATAAATTTTAAGGTTTTTGAGAAGATTAAATGTTAATATTTCATACATAATAAGATGAGGCATGCAGATGCATAATGGAACAAATATTATGAAAAACTAGAAATTCTATAACCTTTAAAATTTTTCTTCATAAAATAATTAACTATAAGTATTAGTAACTGAACTGTGTAAGAGATATTTAAAATTATTTAAGGCAATGAAGTAAATAGTTAAAATTAATTATGTATTACTTTGGGAATTAAACTTGACAAAATAGTATCTATATTATAAATGAAAGTGTAAAAATATAAATTAATTTATAGTTAATTTATATTTTAAATATAAATTAATTTATACTATATTTTATAATAAATTTAAAATTGAAAATATCAATACAGATAGTAAAAAATTTTTATTGCAATGATATGAATGAAACAAACAATAACTAAGATAACTATAATGAAATATTTAATAATTATTTTTATATATATTTTATATATATATATATAATTCAAGAAATTCATTTTATTCATAGGGGAAAAAGATTTTGTATCTTTTAAGTGAAAATCCAAATCATATATATCCACATATTTCAGGAATTTTTAAAAAAAAGTCGATTTATTAGGTGATAACATTCAAGTAGGTGACAATAAATCGGAATGATTGGCATTTATTATTGTAGTAATGTGAAAGTTTTGCAATCTTATATAGAATAACTTCATAAATATGAGTCGCAAGGCATATATTAGTTTGAATCGTCAAGGAATATCACAGCTCGTTAAGAGCCGCTTTAAATCTTGTGGAGAACATCCAATGTGATGAGTGTAGGATGAGAGGAACTTGAGCCGTAAAACAATAAAGTTCTTTGAAGACAAAAACATTTTTAATATTGAAATTTCAGTTAGAAGTTCTTTATCTCGGAACAATGAACTCAAAATATGATGGTTTAAAATGCATTTAATTAATATTTATTTGCGTAATAAGTTATAAACGTTTTATAAGCCCGATGAAAGTTTACGATAAAATAGAAAAAGAATTGAAGGTAATTTCGGGGTTATGATAAGCTAAATAGGGTTAACTACTTATATTGTTTTTACAGTCGAATTGACTTATTGAATAATAAATCCGTCGAGTAGAAGTTTTGGTGAAATAATTCTTATTCGTGTGTAGTTATGAAAAAAATTTGTAACTGAATAGTTCGTGCTTATGGAATTGGTTAATTTTCTTATTGCAATTATTATAATAACAAGAATTGGAGATTTTTTAAAGGGAAAATAGCACTGTCAAAGAAAATTGAAAAAATCAAGTATTGTTGTAAGACATTTGGATTATGAGAATTTTAGGCATTGAAATTTACTTTGAAAAATCAAGTTTTTAGAGAGATTAAAATTATGAGGATATAATGAATTACAAATTGATGGATGCCTCTTGAAGTACTTTTAATTGATTCTTAAAAAATTTCTAATTAAAGGATTGGAATCTTTTTAAATGATATTCTTTGTAATTTAAATATTTTTCATAAGGTTTTGAAATTTGATTTTTCCAATTTTTGTCAAACAATGATAACATTTTTATCGCTCATCATGATATTCATTCACGAACTTGATAATCATTCAGGAATTCTCATTGGAATATTGCGAATTTAAAAATTTTACTATACTTGATTCGAAAATTCCTATAAAATATGAATTCTAAGGAGTCTCTGTAGAACAATACTTTTTCAGCGTTTACTTACGAAATAATATTCTAATAACATTTATTTCCAATTGGAAGATAACTGGATTTAAAATAATTAGTAGTCACGGATTTGTCCAATAATATAATGAACATTCCCGGCATAATAACGAATTCTTACACATACATCTTGAAGATTTGGTCCATTGTTATGTCATAAATGCCATTTAAAATGCAAAATCGAACAATGGCTGAAAATTTTCTAATTAGTAAACAGGGAAAACAAAGCGAAGACACTCGAGGCTTCAAAGAGCCGAATTAGCTGGTTGCCAGGATGATCTTCCCCAATCCACCAGGTCAATGTGGCGAGGAAATCCATGATCAGTGGCTAATGCGTTGTTACGTCCAAAGAGAATGAGAGAGAAAGAGAGAGATGGCAGGTTTGGGATGGATGGGATCTGGAGGGATGGAGGAGAGACGAGCGCGAGAGAACGAGAGGACACGGAAGCTGGAAGGGGAAGGGGGCGGCATGTGTACGTGCGGAAGATATAAATGATAGCGCTAGCCAGAGACCATCAATAACCGACCTATGCTCTATCTTGCTGCACATTACATGTAGTTGTCCCTGGCCTCAAGAGGGATCACGAATCGCACGACTAACCAAAGCTCACTTCTCTTGCCAAGACGAATCCCAATTGCGAGAGTTCACGAGTGTTCTTTTTGTTTTACCTTTTACGCTTGACCCTTTTAATTTAAAATCGTAAATGTGGTCCGATTCTTGGTTGTGTTAATTTATCTTATGAACGTCGTGCCACTGGTTAATCGGAACGTTTCGCTTGGCTTAGTATGATTGGCCGGGTAATGAAGTGTATCAAGGCGGTATTCCATAAGCTTAATTTCGAAAATTTTGTGCCGCTGATTAAATTAAATTTACATGTGCGCAGATATATATTGATGTAATTATATAATAAGTATATTGTTAAATGCTTTTTCTTCCAACGAGGAATGTTTATATCGATACATTAAATAAATATAAAATAATTATACGATTACGAGCTTATCAAGCATTTCTTTCACGAGTTAAATGTTCAATTATCCTCTTATATCCAACAATTAGAGATCAATGCTTGTTTATATATATATATATATATATATATATAAAACAACGAAAATTCCTTCTTATGCGCGACATTCAATTAAATCAGAGATTTTTAATGAATTTATCAAAGTTCTTAGCATTTTGGATCTGGCATTTTTTAATACAATCAGCGCATTATGAATAGGTTGGAATATCTAATGAACCTTAAGATCCGATGTAATTAAACATGTCGACTTCACTGAAAAACAATTCAATCACTTGATACCAGCTTTGGATCGCGTCCCGTTAAAAGCTCCAAAGAAATCCAATAGTTTACCCAACTACTTAATAAATTCGTCCCTGTGGAACGTCTCGGCGCATCTCTCGATCATCCGCTAAACCATCAACCTGTCCCAGGCTCCCCACTTTCCGCGATATGCAGTTAAGAAAACTGATCGTCGAATTATAATAGTTCCGACCAGTTGGACTGCTGTTGGAGTTATAGACAAGCGAAATGCGTGGAATTCAAGTTTCCCCGCAGCTTCGTCTCGAGTAGCAGTAGTCCAAAAGTTTTTAACAAGGCTCCGTCCCACTCTGGCTTCGATTTTCTCAGTTGCATGCCTCGTTTGCCGTGCTGTTACGAAAAATTTCTTTCGGAGACGACGGTGACGCGCGATTTTGACGGATTTTCCGTCTGGCCGCACAGCTTTTTCTTATTCTCCTTTCGCGAGCTAACGGCAAAAGTCAATATTCTCGAGGACACTATGAGGAGTCCACAGTCTGGAATATTAGCGACTTCAGTCTTGTTGTTTTCCATTACCTTTGTCGTTTTTCTTTCTTTTTCTTTTCTTTTTTCTTCATTTTTTTAATATTTCCGTAAATTAATTAAAGATCGAGAGTTACGATATCATTTCACCGATTATTAAAAAAAATGTTGTTGACATCATTAATTAGACATGATATTCGTTGTTTCCTGCTTAAACACTTGAGTTTTTGACTTGGCACACACACATAATCCTGAAATATCAATTATTTGAGACGAGTGCCAAAATATTGAGACATAATTCGGTAAATGTTTTGATTCTTTTGTACGATAAGTGCGTCTAAAAAGTATACCGAATAGATTTTAAATTTGAAAGTATGAAATTTATGAAAATGTAGTAGTAAAATATTAATAATAGTCTGCCAAGGTTTTTAAATTTATGAATACTTGAATAACCGATTGTAGGAGTTTTCTTTTATTGTTTATCATAGTCTAGCATTCAATGATTTTTTATGATAAGGTATTACACAAATATTAGAAATAACATTTTACAATTATATGTAGATATATTTCAATTTTTAATATAGAAATTCGTACAAATAACAGAATGATAATATATAAACTCCAAATCAGTACTAAAAAATTTTATAAGAAAATAAAACACCAAGAGAATTGAGTAACTATACATAACTTCTAAAAAAAATAAATAAAGATAAAGTTTAGTGGAATAAAGTTAAAATAAGCCTTTGTAATGTATACGTAAAAATTCACAAATTTTGTACAATTAAATCTTCTAGAATAGCCTAATAAATACGTTATTATTAATTTTTTTATGATTTATATGTTAACTAAATGTTAAAGGATCGTACATTTTATATAAAAAAATGTAATTTTTTCAAAAGAAACGATAAATACCTTAATTTTCTTATCATTAAGTATAGCTTGTAATATAGTATGATAATTCTATTTACATTAAGAAACTCTGTACAAATATTCCTTATGGTGATTAAACGTCAATTATGAGCGACAACATTGATTAAAAATCACGCTAAAAGTCACAATTTAAGCTAATAAAGTCCCATTCGTCTTGCCTCTATGAAACCAGTTAATCCTACAAGGAAATTTTGAAAGCAAACCAACAAATTCAGGACGCTTCTCAAGTTAGTTTAAAGTACTTGCCTTTCATTTTTATTCTCTTTTACATCCTTTTCCTTACATATAGATGCATCATATTCCATGATGTGAAAATTTGGCGCGTTAGCAGATTTTGAATACACGCAGATGAGATTTTCAACTGGGAAGGATTTATTCGTAAAATTTTTGTTGGAATGCGCGATGATAGGTGCAATTCGTGACCTAGATTTTAGAAATTGCTTTAAGACCTATAGAAATTCATAATGTATATCCATCGACCCTTACATCAAAAGCTTATTTCGCTGAAATGTAGAAAACGAGCTTTTTTTGCCTTCCTATTCCCTCCAATTTTTTTTTTTTTTTTTATTTTCAATTAAAATATCACGCAATAAAAGCGAAGAGACGTTAACGTAAGTCTCATTCTCGCATACAATCGATGTAGTTTCATGTTTCTTGCGTAGATGACACGAGACCTAATTAATAATGAGTTTAACGCGTAAGTTGATATGAATTGACTTAGATATCGTGAATTCTTTTGATTATCATCGTATTGTTATCGATGTCTTATATTTTATCGATATATCGATTTATGAAATTCTGAAAATACATATATAATCGCAAGGGATGAGAACTAGAAGCTTATGATTATAATTATTTGCCTGCTATTTGGGTATGTTGTTGCATTAAAAAAAAAAATGTAAAATTCAGCATTTTAATTGTAACTTTGAACACTTTTTATTTAAAATGATTTCACGTTATTTATAGTAATTTAGAAGCCGTAATAAATTCTAAAATTGAAGACTATGTTATATAATGCATACATTTATTATTGGTAAATAATAGTTATGTTATAATTTTAATAATATTAGTTGAATGGTTATTCACTGCCAATGTGAGCGGAGTATAAAACTTTAATTACCATTCAAATGGTGTATAAATCGATAATTCTCTGGAAAAGCCGATTAGTCCTTATTTTTCAACATAAAGAAAATGAAATTCAATTTCATCTCTTCTCCCTCGATAGAACTTTTGAAAAAGTGGAATTCCTTTGAAGACGAAAAGATGAAATGTTAAGGAAAACTTTAAAATTGATATTAACGTAAAGTAACGTGATCAATCAAAAGCTTGGAAATGAAAGTAATGTGAATTTATCGCGTTCGTTCAATTTTTTTCCCTTTTATTTTGTTCCTTTTCTTTATATTTTTATCTTCTCTCTTCTTTTTTTAATACCATTGAAAAGAGGTTTTCAATTCCAGAAGCTGAATAAACCATGAAAACTATTGAATACAGTGTAGTTACTCATTCAAACGAAAATTTTTTTAAACTAATCAAGGTTAAGCGATCGATAAGCATCGCACAATGCACACGATGCGAGACGTCGTCGCCAAATTTCCCCCGAAACGAGAGAGCAAACTAAACCGCAATAAAGACGGAGCTCGTGAAAGGAGAGGAACGTGCATCCGAGCAGTGAAATTAATAGCGAGCGAATGCAGTGGTAAAAACATCTCCCGCTAACAGAGCTTTTTCAAGCTTTCCACCACACCGACGACCGTCGCTTACACTATTTATCCGACACTACGTGCACAAGGGCGTGAATTAATCACGCAAATCGGCGCGAGGGCGCGAATTTCGAATTTTCTTCGCGGCCGGCCTCAAAGGAGGTCCCCGCGTAAAAGAAGAAAATCTGCCTTTGAGCAAAGTGATGCGCGCTAACGGCCTCAAAGAAGAATTTTGTGCCTTTTCAGGGAGCTAGTCGACCCTCTTCCAACACGTTACGCTCGAGTTTAAGAATGACGGGAAAATGAGGCGCCCTGTTTAATGAAAACAGCTGTTCACACGACAAAACTGACAAGAATCTCGCACGTTTCTGGAAAAAAATCACTGAGTTCTGAGGATAAAGGCATTTCCCACAGCCTCTTTCATACTTGGTTAATAAAGTCTGACTTTTATAAAAACTTTGCGATGTACTTACATTGCATGATAACAAGTTTAAGAGATCCATCATTATAGTTGAAAATTTATTTATTGCTTTGAAAGAGTCTGCACTACTTTTTCTTACACTTATTTTAGTTGATGCGACCTAACAAAGAAGAATCATTGATGGATCGAGCTACTTTATCCCTTTTTTGCACACATTTTTACCTTCCTCACTCGGCCGTTTCCTTACCGTTTCTTCCTTCCCATGGAAAGTATTACATCATAAGATATTATTAAAAAAATAAATAAATAAATAAAAAAAATTAAATTAAAAAACAAAACGAGTGATATATTACAGATATTATATCCAAAGTTCTTGAATTTTCATTATATAGAGTAATTTTAATTATAAGTTTGTTATAAGTGGATAATGAAGAACGCGCGTATATCCACGCTTAGGTGCGCATTCGGAACTTAATTAATGTATATAGTAAAATTAGGTTCCATTATTTTTGAATATGGCCAATTTAAGGTTAGGTTGGTACTATAATATTAAAGCAAGAAAAATTTCAATAACATCAGCGGCAGCGACGTAAATACACGAAACATCACCTAACAAATGCCACTTTTCTAATGCCACGGAAATTCGCGACGTCTTATTGAAGGTTACGAGAAAACCATCTCCGTCGTACTTGTAATGACAATGCTCTTCAGTGTCGGCATCTACCGGTTTTCCGTTTCGCTTTTATATTTGCATGGCCTTTGTCACGTCCATCCGGGCTTTTAGTCGCCGCATGACTGTTGCACCGATTTTTCTCCAGCTTCATACATTTTTCAACCCTTTTCTGCTCTCCCTCTCTCTCCCTATCTCTCCCTCTTTCTCCCTCTCTCTCTCTCTCTCTCTCTCTCTCTCTTTCTCTTTCTCTATGTCGTTAGCTCGACCTTTGTCTTGGTTTGACGATTTTTGCGCCAAAAGGTTCGAGTGGACCATTTCATTTTGCAATCGCTCGTAGATTTTTTTATATAGACCTGGAAATCCTCATGTTTATTCGCAAGCTAACTACTCGCATCGAGGCTCGCACAAAGATCATTCGGTTATGCGTGGAGGTTGCTTATTGACGATGGTTTCCAAAATTTTGTCAGAGCTTTTATGTGAGTTCATGTATGATATTGCGATTGAAGCCCGAATCAATGAGACAGGTGAAGACTTTTTTTTTTATTTTTTGAGAAAATTTTCTGCATTTTTTTCTGTCTCTTTTTGCTCCATCTCTATATGGCAAATTAAACAATCTCGATAGCTTCGAAATTAATGCGATACACAAAGGAGCTTTTATCGGAAATCTTAATAAAAAGCCAATGATCACTTTAGGAACATCGAGCATTATTAACAGCCAATAAATCTTGCTAGCAAATAAATAACATTCACAGAGCAAAGTATGCCAACGAAAGGATTTCAAAGTTAAAAAAAAATAATTTATCTTAAAGACACGTGAATAATAAGTGTACTAATACGTAGTAGGTAAGTTGCTATTGCATCAATACTAATTGCGAAGCCTTTATTATCTCTTACATATAGTGTAGGCCGAGCATTATATCGTCGGGAATTTCCTCGCGTTTCATCGATTCCCTCAGCCGCTGGTGCCGCGAATGCGTTGGTATAAATGAAGTATCCATGAAATATCCATGAAATCGCGCGGTCACGGCTTTGTTTTCACGTGGATTTGCCGAGCCTATTTGCAGCATGTGGATTATTTTGAGATATCGGGGCGCAACATTTCCCCGCTGAATTGTCACGCAACTGTTGTTGGCCTCGCCGTGTTTATGTCCATCTAAAGCTCGACAGAACGTTGTTTCGCTACCAAAGTCAAGCATAGGGTGAAAAAGTTATTAGAAAGTTAATTAGTCATTGCTTACATTTCCATACAATTTGAGACATGTTTATTTTATGCGATTATATCATTTGTCGCTGAATCCAGCAAGAATCGCAGTTTATTCGAATTTTTATATTTGTTAGCTCTACGGGACAAAGTGACATGTATTATATTCAATATTATGTCGATATCTTCGTTTGATGAAAGTAAAAAAGATGCGTCATGTCATTTCTTTTTTATGTCGCGTTATGTTCTTTTTTATGTTAATATTTATACACGTGCATATGCATAAATATTAATGATCACATTGATTTATGTTTCATTCGTATTTAAACTTAATATTCATAATCATTGGAATTAAATATTAATATTTTTTTTTAATAAGTCACTGATTTAAGAAGTAAATAATACCATACGCCATGTAAGAACGGTATTTTATGAAAACTATAGCAGTGCTTAATTTTTATCTGTCCTCAGAAATACCAAAGTTACAAACTCTTAATTCTACCGAGACCTCACTACTTAGTATAATTATGACGCAATTATTCATAACGAGAGAGCAGGCGAGTTCCTCCTAGTATAATTTTAAAATAATTCTTCCAATTTGAACATTCTTTTGGTTTTGAATACCTTTTTTCACCAATAGCTTTATTCTATTTACTTTGAAAATTTATCTTTTGAAATTTTAGGAATATAGTTTATTATAACAAATAAGGAAATTATTAAAATATCATTCTGTCAGATTGCAATAAAATAAAATGTTTGAAAATTTCTTTTCAAAAGATGCATTTTGACCGTAAATTCATGTTTTATTGCAAAACATAATATGTTAATTTTCAAAAAATCAACACATTCTTTCTTCTTTTATTTATTAATAAATATATCTAAATATCAGTTGGGTATATTGTATTATATGGTTAATCGAATTTTAAGTGAAAAAAAAATAGATATTACTTTTCATTTATATAAACGATTTTACATGTATAATGATAGATTTAATATTTATTAAACATTGATATCAATTGTATTTGTGTCGGTATTTTACAAATCGTTGAAAATTGCTATTATTTCAAAACTGTAACTTTATTTTAAACTCGAATTTTTTCACCAATTTAAAGTTTTCAATAGCTATAACTATAGTTTGTAGTTTCATAGTTTTGGACATTTTAGAGTCCGACCCTGTTGGCTACACAAATTCTCACTGCAAATAAATAAGCCTAAGTATATCGATTCCTTGAAGTAAATTCTACACCCTCTAATACACAATCCATCGTAGACTGTATTTTATCCGCATTGCTAATAGAGCAAAATAAGAAATGAAATAAGAAAAATGGAATTTTTATTTTTTTATTTCTGATATTAGTTGTGAAGAATGCTTTTTGATTAAACGAAGCAGTGTCTATGATAAATAACTTCAACAGAATGAGAAATACAGTAGTTACTGGATGAAATCAAATCGAGTTTGATGATTTGATGTCATACAAGTGGCAATTCACATTGTTTTCAAAATTTAAGCCGAATTTGAAAAGTATACCGTAATTTTATTGCACGGACTTGCTTGACCACATACGCTGAATATAACTGGGGAAGTCGTACATGTTTCTTAGGCTAGGAACTTCTCCCTTATCCGGCTTATCACAGGACTTAATCCTTATGGATTAACGTTTGTTTCATTCACATTGACGTTTTCTATTTATTTTGTAATTTGAAATACTTGACTCGGCTTATAAAAACTTTAGTCAGTTGCTTTTATCCAAATTGGCATTTATTTTCAAAGGAAGTTAGTTACGGTATCTACGACATTATCACGTACTGTAATAAGCACACAGAGTCATTGTTGAAACTACAATATATATGTATATTGATTTCCGTGAATTAATTATATATAATAAGCGAATAATCTTGTTTTGCAATCTAATTATATACTAGAAGTAATTTAAATCAAAATTTTAAATAATAGTTATTATCGTAAGAACAAATGACATTTTTTAATGCGAGATATCGATACGTTTAATAACGAACCGACATTACCAGTATAATATATCTCTGTAAATATTATATCAAACATTGCTATAAAACATATTTTGCGACAATTATTATGAAAAAATTATATTGTTAGTTTCAATAAATTCTAATCGTTAATTTGATTACCGCAACATTATAGAAATAATAATAATAATAATAATAATAATAATAATAATAATAATAATAATAGTAATAGTAATAAACTATCGATAATATTATGAGAATAATTCAAAACATTAAAGTAGATGTTTATCAAGAGTAAACAGCGTAAAAAAGATTATTCTTTTCAGAAAAAGCCTATAAATCAATAATTTTACTTAACAAGATTGCTGCGTTATCTTGTATTGCAGAGACAACCAGTTTACGAAATAACATCATAAATTAATTAATCTGCATACCTCTAATGAATTTGCAGTAATAGGCAACGTACCTAAACAATTTTGATACGCAAAAATTGAAATCATACAAGCCGTTTCATTTAACGTTAATACGAAATTCTTCAATTAGCATTAAATTTCGATTTACGCTTTCTTCTTTCGGTGGTATTTATTTTTTTTTTTTTTTTTTTTTTTTTTTTTTTTTTTGAATTCTATAAAATAAATCTACTTATTATATTAATACATAATATCAAGCAGCCTTAATAATTAATGTAAATCATATAACAAAGCTCCTTTCTATATCCTGTTTATAATTTTTTTTCATTTTTTTTTTTTTTTTTTTTTTTTTTTTTTTTAAAAATAAAAGCCGCATTGAAAAGCATTCGTTCATTGATGTTTGATGCCGAACGAAATTGATGGGAAGAATAATTTTTATTAATACCCACGGAAATGCCGGCATTGATTTTCAAGCATGATTTCTCATAAATGACAGAGCTACTTCGCGGAGAAAATGGCATCTTTGTGAAATGCAATAATCACGGAGTGTGCTACAAATAAAGCTTAACCACAAGCAACGGTCAGCCGACGTCATGGACTAAGTATCGCACATGTTAAGTCCGTCAGACGGACTCGCGCGCCGGGAGAAAAACTAGTCAGGTTTTCGTAAACGCCGAGTGAACGTCGAGTCCAGTCGCTGACTCGGATGAGCAATGATCAAGGGCAATAAGAGAAGCCTCGAGTGGCGTTTCATGTATGCACGAATAAATCCGCGGCCGGGGTGGCTCGGGGTAAACACACCCTTCGATAGCTCGCTATTAGGGCGTACGCGAAAACAAAGAGGGTCGGAGCCGTGGAGAGGAGGAGATCAGTGAAAGAGGAAAAGTAGCGAGTACTGGCGGTGAGGCTGACGCGTGGAGCTTGGATGGTAGGGTGGGTAGATGGCGGAAATTAGACATGCGTCGATGGAAAGGGATGGCATTAGAGTACGAGTGGCGCGAAGGGAGGGCAGGTGGACGTAACGGGGAGAGTGAAAGGCCGGATGGAGAGGGGGTGTAGAGAAATAAGCGTCGTCCATCATCAGGGTTATGAGTTAATTTTGAGGAAGATCTGTCGAGATGGTTATGAAACGTATCAGTAGAGATGGGGTCAGACGATCGTTGGGCTCTCTATGGGCAATTTTTAATCAACATGGAATCATTTGTTTGTATTTATTTTTATTTTCGTAATGTTTCGCATTGCCGGTAGTCCTTCTCGACCATGTGTGCTTAACGAGTAATAATTAATAAAATTGGATTATTCGTTAGAGTAATAAACATGAGAAACGGAGTTTTAGCAGCGGTATCGTATCGATCGACATATTATCACTAAATATTGTGAAAGCTATACTACGCCGTTAATTTATATGTGTTTGTTAAGCAATTGGTTTTATGGCGTATATATTCTTAAAATTGGGGAAAAATTTTTCAAATTTACCGGCGACTGTTATCATTGTAAGGAAATTTATGTTCAAGAGAGTTTGAATATTTATTCACTCGATTTAATACCGTAAAATTTTAAAATATACATTCACTTGCCATACATTTATCGTTCGTCATCCTATTATTCATACAATTAAAAATCCAATTCCATTTCCGCCTATATGTACCAAAATACATATCTATATAAAATTGGAGACGCTTCTCAGTTTTCAATTTTCATCAAAAATTTAGATAAATTGTGAAAAATGAGGAGTAAACGATATCAATATACAACTTTGAGCAATTTACTCAATCAATAAGGTACTCTTAAGTCATTATGAAAATAGTTTAATTAATTGAGAATCCGGTTTCACAATGTTTTATTATATAATATTTATATATATATATATATATAATAAATAACATATAAATACATTCACAAAAATTATGGAAGCAGTAAAATATCAATAAATTAATTCCCCTTTGCATTTGCGCGATAATGATATATAATATAAATATATCCTTAGGAATTATGAAAAATCAATGATTATGCGATTGTATAACAATAACATGTAAATTTAGTTAAATATTATTTTATTTTTTAATACACCTTTCATAATAATATCGAAATAATTTTATAGACACCAGGTGTATAGATTTTTATCATATATAATCATATTTCTTCAAATGTAAAATATTTTTGTACAAAAATATTATGGAAATTTTCTCTCCTAATATGGAAATTTATTCTCAATTCTTTATGATTTATTCTTATCTCCAATTGAATACAAAATTTTTAATAAATGCATGCTGTTAAAATTTGGCCCTCCCTCCCCCGCAAATAATTGATTACACTGATATTTGCCTGATGTTTACAAATTCATAATATCAAGTTTGCTTTATTGTGTATATTAAGATGCGAGATAAGAAAGTATAAAGCACAACTGAATGAAAAGTCGGAAAGGCTCAAGTCTGAAATGAATGTGTAATACGCCAAAGAAAGAATATCTTGGAAAAAGAGACAGAATTTGATGTATCTTTTTAAATAAAGGAAGAGTAAGTAGAAAAAAACTACTAAAAACTGAATAAAGAGCACATGAATTGTTGCTCATTAGAATTGAGTATATTAACAGTGATAGTATGAACTATAAAACCAGATCCATTAACTAATAATTTTCAGTTTAAAAAAACAATAATTTTTTTTATTTTCATACTATCCTTTTATTTATATTATATATATACGATTATTAATTTTAATAATAAAGTATAGAATAACATTTAAATCTGAAATAGTATAATATTTAATAGTTCATCATATGACTGGTACGTATATATATATAAATATGGTTGATTTTGTTTATCTTAAATTTCCCATTTTATTGTCATTATAATCAGCTTAGAGTTCAAGTTATACAACGAAATCAATTTAACTTTCATTTAATAACAAAAAATACAAAGTATATAATGTCGTACGATAGAAATAAATACAGAAATAATAAATTTAAAAAATTTCCATATAGTTAATTAGTTTTGACGTTAATTTATTTTAATGTGGCTAAGCTTATTGAAAAAAAAAGATATGGATTCGTGTATTCTCTACTTATGATTAGCATTAGATGATCAGATTAAATTTTACGATGTATTTATCCAAATCAAATTTAATGGTTAATTTATACTGTTTATTAGAACGATTATAAAATTACCGGTAGGGACTTAATTTAATTCTACGAAAAGAAAAAATACGGCAAAGCCCAAATAAAAGTACATCACGTAGGAAATAAATGTCAAGCGAAATGTGTCCCCAGAAAAATACCAGAATCGCTCAACCTACCCGACTTTCAAAGGCCATTTTCCGTTGGGCGCATCCGTATTTATCCTAAGACTTTTTCATCCCTCTGATAAAGTAAGGTGCAATCCTCGGGAGAAAGATTCCAGGCTTTACATTACGCGAGCTTGGCTCGTCACTGTCTCCGTCTACGCATACGTATAAGCTGTCGCTAGTAGCGACAGGGACGCGAGCTATAGAGCGACAAACCGAACTGACGTAATTTTTCGGGACGGCCGTCGGGAGTCGCAATCGAGTTTCCGAGGAGAATTGGGCCACCTTGGAAGTATGCCGAGGGCCGGGAGCCTGAGGAATTGATAATGGAAGGTCGTGTCGACTGCTGGAGTAGTCACATGCGCTGCTGCTCTGTCACGGATCTTTGTAAAGTCCACGGAGATGTTTTGTGTAGCCAGCAATTGGACATTAGCGAATATCGAAAAGCGAATACGTGATAGTGAACGTATTTTCGCATATAAATGGACGATCTCTTAATTTTGACAGACATATTATAATGGATATGATGCTGAGAGCGTTTACGCAAGGTGCGATCAGTTTCAATTTCTTTTACGTGGGAAAGGCTTTTGAATTTTTACGCAAACTCGATAGAAACTTAGTTCCTAGAACGTTCCATTATTGAGTTGTTTATATTTATAGTACAATTTCATATAAATTTAACGAAACAGTAGATGGGATAGAAACTATACATACATACACGCTATATAAATACAGCATAGCAGCAACTTTAACTACTAAGTTTCAAATTTTCGTATTAGAAAATAGCTTTTAAAGTTTTATCAAAGATCGTGACCCAAGAAATATATGCTCACATAGTCGATAAAATGTTGATGGGCGATCCATATTCGATATATATGTATGAATTTTATATAGCTGTAAATGTGCGTTATACAGTTTGAGCGAGAAGTTTTGAGTGGATTATCGTTGCGATCGTTTGAGCAATCATTCGCGGTTATGTGTATTGTATATATTTATACAACCTATTGATCTTTAAGTTTTGGCAGTGATTTTATGTAGTCCATTTTGTTGGTTTATTGGATGATCGGGACGATAAAGCTGTTCATTTTCTAATCAATTTTAAAAAGAAAACGTACCGCCATTACTGGTATATACATATATATATATATATTAATTTGTATGGATTCTATAAAAGGAGAGTTTTTGAAAATACAATTAATAGAAGCAAAACTTTCGAATGCATCTAATAATAATAATAGCATTCACAATTAATAGTATACAAAATGTTAATGCACAAATAAAATTACAAATATAATTACAAATTAGCCATTTAATTAATATTGCGTATATACTCGCCAAATGTGACTTCGTACTTTTATTATATATTAGCATTTACAAGCATAAAGGCAGAAAATTTGCCCTACATAGAATCACATATACCGGATGATTTAAAACTGACGCAAAGAACTCTTGTATTTATCATTACATACGATAATTGGTAATTTGTATGTTAATCATAAAGCAAATCTTTCCACGATATATAAATTAAGTTGAAATGAAAATTTAAATATTCGAGATATTAGAGTAAAAAATATGAAATTTAGAATTAATGGAAAATTTAATTACAATTCAAATAAGTTTACTAGTTAATACTACGCGAATGTTCCTTTAAGAATATCTTATAATTCCAAAAAAATATTCGAATTAATTTTCTCTGTACATAATGAAAATATAATGAAAACATTTGCCAGTTATTATTAATCACATGCTCATATTGTATAAACACAATAAATCCGTGATACTCTGTCGTTAAAGCTAAAGGCTTTATTCCATTTCCTTACCTATTCCCAATGCAATAAATCTGCGCCACCCTCACAATCCCCCATCCCCCATTACCAAAGAACATATATGTAATGAGTATTTGTATGCTGGTGTCGGCTACTTGCTCTATCTTTCATAATCCGTGCGCGCGCGCAGGTAAACAGGTGCGCAACGGTTAAATTAGCCAAGGCGGCGCGATTCATCCAAGAATGGAGAAGAGATGATAGTCATCCTCGTCAATCATTCCAAGCAGCTGTCGAAATACGCAGCCGAATGTGATATGCGTGTGCAAACGATTGTGATATGAAGTCGCAAGTGGTGGTAAGTCTGTGTGACGATCAATTCCCGTGTACGACCGATTGCGAATTTTCCACGGTTATCATCAGTGCTTTCATCGCGTGGGTAAACTTCATATTTTTCGGATTCATTTCTAGTGAATTTTTCAGTGGAGAGCAGGGAATATGAAGGATACCGATATTAATAAAGAATACTAAAAATAATTAATTGCTTTTTGAAATTCTCTAATTATACATTTTGACTGGACTTCTGAATCATCAAAAATACCTAACTAATAAATACAGAATAATAAACGGTTTACGTGTTTGGCTTGATATTAATAATAATATTTTATAGACACGATACAATTAGGATTTTTAAGTTCAACATTTAATTCTCTTTCAACTGTTTTAATTTTGTATGAAAGCTTATTGAAAAGTTTTTTTTAAATATAATAAAAAAAAGATAAATGCAGCTTTCCATGCAATAAAATATATTTGAAAACATTTATTCCTACAAATATATATATATATATATATATATTATATCTAATTTCAATATCTATGGTAAAAAAAATTTTGAAATATAATTGATTAAAAATATGAAGAGCATTTCATAATTTAACATTGAAGATAAATAAATGTAACTTTAATGGCAATAAATGAAATTATTTATTTAATTATATGTAAAATACTGTCTGCAATATTATAGAATAAGTCCATTTAATCTAGGAGAAATAGATAGATTTTCATACTTGTAAATCTGCCATTTTTTTTCCGCTAATTAATTAATATCAATATTATTTTCTAATAGTAAATAACTATTTCAATTTTATAATATGTGCGGTCATTTTAAAATTTTTTCTCTTATTATTTTGAATTAATAGTCTACACTAACATTTCAAAATGAATAGTATTTATTTTTCAAAAATTATAATTATCCATAATTTTTAAAAAGATCTATTTGTTTATTTTCAGTCAAATATATCATTTAAGAAATATTCTTTCAAAGTTTCAAAATAATCGGATTACAATTTATAAAGTTATATAACTTCAAAGTGTCCGTCACACATAATATTTGGATAAGGATTTGAAATTTAAACGTATTTTTTATTTTTTTCAAATTAGTCAGAAAAATATGCGAGGACGCATAGAGACGATTGACATTCAAATCTTAATAAATATAAATACTTTTTATTAAATTAATTACAAGCGCCGTTTTAAATATTAAATGTATATTTTCTTTTAGCGCGAATTATTTCTTTAAAATATATTTATTGCATTTTTGGCCATTAAAACTTAGATATTAATTAATTATATTATCATGAAAGCGCGCAGATATATATATATATATATATATATATATATATATATATATATACACACACACACATATATATATATTAATACGTATTGATAATAAATGATGGATTTTAAATACAAAATTTTATTTTCAGTCAAAATTTAGAATAATTTTTTGTTTTTTAAATTTCTGACTCAATGGAATTATTGTAATATATTTTTTTTTAATAAAAAAACATTATCTAACTAAATCATAACTAGCCTTAATATATTGTTTATAAAAAAAAAAGAAAACAGAACAAATCGTACTTCAGAATTTCGTATTTAGAAAATTTCTACAAATTACCAAAATTAATGATGTAATTCATCATTCTGTTAAATATTACTATACATATTGTATTTGATATAATAATGGTTATGTCGCAAAGTGGATTATCAAATATATAATCATCGTTATCATCAGTAGATATTAATTGATTACTGATTATTATGAAGATGAAGTCGCGCGTTATTGAAAGGTAAAACAATCTTATTAGTTCCTTAATTACTCGATTACTTAATACTCCTGCGATTACATAGGCAAAGACTTTCATCATTTCTTCTTCTGTCTTTTTTAATTTTATGATGCGAATAGTGTCTACAACATGATCAAAACTCGTTAATTGGCCCTTCGATGGAAAAAATATTTGACTTGTGCGCTTTTACCCTTGGTATTCCCGAGTTATTAAAGTTATTAAAGTTCCTATTTTTATGATTTGTTTGTTGTTTTTTTATTTTTTGTTTTTGTTTTTACCGTATTGAATTGGTTGTTAGTTTATTGCACTGCGTACAAATGCGAGATTTTACGATGGCAGTATGATGCAATATATTTTTATTTTTCGAGAAAAATTGATAAAAATTTTGTCTCTACGTTTCTTCCTATATATTACATCTTAACTATTTTCAAAAATTGTAGTTTAAAAACTATAATTCTTACTTTATTTAATAGTTTTTTAACGTCCATTTTATAGGCGCCGATATACTTTTTTCCCCTATATGCTATTATTTATGAAATTGCTTATTTAAATTGGTACTTATTGGCAGTATCAGGGGACTGCTACTTGGTTCTATTCGAATAATTCGATATGCAAATAATTTATAAGGCATTCTCAAGTCCGAAGATGCTCGGTGCTTGAAATGATTTTGTCAAACACATTTTTTAGCGGCAATAATCCAGAAATTTTTCCGCTCAAGCTTGGCATATCCGGGAAAAAAATCCTAGTGTCACCTAACTTTAGGAAACAATATTTGTTTGGTACTGGGACTCGGCTGCGTACACGTGAGCGACCATTTTTTAAAATGAACATTAATCGCCGATTGACGGATGCACAGCTTGAGAGCCTGAGGGATCCGTCATAGCCGGCGTATAGAGGCTTTGTCCGGTTATGGGAAAAACGCCCGGCGAAAGCAGAGTCGCTCACTTTTGTCAGTGATACGCGTACATCGAGGGGAGCTACCCGAGTGACGAGATGCGATGCCGCGGGGCTTAGCGACTGCGCCACCTGCAATAAACCTGTAAATCCGCAAATGGACGGCAACAACGGTTGCCGACTGCAATGACACACATACATTCTCTCTTTTTTCGAAGCTTCGCGGCTCTCATCCCACCACCCAGCCACCTCTATTTTTTTCTGTTTTATTTTTTTTTTTTCGTTCAGTTTGCTCGGTGAGGTGATGAGGGTGCATTGTCGCTTTTTCCCTTTTATTTTGAGATGAACGTATCGACGTACGAAGTTGTTTTGACTAGGGCGATATTGCGCTTTGGTTGAGTGATCTCGCGCACTGTGCCGTAGATCAGGACTGCTCTTACCGTTGATGAGAATCGAGTGTAAAGTATCGGTATGAGTTAATTTGAAAGAATCTGCCAGAATGGTACCGAATTGGGATCTATTTTGCCAACGCTAGTATGAATTATTCGAGGTTTGACTTTTTTCGATCATGCCTTTTAATTTTTACATTTTTAAATTAATATGGATGCAGTTATCTCGTGGAATTGTGCGATAATTACATTGGGCCACCGTTGTAATTTAAAAAGGAAGCTTCTTGTTTCTTTTTGTTTTTTTTTTTTAATTTTAACTAAAGATCTTTGCGTGTATCAATTTGGCAATGAGACAATACAATTAATAATTCATGAAGTTTTTTTTTGAAACAGCGGATAATAATTTTTATTTGTTAGAGAAAATAGTAGTGAATGCAGTAAATTAATATCGTGAAAATTTAATTGAACGGCATAAAATGATAAATATTATTAAACACCGAAATTTGAGTAATTTTTAATCGGGTCAAAATATCAGTTTATACGTATTTATAAATATCTTTTTGTGATGGATCTCTATTTTTTTCCACCTTTTTTTTTTTTAATTGGATAATTTATAAGTAAAGAGTACTTATATATAAAAGCAGATTTATTATTTCCAATAAATTTTCTTCAAATGAATTAAGCATTATTTACATATTTACATAATTAAGTGAAAATGTTTATAAAAAGAAAATTACATACATTCAAAGGATTTTCTATTGATATTAATAAGTCTAAGTATTTCTAATATAATGAAAAAAGTATAAAAGCGGCATAGCAATTTTATTATAATGTCGAGATCATTGATTTTCATTATGAAAAAATTAAAAATGATTCAATGACAATTGACAACAATAAAATTTCAATATTAAAATCATCAACTATTTTTATTATTGAAATCATTAGGATGGGGACATCATAAAGAATTGGACGTATTAAACTTCAGTGCACTAAAATTATAAAGTATGTTTTAAATCATTTTTATAGATTATAAGTATCTATTAATCTAATGATATAATGACATATTTAATCCCTGAAAAAGCATATACAACATTAATATTGACCAATGCACAGTTAATGATGTGTAAACATAAATGATTGATTTTTGCAAGTCATTATTGGGTGAATCACACGCCAGTCAATGGGAAATGGCATTTGATAATTTGGCACTTAATAATGTGCGAAAAAATCAACGAGTTACACGAAGAAAGAAGTTCGTAATCCTTTGCGTGCGATTCTTTCATCGATTATATGGAAGGGCCGACTGCTTATTCAGCACTGACAATGCTTTCCTTTTCTTTTTTTTGTCATTCTTTTTCGCGTGATAAATATATCGAGAGATTCTCGATTAGTTGAGTATAGTTGTATGCTTATGAGAAAGAATAAATTGTGTATATATAGGAATGAAAAATCATTGGAGCGATCGGTAGACTGGCGGAAATGACTAATACGTATGGTTTTTGAGTGGTGTTTTGAATTAATAATACTTATTAGTTTTCATAATCTTTTGGCATGTTTCGATGATTTGAACGAAACATATGCAAGTAAAATTTTTATCATAAATATAAAAGTAGAAAGATTTTATATTTTATATAAAACGCAAAATATGTTAACGCCAAACATAAGTTCTGACCTAGAAATGTATATGTATATGTATATATATATATATATATATATATATATATATATACATATATATATTTATATATATATATATCTGTATTTCTGCCTCTCTGTGCCTCTGCATCACTGTGTGTGTGTATATGTGTATGCGTGTGTGTGCGTACTTTAAAAATATTTTGATACATGATATCACACTCAATACTTTGAAGTATCTGAAATATTAAATTATTTAAAATATAAGTTTGAGCATTATATTCATAAAAGTCTGGGAACTTTAATTACGCAAATGTTGAAGTAATTGTTTAAGGTAATAGTGATGCCCAATTTATGATCAAGTTTCTTAGCTTCGTCATGTAACACCTTCTATTTATTACGTATAAAAATATTCATTGCCAACTCTTAACATTATTTAATTTGGGTTATTTTATATAATTTTTAATATTATATAATAATTTATAAATTAAGAAAATTGAAAACTTTTCGATTTTATATAATTATACGTATATAAAATATACATTATATATGTATAAAACTCAGGAAAGTTATTAATTAGTACTCGGTAAATTTGATACTGATATTCTATGCTATCACGGTAATCTGATTTAATTTTATATTATTATATAACTTTACATCTAACTTATTATAATTTAATGCCTCTTTCACTTAATACATATTAAATGACACAAAACAATGGAGTAATTATAAAAAAATAATAATAATATATATAAAAATAATATCATTTATAATATAAAAAATATATTAATATGAAGAAAATCAATATTTTATGATTAATTGATGCGACGGGGTTACATCGACTTTCTCTATATTAAAATAATTATATATTTTTAACCAATTTATTTCATAATGTATACATAATTAAAAACGTTATTTGTAATTAAATATTTGGTTTTAAGAGTATATCTTAATTGAATTCGGTTCGAATGAAATTACCGTAAATCCATTATTTCAAATTTTCATTGAATTTTATTATTATTTATTACATAAAATTTTTGTCATTGGTATTGTGCCTTTCTTTTGTAAAATAACAATATTAAATTTAAACATCATTTAATGATTAACTTAATCGAAAATGAAAAAAGTTACTTTTGTCGCACCAAGATATCTGTGAATCGCCATTTAAAAAAAAATTGTACTAAGGAAACTCTGAAAGAGAGTATTTTTTCAAAATTAGAATAAATTTTTTACAGTAATTGAAGTGAAATTGTGAATCTACATGTCAAAAGATTTCACGTCTTTTTAAAGTTAATAATAAATTATGATTGATCGTAGAATACGCATTAAAATAAAGTTTGTTGATTAAATATCTTTCATTAATAGCAGCTTATATAGGATAGTATAATTGGGCAATTATGATAAAAAAAAAAAAAAAAAAAAAAAAATGCATCGAGTAAAATTATAAAAATTCATATTGTCATATAAAATCTCTTAAGAGACTAATCTAGCTGAATCTATGTGTAGAAGATGAAATGGGTAAGCAGCCTGCAAAGCTCTTTTATTGGTACAACGATATACACCACAAGGATCATAAAATTTTCAAGAAGAAAAACAAGAATATAACAAAGAAAACCACAACTATGTGACTGGCGTATAATACGCGGAATTGAAGTAATGTTTAGCGCGGCCAAGGTTTGCGACACAAAGACGTCAAAAGGAGTCGACTCCACGAGAATAAAATTGCAGGGGAACCCGAACCTGTTAAAGGATCTGGAAAATACGCAACTATTTTCCAGACCTTTTTATATTTTTTTCTTCTCACCTATGAATTCTAGCACGTGCCTTCGCTACGAAAATAACTTGGATCTTCCTCACGTCAAAAGTAAATGCATTATCCTTGATATACACCGATTTTCATGTGTAAAGAGACCGTCTGTTGTTTTCCAAGTGTTTTTCTTACTGGATTATTGAGTAGCTAATGAACTGGCAATTCTCTTTCTTCCATTGTAAGCTTCGAGTTTATTTGTATAGGTCAAGATTTTATTAAAGAGGACGATTTTTTGGTCTTCTCTTCACCGTTTAACCCTGTGATGGCAAAAATTTTATTCATTGCTGGCGTTGTACTTAGTTTATTTAAGTCTACATCTATTAATATATCAGCTACTCTTGTTATAAGTACTTGCTCTAACGAATTATGCTCCATAAGAATAATGTTTTATTTAAAATTTTTAAGACACTATTACGAAAGTTTTTACACATGTTTTAATATTTAGCTATTTAGCTATTAAATATCCTTCAATTTTCATAATAATAATTAGTTCAATTTCAGCTGTGCCTGTATAATATCATTTTATGTTACACTGTACTATATTAAATATTATTCTTATAACTAATATATTTTATATTTTATTATAGTAGCAGCTCTACAAGTATAACTATTACACGACATCAGAGTTGAAATGAAAGTGAAATAAAATAGGTCACATTATTAAATTCTTGCAATACTATCTTCAAGCTCGTATCAAAACCTTCCGAAAGAAAAAATTTTAATTTTCTGCAGCATATTCTGCTAGTTCATTACTAAAGAAGTTTCAAGCAGAGTATGGAAACTAAATTACACTTTAAAGTGAGAAGATGCACTTCAAGACGTTTAATATTCAAGCTTTGGTAAATTAATTCAAAGATTCTTAGGTAAATTTCAATTTTTATCACTTTAATACTTTACTCAATCTACTCGTTTCACTAAACGTCAAACTATTTTGTTATTAAGGTTGTATAATAATTAGTAAACTTATTTCAGTAAACGTCTATATATATTTGCAAATCAATAATTAGATTATTGACGGATCGATTAATATTAGGCAGAATAACTTCACATCTTACACTAATTTTGCAGCTTAATGAGTTTATTTTCATGTAATTTAAAAAATACACGTTAAGAAATTAAAAGCATTGTTTCAAAATACTGCCAAATCTCTACATTTTTAAAATTCGCTAAAGAAAGCCTCGTATTAATTTTCGTAGATAGAAATAAATTTGTAATAAGTGTAATATATTTTTTTTATATGTCTATTGCGAAAAGTATATTTTTTAATTCGGTTTTAATAACTTTATTAAAATTAGCTCAGCTTATCATCATACAGTTTGTAATTTTTTTCTTTTTTCTTTCTTTGAAGGGCTTTGAAATTTCTTATACCTAATTAAAATCTTTAAGTAAGTTGGTTATTCTTATTTTAAAGCTATTTATGCCAGAATGGATATACTTAATTTGCAGGATTAGATGCAATAATTATTATACATGCTTCATGAATTATTATTATTATTATTATTATTATTACATGTTATATATTATACGTGAAATAAATTAAAACGGCCGTTAATATATTGATTAAAATAACTAATATACAGTAGACGTATATTCAAACTTATTGACATTAAAAATACTTTTTATATTTTCACAAGTTTATGTTATCTATGCTTTATAGAATGTAAAAAAAAAATCGCCCGGTTTGTCTATGTCTATGGAAATAAATTTTATTGGTTGGATATTTTTAGAGAAAAACATCGTCTATATGGTGAATAAATTACTTAATTATGTCGCAGTAAATTTCTTAATATTAGCGTAGTTTTTAATGACGTGTAATTGCACTTTAAATGCATTTCTATGAAGTCAATTTTTCCCCTTATAATTTAGTTATTACAACAACGTGATAATATTAAAAAAAAATATATATTTTTTCTTTATAATGTAGAATAAATTTATTTACATATAAACTTTTTTAATACATGCTTTTAGATATTGAATTTAGTTATCATTTCTATTTTTTTCTTCTTTAAATTCGTTACTTTCTTTGAAATGGATCAATTGAAACAAATTTGATGTGAAAATTATATGTATAGTTAGTTATACTATTATAAGTAGAGGCTGAAATATTGAATTGTTTTCTTAAAATATGATTATAATCATAGACCACAATATCTTCTAAAGGCTGAAACCAATGGATTAAAAATTTCAACGATTTTTTGTTTGTGCAGAAAATTATTCTTGGAAGCTTTTCTACGTAGATGAGTTTATCTAATTTATTTAACATATGTTTCTAATAAATAAAGAATC
Source organism: Ceratosolen solmsi marchali (assembly GCF_000503995.2). Lineage (NCBI taxonomy): Eukaryota > Metazoa > Arthropoda > Insecta > Hymenoptera > Agaonidae > Ceratosolen > Ceratosolen solmsi. The sequence continues at coordinate 1,387,068 of NW_011948440.1, forward strand.
ACGATAGTCATAATTTCATAATAATTGATTAATGAGTTACTTTCTTAAATGAACAACGGTATTTAATATCTAATGTATTTATAATGTTGAAATGTTTGGAAATATTAGCTATTTTCATCATTTTCAATAATTTCAGTACAAATAATTCAGAAGAAATTCGAATGATTTATCTACATGTACATTATAAATTTGTTTAAAATCCGATCGTACATAAAAATCATTATTAAATAGAAAAATTGTTTCATTAGACGACGATTTTCATATTTTAATAATACACCGAGCTACAATGGAAGATTATTATTCTTAACTAATTGGTTATTAGAATCTAAAATTTTTATTAACTATTGTAGAATTATTTAACAAATGTTGTTGGATCGATGATTAAGAATGAATTCGATGATACACAACTTGTATTAACATTTTTGTATGAAATTTGAATATATAAGAATATTTTACACGTAATAATAATTAAATACATTATTATTATATTTTCCGTCGAATGTGTCTTTCACACGCAGATACCTTATACGAGCACATTAATATTTTATGAAAAATTTATGTTTATATGAAAATTCAAATAATTGCTATATTATTAATAAGTCATATAATATTTCTAAATTCCTAATAATCAATATCATTTACATTGAGCGCATTTTACTTTGATTTATTATGTGCTGAATATGACGGAAATGGTCCCATTTCCCTCATGGCTTCGTATATACGATCGACTCGTCTTTTTTTATCGAAGGTAACTTTTTCTTTGCTTCGACCTTTTTTTCGTCCACTAGTATGTACAACTTTTGAATTTTGTACTTTTATTTTTAAAAGGAAATTACGTACGCTGAACTTATTAAATTTATTACCTATTGCATTATGCACGTGTATTTTTAGCCAAGTGAATAGTTATTAATGGGATCTTGGAAGAAATAATCATTATTTATGTTACTAAGCAATTACGTAAATTTAAATATTATACTTTATTATTTTGTTGTTGTTGTTGTTGTTGTTGTTGTTGTTTTTTTTAATAAAAACCGAAAGTTATTTTTATTTATCCAAATTATGCGTACGCAGTGAACGACAGCACGCAAATCGATAAAAACAGATCTTGCTAATAATTTTCATATATTTTTCATCGATGACCGAAGCTTCGTATATGCGACGTGTACCACTGAATGATGCAGAAACAATAATATGGATCATAGCCAAGTTATGAGGAACAATTCCCAAAAACGTTGTTGCAATAAACTGAGATTTTCTACTAAAAAATGCGATCATTCGTCCAAGAAGTCAAACAATAATAGAAGCCCGTAATAACATCGTCGTACCATTCATTCTCCATAAATAAGAGAATGACTCCGAAAAGAGTAAACCGCGAAGAAAATAAATAGAAATGAAGAAGTAAGTAAGTGAGCGATGCTTGCTCAAAGGCGAAACATCTGCTCGTAGCTTCCACTCAAATCGAAAGCAATAGACGCCTCGTGTCATCCACTCTTTCTCCATTGACTCGATATTTTTCATCTGTACGACTATCAGCCGCCGAAAGATCTTTACTGCACACTGTCACGTACAAACACGCACGCGCACACAAAGAGACAGAGTGAGATAGAGAGATAGATAGATAGATAGAGAGAGAGAGAGAGAGAGAGAGAGAGAGAGAGAGAGAGAGACTCGTACGGAGCGTGAATGCGCGGGATGCCAAGAGGACGGCCTCGTTCTGGTGAAGCACTTGGAGCTCTCGAGGGCTCGGAGACACGTAAGTGCGCCTTCGACAAAAATGGATTTGTTCATCCCGGGACTCTGCGCAGGACGTTATTTGCGGTGCGCTCGCTCGTCCGCGTTGGAGGAGTGCTTTTATTTGGTACTGACTGCATGCCGCGTACGTCGTCCTACGTGTGCACGCGCACCGAGAAGCTGCGGAAGAAGAGCGAGCGGGACTGAGCGTGAGGGAGAGGGTGCGGGGTGGGGTGGGGGCTAGAGGCAAAAAGTACGGCCAAGAGTAGGTATCGTGAAGAATACCCCACACGAGTAGAGGGGCTCTATGTCATGTGGCGTGTCTGCAGCTGAGTGCAGCTTCGAAAATTATTTGCACTTGCCATTCGAGAGAATAGCTCCCTTCCCTCCTCAACACCTCTATCTCTTATTATTTCGCTCTTCCTCTCTTTCTTCTCCTCGTTTCTTGCCCTCACTTACTGGGGCTCACGATGGGATGTTATCTAGGTATTTCAGTGAGTGACATGGTGACTCCCCTGCCGTGGTTTCCGTATTATATACTATTCGCGGCTTTGACAGAATATGGACTCTTTTGATGTATCCTTTAAACAACCCTTATTCCTTGCTCTTTTCTCTTTAAGATTTTTACGTAATTGAAAGCAGGGCACGTTTCATGACATTTGCCACGTGCATTGTAAAGGCCATTCTTGCGGAAGACGTTTTCTCTTCGTTACATCTTGGAGATATTTGTGCCAAATACTTCATTACGTGATTGATAATATTAATTTTCAATTTTCTTTTATAAAATTCTTTTGCAGCCTCGAACTTTGTTTACTATGATACAAATAACTTGAAATTAAATAGTCAATTTCCTGCATAGAGCGAAAGATCGTGGAATTCGTACTGCATAATAATATTCCTCTGAAATTTCGACAAATATTATTGTTTACAACTTTTACAAACTTTTTTATATCTAAGCAAAAATTTGTATGGCAGTAAAAATATTCTATTTATTTATTTCCACATATTCATGCGTAATAGATATTGATGAAATACATTTTCAATTTAATTAATTAAATACCTCAAAGTAACTAATTAATATAGATTTATATAGATTCGTGACTTTATTTTTATTTAAATGTAATTTTATGGTGTTAAAAAATTTTTAAATAATTTTTAAATAAAAATTATAGTATATAAATTGGAAATAAAATCAATCTATTATTATAGAAGCGTTGAATGTAGAAAACTATTGAATGGGCGACAGTTCACAGTCGCCTATGTATAAATGATTGTACGAATCATCTGAATTAATATTATATACATTTCAAAGTAGTATACTTTTCTGAATTAATGAACTTACGAAGGAAATTATAGTTGAATATTGAGCGACAATCTTTATAAATAAAAAGTTTTTCAATAGCAACGACTAAAGTTTCACGTCTTTTTTTTTGTATTTTTATTGTTTGTTTCGTTTTTAAATGTAAAAGAATATATCACAAAATGATATAAATTTGTTTTTCTGTCATACCAAATATTAATGGTATGGAAAAGCTAATATATACAAACCCAACTTTTGCTTTCTATCCAGTATGTGAATTTCAAATTTAAATAAATCAAACTCTTAAAAAAAAAACTAGCTTGTCAATGTTTAAAAAGCTGGATAAAGCAAAAGTGATGCTGCATTCAAAAAAACTGATGAAAAAACAAATATCGTGTAAGTTGAACTATGTAGTCACGCTGAATTAGTTGGTCGACCAAATGAAAGAGAGCTTTTATCGGACTTCTTGAGCTTACATGTAGTGCAGCTAGAAGAACTGAAGAGCGAGAGAGGAAGAAAGAACGAGAAAAATAAAGGTCGCTTTGAAGTTTCGATAATAACCGACGATTTTAGATAGAGGAACTTCAGACAAGATTAGAAATGAGGGAAAATTGTGATTTTGGAAAAATTGCAACCGAGTAAATTCACTCGTATGAATCAGGATTTTCATAATGGAACTGTAAATTGCGTTAAAATTATAGAACATTAATAAAATATAAGGATTTCTTATCAGTTTATAATATAAAGTTGGTTTGAAAAATTATTTTCATAATTTTCTATATTACGTATAAGAAAAATTCGAACACGGATAGGAAAAGTAAATGATGACTAATATGAAAAGAATAAAATTTAATTAAACCATGTTGTGAAATAAAGTTTTTAATATTAAATTTTAATTTTAATTTGTTTTATTCTGAAGGTTTTTTGAAAAGCACTGAATAAAATAATTTTTAATATTCTAGGATATATTTTTATACTCTCCGCCAGTAATTTTTATATTACTTATACTGAATTAAAATCGAGTAATTTCTTTAGAATAATTATCACAGTAAATATTAATTATTATGTAAAACGTATATGATTAATTCGAACATATTTAAAATCATTATTTTTTTTATTTTTTTTGTTTTGCGTTTTTTCTACATCGTAACTAATAATAAATTTCTATACAAAGAAAACGTAATTTTAAATGAAAGAGAACCATTTATATTTATAAATGCATAAAGATTATTTATATCCATACTTATAGACGAATGATATAAAAATTTAATGATTTTATCACTACGTACAATTTCGTACTAATATTTTCCTTGAGTTAATAGCTTTCCTAATCGAAACACTGAGATTTGTGTTAGCAGATAGTACTACTACATACGTGTAATGTACAACAAGCCTTATGAAGGATATTTTATAATGTAAGCTTTTAGGAGAAAATCAATACTTTAAACAATAAATATTTTATAAGATCGAAAGTCTATGTTGAATATAATTAGTGTTTTTACTCATATGTGGTGTTGGATTTATATTAATAACCTGAGCTTTATAGGAAGTATTCTTAGTTCATACGTTTGTCTTTAATTTTCTTTAAGAATAACTTAGTTCCCATAAGATCTTAATAGAAATCTAATCTTTCAAAGTATAATAATTTTATGTGATTAAAATATTACAACGAATATAATTAATTAATAGGCTCATTTCCATTTGTTTGACATACGACATTTTCACGTTTATTTTAAAAAGACAAAATTAATTAAAGATTCATGGGACTTTGTTTAAACAAAGAATATTTATGTGAATAAAATAATATAATGATTAATCGTCAAAAGATTTATAAATTTCGAAAAGTATAATTGATAATAAAACCTTTTCTCAAAATTTATATTAATAATAGATTTTTAATCATACCCCAGGTTACAGTTTTCTCCTACGGAATAAATTTAATTCTGGAATACATTTTTTAAATAAATTATGTACTTATTATTAAAATATTCCAGCGAAAGAAAAAGATGGATAATAAATATTTCGCACAGTGCATATAATAGTTTTTAAAGCTAAAGATCCAAGGGAACAAGACGCTTTTACGATAAGATTATAATGAAAATCATAACGATCATTCCATTCGAAACCGTAATTCTAAATAAACCGAATAATAATTGTAAATAAAATATTTATAATAATTATCCTTGTCGCATGAAAATCTGTAATATAATAATATTAATAATAAATATTATCGGCCAATGCTTAACCAATGGCCCATCATGTCACTGTCACAATGCGTCATCATCATCATACGATTTAGTAATATTCCGCTCCCAATGTAATCGCCTTCCACGTGAACGAAAAAACGAACAATCCCTATTAATTATCCGTGATCTTAGTAAATTATTCAAATGAAGCCCATTAATCCGGCTCATCTCTAAACAGCGTCGGAGTCCATAAGCCGGACCAGCCGCGCATTCAGGAATACGCATTCATCGCCTTGGCGTCTCTCAGCCATTACGCACGAAAGCCGCACCAATTCACTCTCGACGGGAGTCGTATCTTCGCCGATGGTGTCTCCGTGTAGACTACACGTACGGCAGCCTGCTTTATGGCGCCTAAAATCCCGACAGGATGTGCGCTTGCCACTACAAAGGGGTCAACGAGGAAGGGCGACGGTGGGGACGGCGGCGGCGGGGGATGCGCGCGTCCACCCCGGGGCTTCGATTTTCTCCCCGGGACGATTTGTCGGAGCGCGAGGATCATACGCGGATGGGCGCTTGCACCTGCGCAGGTGCGCACGCTGATAAATTCATAATTACGCCGGGGAGAATTAATCGTACCCGCGGGGAGAGCGACCCTCGAGCTTTATTAGCGGCGGCCAAGTTTTTATGTTAATCGGCTGCGTTCGCCCCGGCTAACTCACTCGCAAGTTTTTCAATAATATGTGGGTTATGGAGGGTGCTCCCAAGGTGAGCTGGATGGAGGTGAATGGGGGTGGGCAGTTGGAAGAGGAAGAGCCAAAGAAGGTTCGTAATGAGGTTTTTAATCAACTCCCATCGGAGCACGCGGACGAGCTTCTCACTTTCCTCATTACTTTCGGGGGATTATTTTAACGGTCGCCGAAGAAAAGAGTCATTTGAATTCGCGTTGTGCTCGAGCTTCCATTGGACAGAGCTTCATTCGATCAATTTTGTTTTCGCGCAATTTTTCCTTCGTTTTGTTTGCATTAATTAAAGCGATCAGGTCGATACACTTGTATCGTTGTCACTCGAAAAAGTAATCGAGCCCTATACCATTGGATTTTCTACTATTGGCTATCGATGCTGTAATCGAGATGTTCCGCAGAAGATTTGCAAATTATGTCATTATTTATCGTTGATAGTATCGAGGAAACGTCTAAGTTTATACTTGGTGTCGTTGAATTTTCGCTTCCAAGTTAATAATAGAGTCATGATGACATTGTTGGCCATAAAAATTAAATTGAATATGTGTATCTTAGTTTCTCTTTATCATTAGTTTTTAAGTTTATTCAAAGTAATGGTAGAAAATTAATTATATAGTAGGTCTATAGTGGGATATAAAATATCAAAATAATTATGAAATAATGAAATAAAAGTTTTATTTAACGTATGTATATTATTACCTCATGACAATTTGTACATATTTTGCAAGACACGCTTTTAAGATAATTTTGTTAAATTAATTCGATATAAACAGATTCATCCTGTTACTCTGCAATGTACAATGGACAAATTGATATCCAACAACATTCGAATCAAATATGATCTACCAAAATACCCAATATTATCTGTATTCGATAAAAGTCCACTTACAATTTTAACATCGTTTTTTTTCTTTTCTCCCTTTACTTTTTCTTGTTTCTTTTCTTTATCGAATTGTTACAAAAATTCCATAATATTTCAACGAATATAATATAATATGCTATTTGTACTCTTCAAAAGCACGTCGCGATAGGTAATTCGATCAAGCCTTTAACAAGTAATCTAAAATACCATTTGTTAAAAGACTCCGAAATAAAAAGTATTTAAAAAGGACGATTTTACAATTTATTTAAAGCGAGCTACATTATATTAAATCTCGATAGAATTACGTTTGTCGACGATTTTCCATGATTGTATAACGTCCTGCAGCAGAAAATATTTCACGTATTCAAATACCATTCGAAAGTCCGTTACGTTTTTTCTCCAGGCTTATCGCGTCTCGTTAAAGCAAACGTTGAAAATTCAACGAAAAATTCGACACGGCCTCTCCACCGCTATATTCAATACTCTCGTAAATGAATTCTTATAATCCAGTTCATATCTCCCTTAACAAGGGTGCAAGAGATCCGAATGGGAAATAAAAAAAAATCTAGACCTCGTTTCGTCGGGTCGAATTATTATCGACGCGGAACGAGGGTCGGCAAGAGAGGGAGACAAAGAAGCTTACACTTCGCACTCGCATATTCGAGCCTCTCCTCCCCTCCCCCCAGCCCACCAACCTCATCTTACATACGCACTCGTCGCGATCTTTCTACCGTCCTTTGCTTATCCCCATTCTTTGCACTCCCACCCCTACTGGTCGCGTGTACGTTCCGCTGGTAAACAAGAGTCCTTGGCTCAATGCACTCGGGACTCGCGTGCGCGATCCCGCAGATTAGAAGCAGAGTCGTACGCAACTTTAAATGTTCGAGTGGCGCGTGATCTGGGTATTAGGCGTTTCTTTGAGTCGGTTAAACCAGGGCAGATTATATTTTCCCCCGTCGGCGAGCAAAGTGTGATGCTGATCCGAGCTTTTAAGGATTCGCGTAACTTTGACTGTTTTACTTGGCGCGTTAATAATAAACGTGACTTGGGCGAATGCACAATTCGATGAGTCGGGTTAATTGTCTTTTTGTGACAATTTGATAGTAAATTTTTATCAAATTTATTACAGGGAGTCGCGTTTTATTGCAAGTACACGTAAGGATTGTCGATGCGTGTATGCTACGTGCGGATGTGCAATTATGAAGAATTTACCATCATATTGATAATTCTAACTCGTGTCTCAGTTAAGACAATGTTTCTCTTATAATATTAATGTAAAATTATGTCAAGTACCAAGGATGCAGTGCATTATAGAATTAAATAGCATTCTATTCATTGTTTCTGCACACTGGTACAAATTAATTAATTAATTTAACAGTTGAAGAAATGAAAGATCGTGTGTATACACAAAAGAAAAATGTACGTTTTTTCTGTAAAATATCGTTATTAATACGCATGTAAAAATTGCATTAGAAGGTGAATACTTCCAGGGCTCGTAAATAATAACTTAATCATGATTTTCATTTAAAAACAAACTTAAGTATATTATGCTTCGCTCGAAGTTAGAAAACGATGACAAAAACAGGACATATATTATGAATTTCATCTTTAATGGTTTACCAAATTAACTTGTTGTTTTTCAGGGGAATTCACGGGACTCCGTGGAGTTTTTATAAGTGTAAGGATAAAAAGTATGTGAAACACGCCACGATGCAGTGAACATCGCGAGACAGAGAAAAAGTAGAACAACTTGTATAAGGAATCAAGTGAGGAAATAACTAAAGTGAAACAATATATTTATTCCATAAATAACAGACATATTAAAGTAACTTACAATTATTTTCGATAACTGCTAATTAATATATTTAACGTTTTATTCGAAAGCAGATAAAATAAAGCAGAGAGTAAATAAAGGAAATAAAGGAATTCAATTTAACGAAAAATTAATTTATGCCACGAATGTATTATTTTCTCACGTGATATTATCGACCGAGACCGAGAGATATTTACTACGTTAAAAATTAAACCAGCAAATTATCTTTATAAAGCACGAGAACAAACAACATATACTGTAAACCAAAAATAACAAGCTTTTTACAAAAGCGCTGACCATCTCGCCCAAAAATGAAAACTCAATTTTTCAAATGCAATTTGCCTCGGTGCTTAATCACATCCAACGAATAACTCTTCAGGTCCACATGCACAGACGCTTGCTCATCGAAAAAGTCTAATCGCGCGATGTTACTAGATCTAAAATTCCAAGGGCTTCATCGTCGCTATGACGGCACGCGTCCAACCTACCGTATGATCATTATTTCCGAGGGGCAGACGCGACGCGACTTGACTATATATCGAAGAACGGCACTTTTTGTTTGAAAAGAAATAGGATTAAATAAGATGCTGTGAGAGGAGACTCTTGAATAAGAATTATTCGTTTTGAGCGAGCGAGACTCCTTTTAAAGTTAAATTATTGCTACGACGGAAATAACTTCCTATAAATAATTATAAATTTAAATAAGATTTCGCCTTCGTCCCAATTTGAAACAACTACTTTTAAATTAAGTTGTTGCTGCAAACATAAAAATAGATTTATATTAATGCTTGTTCAACGAGATTTCATTTAATATCAAAGGTAATTAACATTATGATTCTTCGCGCGGACATTCATGGAAACGCCTCTTTGAAGTTTATTTTTCCAACGATATTTCGAATTACTTTTGGCGCTATTTATGGCTAAATTTTTTCGACGACTACTCAATATTATAATGAGATATAGTAATTCTATCTTAATGATATTATTTTACTTTCGGTACACCGATACTCGATTGCGCCCGCCTATCCAGCTCCGCTCCTGGCCTTCTTCACAAATCCTATCATTTTCTTCCTCATCACTTTTTCCTTAAATTAGCTTCTTAAATATCTGCTCGTTAATTTTTCTCAATTTCATTATAAGGCCACGCAAGAAGTATATTTACTTCGTATCTCACAACCACGTAATCCCTTCAAGACATCAGCCGCTACATTTTTCAACGTTACAAAGCTGCATGAGATAGCGTTAAATTTTAAAAGATAATTTACATTTTAAATATTGTCGCAACTCAAGTGACAAGCTTTTGTTTAAGGAACGAAGGCAACAAAACAGAATAAAAAACAAAAATTTTGTAAACTCACACGGAGCATCAATCACGGACGCAATTATTGCGCCAATTTTTCTTCCTCCTACAAAAGAAGGAGCACGCAAACAATGAACAAAAAAAAAAAACAAAAAAAAATATAAAAAAAAAGCGAACGGACCAACAACGAAATAGAAAGGGTGAGGGTAAAAGAGGAGCGTCGAGCTACCGGTCGCCATGCGAAATCCCACGTAGTGCCAATGAATATAGGCGTCGGCGGTCGTCCGGGCGCCCTCGAAACGGTCCGGCGACGACGACGCGCCTCTGGCTCAATATAAATTCAAATACCATCTGGCCGCCCAGTGGACCGAGCAGAATTCGAAGAGGGACTTAAATGGGTGGGAGGCGCGGCTCGCGAAAATTCAAATCCAGCCCCGTTCCACCACCGCGACGATCTCGCACACGCGGACGCGCACACACACGCACACGCACGCTCTCCCCCTCTTTGTGCCGCGTATTGCAGTCGTAGTGTACTTTATGCTTTTTTTTTTGGCTCGCGCCTCGTCATATTAAAGATAGATGGAGGTACAGTGATCGGTGCGCGACACCTTCTGCGTTAGTAGTGATAGTAATTTTTTTCATTTTTCCAATTTTTCGGCTATTCTATGAATTAAACCTCGCGCGATTTCGAGGACGATTACTGTAAAAGTTTGAATAATATTAATCAAGGCCACGCTAGTGGCAATTATGAAAGGGGCTGAGCATGTGAAAAATTGATTTTAATATAATTCAAGACGTTAATTGTACTTGTACGTCAAATATATTTAATTATGAAACGTTAAATTCGCAGTCGACTGCGAATTACCAAAGTCAAGAAGATTACTTATATCAGTATTTCAAAGAGGGAGAGAGAGAGAGAGAGAGAGAGAGTACATATCTTTTATCTTTTATCATTTTTTTTTTATTTTTGAAAGCCAGTGAATATTGAATTTAATCAATGAATATTTTGTAGTAATAAAATATCGGGAATAAATGTTGTACACTAAGAACATTTTGGCTATACTTAATTGATAAGGTTTATACGTAAATATAGAAGATATCTTAAGGAATTTTATTCGCAATTATAATGCAACAATATACAAAGACCTCCATCTTTCTTCAATTGAAATATAATTTGAAATTATGCTCATGAATTTTTATTTCTTTAATCGCTCCTTTTATTACACACCAAAATTCATATATTTGATGCACGATATATTTCTATTCAATGCTACGAGAATCAATAATTTTATGTGTGTGTTTGTGTATTTTTTTTGTAACTCTCGAGATATTTATCAAAGATAAAGAAAAAATAATATGGGATGGCGATTGATAACTGCTTAACATTTTAATAATATAATTTGATAATTTGCCATTTAGTGATCTTATCTTAAGAACGTAATTTTAAAAATAATCTTAATTTCCTAATGATGTATAAATATTTATATTTAACAGTGTTAATTGTTGAAGCGTTCAATTGGATAGAAATAATTATCTTTTTTCGTCAGTTTCAATTTTTTGTTGTTGTTAAACTCGTTGGCCTCTGTATTCCTTTTTTTTTTTTACCGACCAGTCACAAATAATGAATTTTATTTCGACAAACAATTAAAGCGTACTTTAACGAATAATGCAATTAAAATTGGACGAGCTGCGAAGGTCACGTACGATGTCCACTTTTCTTCACTCCTATTCCTCGTCCTCGCAGACGATGTTGATTAATGTTTGCTACAAAATTTTTTTAGCCTCGGATGCGATGTCGAGGGGAAAAACTTTTTAAAATCCATAATTTGTACATATAATTCGATATAATAACAAACTGACTTTATTGGAACGACTTACTTACTAATTGAGCCTATATTATATAAATCAGTACTGGACACATTATCTATGTTAACTAATTCTATTTAGACACGTAAACGTGATTTAGTGATGTAATTAATCATCTTCATAACGCGTGTGCAAAAAATACAAAATTACATACATACAATTACATACGTATAAAAATATGAATAAAGGTATTCCTAATTAATGAATATACCCGAACTTTTTATTAATATTTTTAATTAATAATACAAGTATATATCAATGCAGATACGAATGAAGTAAAATGTTAATTTTTTCAAAATCCACAAATCGCATTATGTGAGTTTGTTGGAATAGATATTTCAGGAAACGTAGTTACTTTCTATACGTACGGATTATCGTAATACCACTGTTGCAATATATCCGATTTATGCGTTAATGCTGAAATTATCCTCAAGTTTGACAGCGTAGGGAAAAGTAAAATTAAAAAAGTTTAAAATTAACAGTTGATAAGCAATTACGTATTAATGTTTACGAAAAACATCCATTGGATTATCAATGAAATTGTAATGTTGGACAATCGATAATAAATATAATCGACAAGCTAAAGGCGAAATGACAAAAGGAGCTCGAAAAGGCATATTTCTTTAGGCAATAATTGGCAGGAGATAGAAAACGTTTGATCAAATAACTCATCGCTAACGATCAATCTCAATCTTTCCCCGATATATCAGCATTTCTTGCGACGCTATTAAAATATTTCAACGATGCTGCCGCGTTCACGGACATCTATTATTATAATCGCAGGATTCTCCAACGGGGGAAAGAAATTCTTTATTGCATTTGTCCGCTATAAAAAGGGAGAGCATTGATGTTCGTGTACAGACGCTTGTAAAGAGCCCACGAGCGTGAAAAATAGTGGCGATAAAAAAGAGCGTAGAGCCACGCGACCATAAAGGCGAATGAAAATCGTCGTCGCGGCGACAAAGTTCGCCAAGATGTTTTGGCTTGCCGCGTGTATTGACTGAATGACGAAACGAACGGGTAGCCGATGAGTCACGAGGTCGAGCAGATCAACAGTGTAAAGTATGGTCGGACAAATTTAAGAAGTCAAGACGGTTGGCGAGGATGTCGCGATCACCCGCGAAGTTTTCCGTTGCCCCGGAACTACGGAAGCTAAATCGCAAGTGAATCGCTCGTTTTGCCTTGACAAATTTTGCTGATTATCGGGTTTTGGCCACTGTAGTTTTCTACTTTCTATGGAAACGCTGATGGACCTGTATTTTGGCCACGTTGTTTGGCCCTTGGATGACAAATTTTTAGACGATATAAATCGTGATTGGAACTTTAGCCGTTCGTCCATATTGAATTCAAGGAGTAAGTAGCTTAGAAGGATATAAGGGATTTGAGAAAAAGTTGGGCAAATTATCTGTAAAATAAATTTTATTTCTTAATTTTATAATTTTAAAACTATACGACATACTCGAATTGAATTTACAAAGATTTTGATTATTTTATTTGTTATTTTTAATATTATTTTATTTATTATCTATTATTTATCATTATTCTAGACTAGAAGAATTTACATTCAGTTGAAATTCATTTATAAAACTATCCTCACTGTTAAGCACGTAGTCTTGAATATTTCATTAACCATTCGATTCTAAATCCATTCGATCGAATATAAGTAAAACAGACATTTTATTTTCAAAGTAAAATGAGTAAAATTGAAATAACTAAGAGAGCGAGAAAGAGAGCGAGAGAGAGAGAGAGAGTGAGAGAGAGAGAAAGAGAGAGAGAGAGAGTGAGGGAGCGAGAAATAAAATAATCGAGAAAAGAAAAATTACGGATTACGTAAGACCGTGGGCCCCTTTTAAAACGTTCGATTTTCCATTAAACCTCCGCGAAACTCATCTCACGCCTTTCACCCGCAAATACAATCACCGTTGCCACGTCATTAGAATTCTCATTCCAATTAGCCAACCATAATTGTCTCGAGAAAATTTTTTAGCGCACGCAGCGAATAATTCTTAAACGTATTGCTCGAATTTCAACGCTATCTTATTTACGGCCATCTTAGGTCTCATAAATCACCGTTTTCGTCGAACAATTTTCATACAATCAAGCGCGTCAGAGGCTCTAAAATTAAGATACATAAATTCAGAAAGAGTATAAAGCCCCTGCGGGCGGAGAAAAATAAAGAACGACAGCGTGAATAACGAGCGCATGGCGGAGAAAATGGAAGACGCGGCAAGTCGAGCGTAGGACAGTAGCGCGCATTCGTGCGCGATCGGTTCCACTAATTGACGGGTGAGAAGCGCATAGGGCTTGCCCTCAAATTGACGGTCAATTTCGCCGATTGGCATAAATCATCGCTCCCAATAATCTTCGCCGTAATTATTATCAATCGGCGCGCGGAAGGCCGAGGCTGGGCCTCCAATGTAACACGAGGCGCGCCTTTTCTTAATGGCCATGCAAACTTTTGGTGCTTTTGTTGGTGCGGGCCGACGTGGACTCGATGGCTCGCCTCGCTCGCTTAATATACGAGAGGGGGCATTCAAGGAGAAGAAGAGAGAAGCCAGAAGAGAAGCGAGAAGAGAAGACAGCTGATCGCCACCGAATACATGTAATAATCTACAAATAATCGTGATTTTCAGATTATTGTCCATTCGGCGTTAGTTGGCTCTTTAGACTTTAGATATATATATATATATATATATATATATATTGTGTAGACATCGTCCTGATACTTATATTAAGCGCATCTTCTTTTAATATCAACGTATGAGCAATTACACGAAAAGCCAATTCGTGACGCTCGGTGTGTATAATTAATTTAAAAAGAGCTCGAGTACGAATTTTCGCTTAAAGGCGTTTAAGACATTTACGGGCGGAGAATGATTGGCTCGAATGGACTGTCATAATGTTACGGTTCCAAAGACGCTACTATAATTATAGCCACTTCCTGGGCGTGTATTTTCTAAAAGCCCGCGAATTACGGAAAGACAGAGGGAGAGAGAGGGAGATAGAGAGCCAAGATGTACGAAAATTATTCAGACTAATAGAGCCCCTTTGGTTTCATTTGCTTTTCTTGTTCCTGCATGGCGGCGCTGTATAGCAGTCGGTGTCCTTTTTTAAACTCGCGTACGAGACACGCGGCTCGCATATTCATGGGACTACCGGATTGCAAATCCACACGAGCCGCTAAACACGTACACGCAGCATAGGCGTACATGTGAATTACGCGGGATGAAAGATATCGTATAAACAAACACGAAATTATACCGCTTAACAAAATTCATTTATCCTCCCCCCCCCCCGACCAGCCCCGTCCCGCCCTTATTCCTTTTGCCTTCCTTTGTTCTGGAAAACGTACGTAACCAGGATTTTTGATATCTCTTTTTAAAAATATAATACGTGAAAGAGTCAAAATTAATCGGTAAGTATTGTTTATTCATTGTTTACTTTGTACTCGTGACAAGTATGTAAACGAAATTAGTACGTGGCGAAGTTAATCTTGTCGTTAGTATAGTTGGATACGGACTACGCCGTTGTATAAAGTATTTTTTAATAAAAATTTAGAATACGATCTTTATGGTATCTTTATTTAAAAGAATATAAATAATGAAAGCTTTTTGTTATTTATAGCGATAGAGCAAAGAACATCGGCGACGTGAATATAATAAATATAATTTCTCAAGGCGTATGATTGTGCGCGTTATTCGGTGTCCCTGATTATTGAAATATCTAGTCCATTAATAGTTGAATCGCATATTTTTATAGAAGTGAATAATTATTACATGCCCGATTTGCTGAATAATTAAACATATAACGCGACACTTTCTTCAACGCTGGTTTAATATTAAAATTATTTGATTCTTTAACTCCTTGGCAAAGTATTCGTGACACGCTCTCATTGAAATTTCGGCCAACTCGACTTTATCAAATCATAATATCATCGTATTAATAACTTTATATTAACTATTCGCCGACTCACCAGAAAAATCATCAATTCCCACAATTGTAAGAAGAAGACAGATTAAAAATATTTAACACGCGATACCAACAAAAGTTCTAGCACGCATAGCACCTATCGATTATCGGCCGACAGCCGGTGATAATTCGTCAGCTCGAACATTAAACAATAGCGAAATTCAGCGTTCCGTCACCACTGCGGTCCACACACATACATACATATAGGGAGGGAGGAAGAGAGAGAGAGAGAGAGAGAGAGAGAGAGAGAGAGAGAGAAAGAAAAAGGGACGAAGACCCAAAGAGGGAGCACTCTTCGCATTTATTTCGCTTCGCGTCCACTCGCTTCACCCTCCTGGTCGTCCTCCTCCTCGTTAATCATTGTCCAAAGGTGGCGAGTGGGAGAGATGGCCGAAGAGCTCTCCTCCTCCCGTCCCCACCCATGTTTCTCCCCACACTCATAAAGAACTTTCCCGAAATGTACGCGTGCCGGTCGGGCTCGTTCGTGCTCGCGGCCACCTAATCCTCGGCGGACTATATGCAAAAGCGGACTCCCCGACGATTGCGGCCCCAAAGGCTCATGCAGGTTCGCGCGGTGTCATCGTCCAAACTTTGCTCGCGTCACCGCGCCGGGATTTAATCCTCCCGAGGGGTTAAAGTGTCCGAGGGCCATTTCAGCCACGGCCACGGGCTTACGCGATTAGACCGAACTCTTGCGTGCATATCGTAATCCCTGGCCCTTCTGCCCCCCCCCTCACGTTTCTTTTCATCCTCGTATCGCGAAGCCTCTTTTTCGCGGATCCTTTTCCGACAGAGATTATCATGACGAACGGTGCACCACACGTGCGACTGCTTTATGCCCCTGGATATTTCCCTGGCCAAATCTCGTGCTATTTCGGTTCGCGAAGGCGTCGTGTTCCACTATTAGACGTTCGACGCGCCTGGCGCTGTAAAGGGATAATTCGTTGGACTTGAGGGCAAACTCGCGGAGTCTTGGGCTTTCGGGATGCTTTTTCTTTTCTTTTCTTTAAAATTGCCAATCGGTTGATCGTTTTGCCAAGTAGACAAGCGCGATAATTTGGTTGGAGGCTGTTGCATTTAATTCATTTAATGAATTGTTTAATGAAGAATTTCATTCGTTGGCGTGAGCTAAGAGCGCTGTTGTTGAACACGACGGCGGTCTTACCTTACCACTGGACTACTAAAGAAATGCTCCGTTTTAAGTATGTAGATGTGCGTGCAAATATCATTGCAACTTAATAATTAGAAATTTATCTCACACATCGTGTTTTATTATTGCCGGAGGCCCCGAATTTTCATTTTTTTCTTTTTTCATTTCTTCTTTTCCTTTCTTCTCTTTTTCTTTAATTTTTTTTTTATCATTTATTATTTTTATTTAATTTATCGTACTCTACTTTGTTCTGCTAAACTGCGTAAATATGTGTAAAAGATCATTTTTGAACGAATTAAAATATTCTTGTTGCGGGTAATAATTTTTGCGACCTTAGCAGTAAACCTTCATTGTGCTTTCTTTTTTAAGGGCTGCGTTTTATATTCTCGTAAACAATTTGAATTCGGTTCTACGATTTCATTGTCTCGCGAGCGTTCGTTTATATATTTCTAAGCTAACGTTACAAAGGAAAGCCGGGAGGAAAACTGGGTAGGTAGTTGCTCCAAGACAGTTTCCTTTATTGTTTGAGCAGAAATGTTCATCGAGATTGCAAAGTAGCGTAATCAGCTTCTGTCAAGTATCATGGATATAAATTTATTTATGAACTTTTGCATAAAAAGTGCTTTAACGATTAAGTACTTTGATAATTCATAAGGAGGCTGTGTGAATTGCAATAAAAATTGTGATATCGAAAGCACGCCCCAAGCATTATGGGGGCCTTCCAATGAGACAATTCAAGTTTGGTATTTACTTATTTGTTACTTAGTATGAAATAATTAGAATGATTAATTGTTATGAATTAATGCAATGAATCAATTAATTATAGTAAAATATAATGGAAAATTACGGTCATTAATAACAGAATTGTCTACCGCTACTCTGACTAATGAGTTCACTTACCAACCTTCTGAATAGATATAATAGCCACAAACTCGACGACTACAATTGCTTTGTTGTAGCAATCGTAATTAAATATGACAAAAGTCTCGCTATGATTTATCGCGGAAAAAAATAGGGGCGTTCGTGAACGATGAATTTAAAGAAGTTTTATATTATTATTTATAATTGTAGTGGAGCAAGGTAATGAGTATTCGTATTGATTTACATGCGAATGATATTAAGTGGGAAAGAGTTTTAAGAAGAAGCGAAGTTCCGTACCTTTTTTGTTTAAAAAATAAAGGCCTAGTTATTGCGCGAGTATAAACGTTAACATTGTTTAGAATTTGTTTGCAATATCATGGATAAGCAACTCATTAATCGAAAAGTCGATATCGTGAAAATTCATAAGTTATATTCATCGATGTAACCAACATATATTATCGAATAAAGTTTGGTACTCTACATTTATACGAGGTAGAATGAAAAGCGCCACTGCGTGAGTAGGGGGGAGGGGTAATATATTTATAAACAACAACAAATGTGCATAATTATACATATAGAAATAAAAGAAACAATGAAAAAAAATGTCTTGCAATGAAATGAGCGAAACGTCAAAAAGTTCTTAACTCCTAAAATAAAATAGTCTAATGATTTTAAGTAGTCGTTGGTTTTAAATAGTAGAAGTTGATGATTATTTATAACTTTTTAAAAGTTTATAATCCGATTAAATAGTTATTGCACTTTGTGATGTGTATATTTATATATATATATATATATATATATATATAAATTTTTTAAACGACTAAAATTCGAAATTGAGAAGGCAGTATGCCAACATCTCTGATGCTATATTCAAATATCACTTCAACAGCCAACATCAAAATGCATGAGGAATCCCGACGTCTTTTTAGCGATAAATTTTATTTCTAATTTTATGCCGCATTTTCGTCGTAAATAACTATTCCAATATAACAAAAGTCGTTTTTCCGAAGTTTTAGCTCATCGTACAAAGCTATCCGTTCCCGATAGCCGACTGTTTCATATTTCTCAAGTAAGTGATATTCTCATTTTACTAATAATAAAATCATTACTAGTGCTTGTTGAAATTCATGTTCTCGCTTATCGAGTCGAGAGCCGAAAAAAGTGACCGATATATCAGCCGTGAAAAAAAAAAAAAACAGCCAAGCAATAAGTTTTCAGCGATCTAACACCTCGCGCAATGAAGAAACAATTGCAAAGTAGTCATACGCAGTTCGTGAGCCGAGATCAGAAATTTTTCAACGTCACTTAAGCACTGCTCGGGATGGCGCATTCGACAATAAAAGAAAAAGGAAGAATGTAAATTGTCCACATAAGTTCGCGCAATTTTGCGAGTAAAGAGTAGGAGGGATGCAGGATAATGGATAGAGGATAGAGGATAGAGAGTTAGAGAGAGAGTTAGAGAGAGAGAGAGAGAGAGAGAGAGAGAGAGAGATAAGTGGAAGGGGGAGATCCACGTGAGTTATTCGCCACGACTAAAGAAGCGAGGGCTGAATCGCTGATGCGCGCGTATGTACGTGTGCCAGGCTGTTCGCGAATAAATCATCGGAGTGCACTCCCGTCGTTGCGAATTTCCGTAACGCGCCTTTCTCTGTTTCCTCGGCCGCGCTCTTCACATTTTTCCTGCCTTTCGTCTCACTCTCGCTTTTTCTACATCGTCATTGTAATCAGGCATTTCTCAGTCACTCTTGAGCGCGACGATATTTCACGGCTTTCGGATCGTCTATTTGCAACTTGCATCTATATTAGATAATTTTCTTTCTTTTTATTAAGTTACTTTAATTCCAGCTCGATGAGCTTACCTTCAGCTAAGTTATTAAGATGGAGTGATTAAGAATACGTTGCTTTGCCAAATGGCTGATATCAATTACATTTTATTGTGAAATTTTGGCGATATGCTGCTACATATTGGGCCTAACTGTTACTTAATCTAACAAAAAAAATTTTTCTTTTCCAATTATCGACAAATACCTTTTAGTAATCGACTGATGAGAACAATCGTCAGAGTATATATTCATTAGTTGTGCATCAATTAAAGGTAAATGTAATGCTAAACAAAATGAATGTGAAATTTATTTGAAAAATTGGGGTTTATAAAATAATACGATAATCATTACAAAGGGATAAGAATGAGATTTTTTGTTTATTGGATAAAATCAAATAAGTATTAATTAACTATATATATATATATATATAATTTCTCAAAATTGATGTATATCTCTTGAATTTTAGTAAATTATTATAGATAATTATTATATACCTACAGAACTTGTATTTTCGATTTTCACAAATAATATAATTTAGAAATATTTGTTTATTTTTATTAACCTCTATAGGCAGCTTCTATATTGAATGAACATTAATTTTGTATATTATTTTTAAATTATTACTACCAAACGATGCTGATAATTCAAGTTATTCAACAATAGACGTATTAATTAAAAAAAATTAGGGATATTTGAAAACGATTGATTTCGATTCTGATTTTTCATATATTGTAAAGATAATTATAATTATCAATTAATTAATTAATATCTCAATAAATCTCATTTTCAATAATAAGCATTCTTTTTTTTAACGAAAATCGTGCAAATCGATGTCTCTTAATATATATATATATCCTGATATATATATATCCTGATGTAATCTTCTATAAAAACGATCGAGCATTAAATAATGTTCATTTAAGATAAAATATAACGAATAATATTACAGATACTTCAACGTATTTATATTCACCCTATAGACTAAAAACGTTCTATGTTTCGTTTTAAAAATTCTGCGTATTATAAAAATGCTTTATAAAAATGTTACTTCAATTACTTTTAAATTCTTGTATCATCCGGAAATCATTATATATCAACTGTCTATTTAACATGTTATAATCATACATTCAATGGATTTGTTTAATAACATATAAAAATTTGTTAATGAAAAAAGGGACTGGCGACGAATTCATCAATGGGAAGTGAACTTTTTGATGATAAAACAAATTCAGACTCGAAAAGATAAATTCCAAATGTTTCGTCTGCAAGCAATGCTCGCCCACTCCCCATTCCCCATTAACTTACCCCTACCATTTTACAAGCAGAAAAACGACGACCGACCAATGTGAAACATACGACATTAATTAATATTTAGTTAGGCTGATTAAACTTTGTTGGTCAGGAAAAAATGTAGTAGCACGTGCTCCTGTAATTTCCAGCATCGTCGGGGTCGGCCCGAAGGGGGCACCAGAGGAACGCGAAGAAAATAAAAAAGGCGTAAAGTAAAGGACATACAACCAGCCATGGAGAGAAAGATTATCCGTCGTTTTTTTTTCGCCTTTCGACATCTTCCTTTCTTTCACGTGCAGGTGTCGTTTCGTTGGCTATATCTTCCCATTTGGCCTGTCGCGCGTTTGTTTCGCAAGTAACGTGTGCTGTTAAACGGACGTTGCGCCCCGCTTATAGAGGGACGAGAACAAGTTGCGCAAGTATGAAA
This sequence comes from Ceratosolen solmsi marchali, assembly GCF_000503995.2. NCBI lineage: Eukaryota > Metazoa > Arthropoda > Insecta > Hymenoptera > Agaonidae > Ceratosolen > Ceratosolen solmsi. The sequence goes on from NW_011948440.1 coordinate 1,408,386, forward strand.
AGGGAAGAACAAGCGTTCTCCGCTTCTCCCTTTACACCGGCCTTCCCCCTCTGCCGCTCACTCTTTCGTCCTTTCGATAAAAACACGCAGATTCCAAAGTAAGAAGATCCGACATTTCTGTTTTCAGTTTTTGTTGCGCGGAGTATATAAATACATTGCGACGTGAGGTATTATGTCGTAAGCTGGCATTTTCTTTATGCAAATACTGGTATTTTAACGTAACTGTTATTTATTCCGTCTATTTAAAAATTCCTACAAAAGTCGAATGCATGATAGATAAATATTACTTTACGAATAAGGGCCAACACTGAGTGTATAAGTGTAAAAACTTTCTGATCTTTTTATGACATTTCTCTAAAGATTTTCTTCACCGAGATTCTACAGTTTCAGATTATTTTTCCAAGTTTTTCATCAAAATATAAAATGATAGAATATGCAAGTTTTTATTCTTTTTTTTTTTGTTTTGTTTTATATCTTACATTGTAAAAACTATAAATAATTTTGAATGGCATAATGAAAATCGGCCATATGAATACACAATGATACAGTTATTTTAATGAATATATTCTGATTAACGGCACATCGATAATTTCAGTTCTATAATATAATTAACGTAGCAAAAATTTTAATATACAGAAAAAATAGTATGCTAATACAATTGAATATAGGCTCTTCTTTTATTTGCCGTTTCTTACTCAAATAATAGGTAACAAGAGCGTTATTATTGATAATAAGCGACCACTATTTTGCCTATTTATCAACGTCAAAAATTTAAAATTAAATTTAAAAAAATTTTCTTTTTTAACGACATGTCAGAAACGCGTTATTTATATACTTAAGTTAAAAAAAAATATTTCACTGAAAATCCGAATTCTGAAAACTTAATATGCTTTTTCAATGTTTGAGCAAAATACGGCAATTTAATCTTATTAATAATAATGCTTATTTACATCAGACTTATCGATTTCTAAATATTACACAATATCCTACAGTCGCGCTTCATATTAAATAAAGAAAATTCATTTTTATATTAAATTTATAAAAACCAAATGTACGCTCTAACAGCTATCATCAACCTACGGTTGAATAAAAATTTATAAATATTTACAATCATTCAAAAGTTCTCAGTAACCTTCACATCATACGTAAATAAAAAATGCTTTTTATAATTCTAGATGTCCGACATAGGCACGTGTATCCGATAATGACAAAAGTTCTATAATAAACGCATGTACGCCCAAAATGAGGAAATATCTGTTACAGCACTTAAAAGTCTACAACATAAATTGCCCTCTCGTTAAGGACACGCTGAAAACTAAACCTGACGAGCAATCTTTCAAAGGGCGGAAAACGCATTACTCGCTTTTCGCCGTAATTAAAGGGAAACCAGCCCATCTACTACAGGAAAAGAACGCAGGCTGTATATGAAATGCTCTCCTCTACATGCACCCCAACGCCTCGCACAACTATGAAGTAAAGCACAGGCGGAAACTCGTTAAAAAGCCGCGGTGTCCTCGTAACCCCGATTCAAGCCGCGCGATAGGTGCATTCTCGTGGCTTTTAAAAGCTTGCTCCAGGTGTAAGGCATCCGAGTGCGTTCTGCATGGCGACGAATATCGTGTAGATGGTTAAAAAAAAAAAAAAAAATTACAAAACAAAACAACAACAAAAAAAAAACAAAAAAAAAAATAATACTCCTCGTCCGTCGATGTTTGGGATGCTGTACTTCGTTAGATCTTCTGGGATCTGTGAAAGATGAGCAAAGTTTAAACGCGCTTCCGTATGTGAGTGCATATTTTTTGTTTTCTTTCTTTCTCACATTCTTTCTTTCCTTGCTTTTTATCAGCCAATATTTGTTTACGTAACTTTTCTGACGACACAATCGGATTTCAAGGAAAACCTCTTTATACGCTTAGCTCAAATGGATTTCATTTTGTGTATATATATATATATATATATATATATATATATATATATATTAGAGTTTTGCATCGGTAGACTTTTTTCCTATAAGGTTGAATCTCAGCTCCTTGGAAATAGCTTGGTGAAACAACTTGACTAACTATGGCAACTCCTTAAATCTTTGATACAAAATTTATCTACTTAGAAAACAGTACGACATTGACAAGGATCAAATTGTATTATTGAAATCATTACGATTAATATTAAAGATACTCAAACATGGATGAAAAGGCATAACATTTTTTATAATATTTTCAATTGTCATTAAAGAATTTAAGTTTTAGTTATCTTTTACTTTTTTTTATATATCGCAAAGGAGAATGATTGAATAATTAAACATTATAATTAACGATCGATTTATTTCATAAAACGATATTTATGTTGCAACTATATTGCAAAATCATTTTAAATAAGATTTTTCTTCTTATAAAGTAGTACAAGTGCTTTGGTTTTATTTTGTGCGCGACAACAATTGTGTGACATTAAAATTTTTAACTATTCTTTTCTCTATAATAACGAATAGAAATTAGAATTTTCTGAATTACTTATACGTACAATTTGTCATTATGAACTATAAAAAATTTAAGAGATATGAATTTACAAAATTTTTTTAATGCAATATTTAACGTACAATAGCATAAGATATGAATAAGACTTGTACTCAATAAAAAAAAAAGAAAAAGAAAAAAATTCATTAAAATATAGACATAATTGTCAGGTATATAAATTTTAATAAATACTAAATAAAAAATCTCATCAAAGTACACAAGATTATTTTACTAGAATTGTGCACACCAGCAGAAAATACGAAAACCGCCCACTCTCTTTTTAATTATGCAGAGTCCATTTAAGAGTGACATCTCGACGAGTAATACGTCGTAAATGAATAATGCGAGGAAAAACGTGCGGGTCCATTATAGAATTTAAAAATTTCAAGCAACTTAGTCACATGAGCGGCAAGGGGTGGGGATGGGAGGGGTGACGGAAGAGAAACGAAGAAAAAAATAATAAGAAAAAAAGCTCGATAGACGAGGACAAAATTCTTCCGAGAGCATCGTCCGCGAGGAGATTCTTCCATCGTAAAAAGCAAGGAAGCTGGGACCGCGATGCGATAATAAGTCTCCGCGTATACACAGACCGTTTGTGCTTCTTTTATTCCTCGACAGACACTCGAAAGTAGATAACGAGAGGCGGCGACCGTCTGCCTTCCAGCATGGATAACAGCCGAAAACGAAGTAGCAAAACATGATGAACAACTATAATAAGGAATTCCCAGGGGGTGGATGACTGAGCCCTGGCGAAAGCAGCAAGGAGATGAATCGCGTTATTATTTCGCTCTGTTTTCGTGCTCCAACGACCATTACAATAATAATCCTATTTGTAACAATGCGGCACGGCACTATAAAACAGCAGGTAAGACGACGACGAGTTGACTTCTCGCATTGTGAGTTGTACCGCAATTCCGTCCGGAGCAAAAGTCGCGAGCAAGTTTAATTCTTATTCTTGTACGACAATTTTGCGAGAGTTTTTCTTTACCCACATTTTGCGGGCTGAAGTAGAGTCTCGGGTATCGCTCGAATTGTGAAAAGATTCCAATGTTTTTACAAATAGATTAATACGTAGCCCATGTTTCTCTTCTATGACAAATTTCCATGTTAAATTATAAAGTTCAGCTTTATAATAATTTATTATTTAAATCGAAACGTGTAATATTGGAAATTGTAATATTTTAAATTCTATCTTAAAATTCTTTTGTAGGAAATGCAGTATTTGAAATTGTTTATATAGGTATATTTTTAAAAAATTATCTACAAATTGTATTTTTCGCAAGATGTTATTCAACGTTACTCGCATGGAACGAATAATTTACGTCAAATGTACTCTCCACAATAATGACGTAATAATGATGAAATAAAAAAAAAGAGAAAAACATAATAAAAAAAAAATATATTAATTTTTATTAAATACAAATTGCCAATAAATTTTTTACGAGTAATTAATGTTTGGTTATGAGAGTTTATCCCGTGAAACTGTTTTTATTAAAATTGAAATTAATTTGACTGGCACTATGATCATTGAAATTTAACAGGAGTTTATTTAAAGTTGGAAATTTCGAAATTAGCATTAAAGTTAAATCTGGCATCAAATTACTCGTGTATTGTAAATTATAATTAAATAGAATAGGACATTATTCTAATTAAGTAAAAAACAAAAACAAAAACAATATAAAACAAAATTAATCTAATTCTTGATAAATAAATCGTTACTAATCTTAATTAATTTAGGGGGTATTATTTATCAAAATATCATTCGAGGGAGCTTTATTTCGCGTACTATAATTAGAACGCTAATTATATAAAGTCATTATAGCAATTACAACTCAGTGATTTTAATAGATTGCGATTCCAGAAGTAATTTTAATGTCTTGTTTGTTTAATTATATTGAACATTCGCGTAATTCCACATGCTTTTCATTATTGAGGTTGTAATCATTATTTCAACCTTAAATATAACATGGTTTTATCATATTTTATCTATACTTAAGACTCTAATAGAATTGAACTACTATGGATTTAAATAATATCACTATATTCAAAATAATTTATCCTTCCAAAAAAAGAAAAAAAAAAAAACAAAACAAAACATTAACATGGCCATCTTGGCATTTATAAAATTAAGAATACGCATGCTCTGTTCGGTCCATTTTTTTTTAATTAGCCTTTAGCGTGTCGATTATTCAAATACAAATTCTTAAAATAGCTGCTCTTCTATACTTCAGCTTCATTTCTCGATATATTTTCTATTACTTCAAACTAAATCAGAAGAAATGAAATTCTAAATCGTATCTTTCATCAACTCGCGAGAAAAAGCTGCGAAAAATCTGCCAACGAAACTTTGAAGAAAGAAGTATTATTATTACCAGCTGTTGAAAAGTAAAAGCGAAACTTATTGTTTTCCCGTTGGCCCTCGTTCCCTTTACCTTTCATATTTTTGTTGCACGAGGCTCGTGAAGTTAAAAAAAGAATGTCGAGTTGAGATGGAATATTTGTGGACGGCACCATCTTTTAAAAAGTTTTAAACCACTGCACATTACCCTGCCACTGACTCGGACATCCTTCAAAACTTGAGGCAGTTATACGAGTGTCACGCCAGTACAATTGGAAGAAAGCAAGGGAAAAAACAGTGATACAGCTTAATAATAAAGATGAGATATAGAAGATATAGAAGATGTATGATGAAGAAGTATAATATAAAAGAGCACATTGAAGACGCTACATATAACTCTCGTCCAATTGACTATGAATTATTGTTGAAATTAATTTTTATACTCGTTTCAACTTTTGAAATAAGTTATTTATTATGGCTTTACGATCTGAGCCGATGAAGAGCAAACAATATTAATTAAGGGCTCTCCTATTAATTATATTATGATTTCGCATATATCATTCTAATCAATTAAATTGATTGAAGCTACAATGACTTTGATTACAAATTCAAATAATTATAATATACATTTATACGTAATATGCATAAGCTTAATGTTATTTTGAATTAATGAGATATGTCAGAAAGGCAAATGCTTGTGAACTTATTAGTTTTATTTTAAGAAACTGTGGCACTACAAATAGTCGTATGATTTATTTATTTCGTCAAACATTGGAGTGAAAATAATCAGGGAAATCCAAAGCCTCATTTCATACGTAATTGTCGTATTTATTATTTCAATTGCTGAAACAATGTCGTACTAAATAAACTTTTGCATTATATTTAAAGTCGTCGATTAATAGCATTGATTTATTTAAAAGTAGAATTTCAGGAATTGATCGTTTTAGTGCTAAGCTGAACATTATCATTCACTAATTTTAATGTTCAAAATATTTCAACTATAAATTAAACATATTAATTTGAAATATTATCTATTGCCAAGTTTAATAAGGTGAAATAAATTATTCTACAAAGTAGAATATCAATTATATTTCTACGCTTCTTGTTAATTGTAATGTAAATTATTTATTTCTTTTTTTTTTAATTTTAATTATCATAAATTGTCGGCTTCGTTTCATATAAAGATTTGAGTGATCTAATGTCATTCTCATTGAAATCTCGCTGAACTATAGACTAATTTATGGTGTTATAAATAAAATATGACAAAACACATATTTCTCCAAAAAGTATATCGAGAAATATAATTGCAGAATACCTTATTATTTAGAGGGTAATATTGAAAAAGTAAAGATGAAAACACTAAATAAAAAAAAATTCTTACCAGAAACCCAGGCTAACATTATCTTTAACTATGATATTACCTTGTAAAATCTAACACAGTCGAAAGACGAGAATAAAAGAAAGTTAGCGAAGTAGCTAGCAAGTAGACTTGGAAGGAGATACAGAGGATGTAATAAGAGAGTGCAAGGAAAATGAAAAAGGACAGCGAGCGGAGAGGAGAAGCATAAGATCAAATGACAGGGCTGCGGAAGGAACCACGAGAAAGTAAAATCTCGAGCAGGAAGGACGGAAAAGGCTCGATGTCTTCTTCTGAGACGGACAGAGAGAAAGTTTCATACTCGTACTTCGTTCTCCTTTTACTGTGCGACATCCAATGTCTCTCTCATCGTCGTCGCTGCCGCGGTAGAAGAAAACGAAGGGTCGAAAAAGCTTTTTCTCGAGGGGCGGCGGCGGCGGCGGTGGCGGCGGCGGCGGTGGGGTTCCGAACAGAGGAAAATCCGACGGGCATTTGCGTTCTTAGCGAAGTGTATTGTTGTATGGGAAGAAGCTCGAAAGCTGCCTTACGAGAAATCGAGCTTATATAAAATGTAGGTGTGTATAGGTATGAATTCAGTGTGCTTTCCTTCTTTTTTTCGGCTTCTACTTATTTCTTTTTCAGTTTGTTGGTCCGCCGTTGCTGAGATGATGTTTCCCTATTTCTTAGACGAGAGCTTTCTACATTTTTCAAAGATATTTTTTCTACCTTTTTTCCTTCTATTTTTTTTCAAGACGGTTCTGCTATTGTGTTTCCGATAAACTGATGTGGCTTAGCTTTGTTTTCTACGGATTTTTCAGCGAATAAATGAACATCGGTGACATTGCGATAACGTTGCTCGAGCAACAAGAGGCTCTGAAGCTTGAATTTTTTGAACATGCGTCACGTTTTATACATTTAATATACAACATACGCATGTACGTGCTTTCTCAAATTTACCGAGCTACTTCATGTTTATTTTAAATTGTACTTCACATTTTATAACATGTTTTTTAAATTAATAATTAGAATATTTTCCGGAAATCTCGATAAATTTTAAATGTATGATATTTATCAAGCTGAGAGTAAATATGAATTATTAAAAATATATTTGATTTTCTTCCATATAAAGTTTCGTATTAAAAGAAATTTTAAGTCAACTATATGTTATTGTTAAGTTTGACCATCATTATTATAATAAAAACGTTTAGTAAAATAGAATAACGTTATAAGAGTTTCGTATAGTGGAGTATTACGATAAAGAATACAAGAATTGAAGCGTGAAAGCCTTTAATAACAAAATACTGAAAATAATTACACATCGATGGGTTTGGACAAAAAAAATTAATTAGTATTCCTCAATTAGCGTTGGTTTGAATATCTGAAGCGTTATATTATATATCGAACGTGTTATAGACGAATGAATTTATATATATATATATATATATATATTTGACGACATAATTAAATTAATGCTAGTTTATACCTAAATATTATACACGTCAATATAAAATAGAATATTTACAAATATGACTTGCGTAAATTATACATGTTATTTATAGTTAAAATTCAAATCTTCGTTTAACATTATTTATAAATTGTGTACATTTTTTTTAATATAAATATTCGTGAATTTATTTTCGTTTCGTTAGAAATTTCAAGATTCCATGTTGCATCAATCATAGAGTGCGAATTATCATTATTTAAACGATTAATTTACAAATGATCAAATATTGAACTTAATCATTAGATTTTTGCTACTCTTGCAATAAAAATTCAAAATATATAAGAAATTTTCGCTGTTTTTTATTAGGATTATATAGTTTAAAAGGAAATTTTATTAAAATTAAAGGAAAATGTTGAACATCTTTCTTTCATAATACTGAATTAAAAGCGATGAAATTAAATTTAATATTAAGCAGTATATTGAGTAATTTATTATATTCAGAAATATAACAAACCTCTTTAAAAGCTCTTAAATAAATGCCTTGGAATTAAATAAAAAGACGCTTAGAGTAAAACTTTTCGTGTAATTTTAAAATTTAATACGACTATCTTTACGTTATTTAGGTTTAATACTGTCTCACATTCTCGTGTTACGGTGGTTTTATTGTTGACAAGTAACTTTTTAATAAATGTAGAATACCCGTGAAAGGTTAAAAAATATTTCTTTACATCCCGTTTGAAGCATACGTAAGCATGTAAATAAAATACATATGCTGCACAAAATTATACTCGTACGTGATTACGTGAGTTCATTCGATGAAATAGACGATTGTGAATATTCGAAAGGAATTTGTCATTTTTCCTTCTCTGTTATATTTTTGTTTTCTTTATTTTGCAAGCAAACATGACGTTGCGTAAGTCGAGTAAGTAACACGTGGCACTGAGTGGTGCAATAGTCGCGTGACGAAAGTACACGACAACGAAGTGGAAGAGGAAAAAGAAAAGAAGAAAACTCGCTTCAAACAATATTAGAAAACTCTAGAAATGTATTGGGGTGAAAGAAAGGCTCAACCAATGAACTACATACAAAGGAGCGTAAAAAAAAGGACTGTAAAAAAAAACGAAGTATAATGCGAAATTGAAGGTAGAATTAAAACAAGGGATTATGTTTGATGAAAAAAAGTAAAATATTTTGTAAAATATACACATATAAAATGAACTTATTTTTTGCGTTAAAAATAATTTTCCAAACTAAAATTAAGAAAATTTTTCATCTGATTTTGATAAAAATATTTTACATGCTTCATTATAGCTTATCGTATTTTTTTATTTAGATTAATGGAAACCTCATGTATTATGCCAACAAACTTCATATTTCGCGTTTAAATTAGATTTGCTATTTGAAAAATAAAAATAAATTTCTAGTACGCAGAAATTCCATGCATTATTTTCTATTTTATTTTTTAGTTTATATATAAAAATCAGATTATATATACCAACATATACAAGTACATTAAAATGTTAAAGCTGTGCGATTGAAGTTATATACTATTTGCACTTATTTATCAAACATTTTCAATATGAACTGAATTCAATTTATTTAAGAGATGGTATCGATATATGTTTCAAGTACAAAACTAGCGACACAAATAAACAGTCCAGAAAAGAAATTAAGTCCAAACATTTGTAAGTGCATGCAGATGCGGGAAAAATGGGGAACACCCAATCGATTCATCGAGCCGTACAAAATAAATCAAACTACCGGCCTGAAAACGAATTTACTCAGAGAAGAAGAAAGAGAGATGGAGAAATAAATAGATTGAGAGAGAGAGAGAGAGAGAGAGAGAGAGAAGACATTTCTAGCTCGAAACTGAACTTATTCGATCCATTGTTTCAACTTTCTCCGTTTCGTTTTACAGTGCGATAAAAAAAAGAACGTAGAATGAAGAGAATACATCCCCCCGCTCATGATTACGTTCCTGCTGCACTACTCCTACTGCAAGCTGGAGTCACTGTACACAAAAAATCACCTAATGTATGAATTCTTGTGCGCTTATACATCAGTTAATATCGGCAAATATACTACCAATCACTTTGAAAGGCTAACATACCGTTAGTTATTAGTTTTCCGTTTATTGATATATCAATAATGTACGAATATATGTATGGTCCGCTATTTCTTTTAAAAACAAATCTCAAAGAAGAATACTACATTACATGTAGTATCGATAATTATAAGCAATTAAATTGTTTACTTACAATGTTATTTTGAACCGCTTCATAATACTGCATGTTATAATATATAATTCATATATTTGAATTAAAATTTTGAATATTTTACTTTTTATGTAGACACTGCCGTGTACACAAAGTTGTAAATTTTTCATTTTTTAATATTTCAATATATATATTTAAATAATAATATTTTATATATATATATATTTTTTTATATACAACTTATCACTGTGGAAATTACAATAAAACAAATATGAAAAATAAAAGCTTTCAAAATATAAAAGGAATTGCAATTTTCTCTAAAGTAGAATTATATATATATATATATATATATATCTAAATAAAATGTGTTATACATGAATACATATGTGTGTGTGTGTGTGTTTGTGTGCGTGTGCGTGTGTGCGTGTGTGTGTGTGCGTGTGAGTGTGCGTGTGCGTGTGTGTGTGTAATAGAAACTTTATCAATTCTGTGTACGTGATTATGTTACTAGACTATGAATCTTCTTTTTACGCATGTAAGAAACATTTTACGATTCTCATTTCCGCATCTAAAAATGAAAATGCATTTTGAGTTCTGATGTAAGTAAATAATACGAAATCTCGCTCAAGACTCGTTTATTTTTCTTAGATCAGGCTTTAATACTCTGCTCTGAATATTTTAAACTATATAAGTTTATAACATTTTTCTAAATATATTAACAAAACTACATGTCGTGCAATTTATACAAATATATATGCACACAATGTATTGAACAAAATAATATAAGAAATCAATCTCCATTGGGTTAATAAAATATTTGAAATTGAAATTTATACCTCAGTAATAAAATAAAATCTTACTGTATAATATGAAGCTTTTGTATTTAATTTTAGTTACTTATAATTGATAATTCGATTAGATATTGGTTTTGTATCGCTTAGTTAACTTATTTTCTATTGTGATTTAATTAATTTTATTTTGATAAGCAAAAATTCAATTAAATTGAACATTAATAATAAATTAATAATAATTCGATATGGATGAGTTTAAATTAAATTTAATATATTTCTGGATTAACATTTATCAATTTATCATACCATGAAATAATTTTATTATAATTGCTTAAGTATAATATTAATTGATTTAGTTTTTAATACTCTACAAGCATTATTCATAATGCTATTTTATTAACTAAATTACTCTCTATCAATCTAAACATTCTTACATTTATATAATTTAAGTATATAAATAATACTTAGCCATTAATAATTTAATTATATAATTATTCTACCATCTGTAATATATATTTTTAATTTATTCTCATATCTTTAAACGTAATTTTATAAATAATATGGAATATCATGTAAATGTATATTAAATTATTTTATTATTTAATAAACATGACAAGCGAAGATATATATTAAAGAATTAGTTTCACTGTCATCGACAATTGAATAATTATTAATTTTAGGTTTTGAAAATAATTTATCCTTTAACATTTATTCTAACATATATTGCCATTACAATTGAATACATATTTCATTATATATAAAAATTAATTTTACAAATATTAATTAATAACATATTTTTAATTCGCAGATTTTAAGAAATATTGCATATAAATTAAATAGAATTGACTGCATATTCGAAATTCCTACTTTTGTATTTACAAGAAATTTATATACATATTAAATTACTTAATTATATATCTTTATTGTAAGTAAACTTTATCCGTTATCGAGCTTTAGAATTTAAGTATACACGACCTCGCTTATCTGCAAAAATGGAGCGTACTAGATATTTAAATTTTATTCTATTATTCTTAAATTAGTTATAATGACAATATTGACTACCAAACGAATGAAAATTCATTTGATTCGATTGAATTTTATTTAAATGTATTTCGTTATATAAATAATTTTCTATAACTGCTTCTCATAAAATATCCTTATAAATTTCTGATCTTTATTTTCATTAAAAATAAATACGTATTATATTTAATAGATAAATACTGAATTTCCACAGTACCTGAAAATGAGATATTATAATTTAATGATATTATAAAGTCAGCATATGAAAATGAGGTTGAAATGAGGTTGAAATGAGTTTTCGTAATTTCTGAGTCCATTCATTCATCTAGTCATAAATAATTTATTGTATTGTTATGAAATTTATTTTCGATAATTCAATGAAGGTCTGTTAATACAATTTTCAATTATTGATTTTTATATAAAGATCTGTTTTAGAAATAAAGTATAACGTTCTTATTTGAATATTTTCAAATAAGAATTACAACGTTCTCTTCGGTGCCTGTATTTATTTAAATAATGTTTAAAACGTATTACATTATTAAAATAAAATAATCAGACATTAAATTGAAATTAATTGATAATGAATTAATAAAATCAGTGTTGTAGTCGGTAACGAATTTAGTTGGAATTTCTTCCTTTAATCAAGTTACTTTAATCGTGAAATTGCAAGAATACAATTTAAGTATAATCGAGTTAAAGTACAGCAATTAGATTAATAACGGTAAGTAGAATGCATTGAAAAAATGATTATAATCATATGATCAATTTAATTTGAATAAGTGTTGCATTATCCGAGAAATAACAAAACAATACGATGAAAAATGTGCTCTTTAAATTTTTACTCGTGTGCTATTAAAACAAAAGGTGCATTAAGTCAGATGGAAAGTTTTAAAGGATTTGAGAAACTCAATACCCACTTAACGCGACAGATTCTCTCATGCAATACGATCTACTACGCAATTAGTGATTATATCGCCTCGTCTGTGAAGCGATCGATCACTCATAGCGTTTGAAAAGTTAAGTGGAAAGTAATATGAAAATTTACTCGTCTACTTATGATTCTGAGCTCTTTGTATATTCATGTAGGCGTGTACTCGATGATTTGTTGCCAATAAACTTTGCTTTCCACCTGTTACTCGCTTTGTGAAACTTAATGAAATCTTTAGTGGTGGTCGCGACGTGGCAATAAAATAGTTGAAAATGAGTTGCGCATCTATATCTATAGAAAAATATATGGAGCAGCACTATTGTGGATTTTGATGTCTCTATAGAAAGACTTTTCTTATGATCAGAAGAGCAGTGTTAAAGAATTGTTTATTATACTTTTATTGCGATCTAATAAAATCTGGGGATAAATAAAAGGCAGAGTGATATTAGTTATATAATTTTATTTGTAAAAGGTTAATGCAACGCGTTAAGATTTCGGTTAAATGTCTTTTAGTAGTGCCTTTATTTTTTAAAAAAAGATTATTTGTAATGACAATAAGAACAACAACAATTATTATTATTATTATTGTTCATAAGTTATAACTGTACATAATATTAATATCGTATGTTATTAAATTTAATGAAATTCATATATATATACACATGTATATATATATTGAAATTGAAATATTAACAATATTCAAGTTATTTAATTACACTATTCATATTTTATAAAATTCTTTTTGTTTCTTTTTGTTTTTAACAACAATTTCTATAGCAAATAGCAATTCTTATTTAACAATAGTAATCATTATTTTATATATAACACAATTTATTCGTTAATATCGAAATGCACCTTGTCATTGATTAACAATTATAAATAACAATTGAGTTATTATAACATTATTAATACAAGCTTATGCATATTTTTATAAAAATAAAAATTAAAAATTTTATCTTATCTAATAAGGTAATAAGCATTTAACCTATATTTTGTGTTGCAATTATTATTAAACTGTTTCATTGCCATACTTAAATAAAATGAATTTACATAATTAATAAATTGTACTAATCTTGAGATTAGGCGGGTATTACTGTTGATTTTCGGTGTTTATTAAAGATTTGAGCATATATGGAGTAATCAATTTACCATTAAATACTACAGTTCTTAACAAGCTTATAAATATGATAAATTTATTTACATGATATATTAACATAAATTAAGTAAAAAATAAGTTTCAGTAATATGAAACGAGTTACTTGTCCTTCCAAGCCTCATATCAACTCTTCAATTTGGAAATCGAATAATATACTTTTCGTATCTTACAGCCCTTGTTCGTTGCCCAGTCTCGCAAAAAGGAAGACTGACGACAATGAAAGAGGAGCACGCCCAATTGTTTCATAACTGATCCCCCCCATGGTACGACGTGCGGCACAGTGAATGGAAAAATGACGAGTCAATTGCATCGTCATTATGAAAACCCGCCAAATCCCCATCCGTAGAGAAGAAAAGTGACGATAGGCACGACACGGCGGCATTGGGCACTCGATTCGTTACGGCGGTCGCTCATGACGCACGGCGCACTGCCTCGCATTTTATTTATATTTATGCCAGCCGAAGGATGAGTCGAGGACTCTGGCGCGAGTTTGATGTCGGAGCCGCTGCCTCGGTAATGCACTTAAATAAAAACACATTAGAGAGGCAGAGTCGCAAAAATTGTTTCGCCTCGCTGTTTCGGATCCTCGGGCTCCCCTCCCAATCCTGGGCCAATCCCGCTTCCAGCTTCCACGCTCGTTTTTTGCCCGCTTTCTCGATAATTTGCGGCGATTTCGAGCTTTGCTCGCCTCCTCGCTTTGATGCACTTCGCGTTTCATTTATTCTTTTTGTTTATTTTCGAGCTGTGGCTCGGATAGCGCTATTTTACGGAATGCAAATGTTGACTTTTTATTTGACATAATGGACACAATTTTATCAAGATGAAGACTATTTGTTCCTCTTTGATGAACTTTGCCAGTTATTTATTTGTTTTGCTGCTTTTTTTATCTTTTTTGTGTTGAGCTGCGGTCGTAGTAAAGTAATTTTGCGGTATACAAATGTTGACATTTTATTTCATATTATGGTTGAAATTATAAATAGGCTGCGCATATTTTTTACTTGTTTTCAATGAATGTTGAAATGTTGAATACGTGTACATTATGTTTCGAGACAATTTAATATTTTTTATAATTATATTGTTGGATGTGTTTCAAGTAGTAGTTGAGAAAACTTCGTTATTGGACTATTCACTATCTTATTAAATCCGTTAGTCTCAATTGTTTTTTTTTTTTATCTTTTGTCTTTTGTTTTTGGCTTATTTTTATATTTATAACAATTAAAAGGATCGCTAATAAATTTGTATTAGCAAATAAATAAATTTGTATTAGCGAATATAAACAGCTGCAATTGATTCATTAGAACTTAATAGTCGTTCGACCGCGAATTCTCTACAAGAGCATCTTATTAAATTATGAAAGTATAAAGCTTCTATAGAATTAGCAAGAATTTGTCAGATTATCAATTACAGTTTTAATTGCTGAAGTAACGATTTGAAACTTTTTATTAACTAATTATTTTACTACAGAATAAAAATAGGTTTGATTGTGAAACAAAATGCATTTATTTCATTACTTTTTATTTCACGAAATATTACAATATTCCATCCAATATTTACTTACTTTAACTTAATGAATATTTAGGATATATTCAAAAACTGATACAGTCTGTTTATAATTTTGATTTTCTTTTTTACTCTGACTACTCGTGCGTACTATAATGTATATAAAAATAAATATCTGTAAAATTATTCTCATGATTTATTTATATAAAACAAAAATTAAAAATTCAGTTCAAATTCAAAATGACGATACGACTGAGTGAATATGTGCGAATAATGTGCTGGTAGGTAGACAGCCAAAAATCGATGATCGATGTACCGAAGTGATCAATTTGTGTTAACACTGCATCTTTCTCTGGTTCGAGTGATATTCCATCATTATAAATTCTTTCTTACTTACTCATATCGCATCTGCAATCAATTATCGCTTTAAAAAGAATATTTCTTGTGTACGTATAATGCGCCTCTTATTGCACCCTAAACTTCTGTTTAAGGTTTGTCCGATGTATTAATAATAGATATTTATGTCCTGTAATATATATTCGGCATGTTATTATTTATGAAGGTTATTTTTTAAACATATTTTTAAAATATTTCTTTACGATATTGATTCATGTTATGGAGCAATTTAAAATGCAAACGTTTTAACATTAATTTGGTGAGATATTCCACACATTTTATCCGTTCAACACTATTTTTATTTGGCAAATATTTTATCTCCGGCTTTATAAATTAACCCTGAAGTGTAGAGTATACTTGACATTTTTAAAACGACAGCTAAAATCAACAAAGACAATTCGTTCGAGGAGATGAGGTTGTCTTACGGTTTTACTCATACTTTCTTGAAAAATTCAATTTCCCGTACACACATGACCTTCCTTTGTATACCTACTTTTGTTATATAGAGTTAATAATAAAATTGCATAATAATGTAATGGATAAAAAAATAAGATATATCGCTATGTAAGGCTAGAGATTTTTAATAAAAATTTTTTCTACCTGAAAATTTTTTCTCAAATATATTGTCGGACTATGTATTCATTTTTAGATATAATAAGTATTCATTTCTTAATATAAATATTTTACATTACGTTTTGCATTCATAAACTGTCGAAAGTAGTAATTCTATTGATTGGACTTTGATTTAAGTTCAATTAGTTATGGAGGATTGACATTTTAATTCGAGTTTTTTTGTATGCTACGAATAAAAAATAGTATAGAGTTTTCATAGGTTTCTTGGAGAATCAAAATCCTATATATTTTAGACATGATCCTCTTTCTTAACAAATTCATAGCTTATAAAAGGAATATCAATCTATATAACGTACAATTTAAATGGAAAGTATTTTAAATAATAAAAGAATAAAATGAAGTTCTTTTCTTTATAATTGTTTTCTATTTTTCAATTAATTAATTTTTTTTTTCTTTTACTTTCTTCATATTATTTATAAAG
Organism: Ceratosolen solmsi marchali; assembly: GCF_000503995.2. Classification (NCBI taxonomy): domain Eukaryota; kingdom Metazoa; phylum Arthropoda; class Insecta; order Hymenoptera; family Agaonidae; genus Ceratosolen; species Ceratosolen solmsi. The sequence continues at coordinate 1,425,096 of NW_011948440.1, forward strand.
TTCTCAACCTGTTTATTTCGAGGATATAATTTACGAATACACAATTTATTTAAGTTTTATTATTATTATATAATAATATATCACATTTATAGCTCATTCGATATAAATATATATATATATATATATAATATTAAAGCTTAAACATACAAAATAAATATCTGAGGTAATGCATACATTAAAAAATGAATGAACTATGTTTAAAAAATTAATTTATTGAATTTAATGTATTAATAAATGTTAGTTACATATTGTACATGGTAATTGGAGGATGCATATAGAATTTTAAAAAGGACCGATGTGTTCCACATGAAGTATATATTTTTAAATTCTACGGGCCAAATTAAATTTGAACCCGTTCCAAATTGTTAACGTTATAAGCGTCAAGTAGCGTAATTCTTCATTAAATGTGATTATTATTATTCTATAAAAATATATATTCGAAAGTTTGAATGTACTTGTATAGAATTTAATAAAAAATTAGAATAAATGAGTCAGTTAAAATTAATGACCTACATTGAGTAAATTTCCATGTAATGGAAATTTTTATCCTTAAATATGCACTTAATTTTTCAAGATGCAGCCGACTGAATCGAATCCACAAAATTGCCGTAACATTCGTTCAACTTAAATATTCTACGAGGAATGTCACCATCACATGTCACCAAGGCCAGCCTTCGCTTAACGATATTGCCCGTCCATCTTGAAACGCAACGACGGCACAGACTCCTTTCGGCATTAATTATAAGGATCCGTTGCTCGTTGCTTATTTCGCGCGACCGATTCGTAATTATAATTAGCCGTTTGGTTTCGTTGGTGGCGTAAAGTTTACTCAGCCTCGCGATTGATCACAAAGTATTACACGGCGAGCTACAAGACGAGACGAGGAAACCCCTTTGGTAATTTGTCAAAGTTACGGAGAAGTGCGCCGTGAGTTTCATAGTTTGGCAGCCTTGCCAAATGGAAATCCAACGGATATATTCATAGGGGCCTCGGAGGGGCAGGGGGAGTAGGCTTTGAGTGACGGCTCGTCCCATGACCGAAACGGCCTAATCAGTCGCTAGGAAATTCAGATCCTCCCCGTGCCGTAGGCGCCCAAACCGTCTCATAAATCTCATGGATTAGTTTTAGCGCGTGTGACAAGAGCTGACGGTGACGGTGACACTAAGGGTCCTTTGAAATTTTATGAGAGTCAATTGTGTGGTCGACGCTAGAGCACTGCGGGCTAAAATACTTTGCACGTATCTTAAATACAGACGACTGATAATTTGAGAAACACTTTGCCGATGCTTGGATTAGGTGGTTCGATGCAAATGTATTTTTGCGAAATAATTTTTAAAAAAAGATCTATGATTGATTATGTATGATTGGCAGAGCTTCGTAATCCTTTTACTTTAACTATTATAATGTTGTTGTGAGCTAGGATTCATTTACAATTCATTACCAGGCTGTTAAATTACTTAGGCGCGAAATTAATGGAAAATTTGTAATTTATTGTTTAAAGTTTTTTTTTTTAATTTTACTACATCAATTCTATGGCCAAAACGAATTTAATATATCCGTGCAGTCTGAAAAATGCGACGTTCATAGTGTTCAGGTCGTGATAACGTTATGAAAAACGAAATTATGGAAATTTCAACTTTACTAGATGTTATTTTGATTTTTTACGATATGAAAGCAAAATCATATTAAAAATTAAAAAAAAAGAAGGTGGAAACAACTATTTTTAGATTTTCAATTTTTTACCTGATGAAAATTGGAAATTTTTTTTAATTATTTAAAACTTCCGAAGGTTTAAAATATTAATTTTATTTATAACTAAGAAAGTAATAAAATATTTTAGCGACGCTTAAATTATATACAACTTTAATAATTCTTAAACTATATAAGCGTTGTTAATTTAATTTAATTCAACTTATAAAAATTTATATATATATATATATATAATTTTACTTTATAACGGTACGTATAATGCATTATCATATATTATTCTTATAATACTCCTGCATCGGAGAGATAAAATATTATCCACAAATTTATTAAAAATATTTTTTATTTCTATTTATCCAACTGAAATATGAAAATATAAAACCAATTTATCTGATGCAAAACTTTATAAGCTTCACAATGCTTTTATAGTGAGACTTTTAGTTTTTGCTTTGCCAAAGTTAACGCCGTCAAAGCAGAGGTTTCATTTTTAATAGCTCGCACGATATTTATATTCACGATATTCACGATATTCGCTGTCATTTCAGAGAATTTTCATCATTGAAATTGATGTCAAAATTTTACATTGTATTGTTATCAATGTATAACTTGTAAATTCGGCGTTTAAGCAAAATTCTGTATTCCAATGGATAAATTGAGCCCCGGCAATCGTTATTTTATATACTCTATTTTAATCTATAAATAAACATGATACAATAAGAAAACAATATTTATAATAATTTAATATGCGCAATGAACGATGCTTTATTAACATTGCTTTTTCTTTTTATAGCTTATTATATGTTTGGAATAAAATTAATCAATGTAATGGAGAGATACATAGTTTGATTAAAATGCATTTCTTAATAATCCTTGATTAATGTATACAGTTAAACAGAGAATAATTATTAATATTCAAATTGATCTTTACCATTGGATACAGAAATGTTCTGCCAGCACTTACCAATTTGAATTGGTAATTATCGAAATCAAAACTCAAACCATTCAAAAAGAGAATTTAAATAATCTTTCATTTTCTCACGGCTGAATTTTCACTCCTGTCAATAATTCACTATCAGAAAAAAGAATTAAGAAAAGAAAAAAATTAAGCGAGTCAGCCAGGCGCTTTAAGAACGATCAAAGGAGGTAAAAGTAATAAATTCCAGTGTGCCTTGATCGGTAGCCTCGGTTATAAAGTTTTTAAGAAAATCAGGTGTACATGTATGGGCGGACACACACGCGCGCGCATACATACAGAACCATCACCGAATAATCATGATCTCTTCTTTTTCCAAGGCGTTCTTCCACAAATTTCCCGTCGTCGCCGCTGTGCTTTTTCTCAGTCTCTCGGAGAAGTCCGGCGGAGTCGTCGCACTTTCTTCATTTCCGGAGCCGGCACCGATTTTTCCTCTCACCCCCTTCCCTCCCCAAGAACTTCTGAATTCGACGAATAGTGTCGTGCTCGAGCCCCAAACTCGCTCCTCTCTCAATCTTACCTCGTGCCACCTTGAGATCGCCTGGCGACTTCAGGACGAGGGCTTTGTGCAAACCGTATTGGCTGTCCATTAGCGAAAAAAGCGATTTAACGAGAAGTCACTTTTCTTCGGAATCTATTTTAATGGAAGGCTCTTTTCTCTACTTTCTTTAGTGCTTTCAGTGACTATTGATATGATTCTTAGGAGATAAATTATAACAAGGGTATTGCACTCTAGGCTGTAGTAATTTTAAGTTGACCTTCGACTGACTACTGTATGTCGCATCATTATAATGTACAAGATTCTTAATTAAGCAACTGCAATAGTTTCGCTTGACCATACAAGCCCGAGAGATGATGCCGCTAATAATCATCTTAAATAGGATGCGGAACATAGGAGAATGTAGTTTTCTCATATTATGATAGTACAGTAAAGTCTAGAATTATATATTTTGGCATATAGCCAAATGATTTATGAACGCCCTTAGCAATAGATCAGTAAAAATCGTCGGTTAATCCAGAAGGAACGTACGCGTAGCTCCAAATAGACTGTTTGACGCCCGTAGAGTGGAAAAAATCTCGCTGAAAGCGCTAAGGGAAGCGCAGGCATCAAACGCCAAATCAAGCAAACAAAAAAAGAAAGAAAGTTGGGGCGAAAGGGCAGAATGCGGTGAAAATGACACGGCGAGTGGGCGTTATCAATCAGAATGACAGAAGATGTGGGAGCAACTGGCTCGGTCCAGTCGTTCATCAGTCTATGCCTTTTGGATTCGTTTGCGGCGCCAATCAGCCAAACACATCACCTCGAGCTCGTTCCAGACTTTTGCCTCTCGGCGGACGTCCGACGCACTCGACGCTGCCGGCTGACATTTTCCAACGTTTCCGTTGGATCGAATTCGGTCGCTGGTCAAACTTCCCGAGTGTTTGCGAAACGTAGATAGAGATAAAATATCGAATAAAACAGTCGGGCGTCGTTCTCTATAGAAGAGCTATTTAAATAGAGGGACGTATAATTATTATCTCTACTAGCGTATGCCATCAAGATAATTAAGAATGTGTATTACCAGTCCCATATGCAATAAGTATTCTGTATCACAAGACTCAATCTATTTTCTATGTAATCGCAATCACAATCGTAAAATTCGCGTTTTACTAGCTTTACTTTTTCAATGAACTTTATTTAAACTTCATTTAACTGTACTTAAATCTAGTTTTTATTCAAACCACTCGCATTATAACTTGAACTCGTAAAAATGGTTATAAAAATAAGAGCTTAATTGAAAAACGTAATAAATTACAATATTAATTATTAAGTAATTGCATAAATTATTATGGAGTAAAATTACTTTTACTTCTTATAAAATTATATTCAGTATGTGAATATTTTAAAGAACGATCCTGTATTTCAACTTTTTGAAAAAATCGTATGTATTTATAAGTATTTATATTCACGTTAAAACGACATTCCTGATTATACAAATTAACTAGATACATACTATAATTCTTAACTTCTCACTGAATTTCCACTCAATTTATAGACTCTGTCTAGTAATTTAATTCTAATTTAATTAAAAAACATTTAATGGTAAAAGAAATTATTATCGTTCACTAATAAATTTATTATTACATGGAAATGTGACAGTGAGGTATGTGAATCTATAAATATATATATATATATATATATATATATATATGATATAGTGAGTCTATAATACGATTAATCGGTCGTGTTCATCTATATTCATAATAAGACGTAATTGATAATCAGATTTACATAAAATAATAAGAAAACAAATATTTCGTTGCGAATGACCTCGGGCTAAAACGAAAGTTTGCCAACGTTTGGTTCAAACAAAAAAAAATCAATTTTGCATGTATTCATTGCCTAACGATAGTTCGGAATACTAGGTACATTGAAAATGCCTACGAACATTAAAAAGTTCCTTAGAAAAACGCTCACATTTTACTTCGTACAATAGAGTTTATCTTACGAGCATAGGTGGACTCGGCTTTGGATGCTAATCCTATATAAACTAGTACGAAACAGTTGTTTGCCATACGCAAACAAATTTTTAATTTATCCAGCTGAAATTTACTGGTAAAGTATGTAAGCCTGGAAATACCAGCTTCAAGTTGTTAAAATATTAGGTCTATATTATAATAAAAAGTCTTTAAACTTACAAATCATATATTTATATACGATTAAAGTGGTTTTCGGTTAATGTAGCTGTTAACTCTAAGAGAAACTATGTCTATTTATGTTAAGTTTAAGCGTATATTGGAAAATTTGATGTAGGCAATGAATAATAATTGTTGGTATGACTATGATTGAAAATTATATTCTTTAGTAATATTATAGAGAAAGTGTTATAGATAAAGTTTATAAGCCTATTATCTATTCATTAAATTGCAAAGTTACGTTTTCAGTGTTGCATAATTAAAAGTATATCACATTTCCTGCGAAGCTGAAAATTATTATTATTTATTACAAACACGAGAGCTAATAATTATTATAAAATTAATTAGTTTATATGAAGACAAGTTTAATGAAATATTTAATAAAGTATAGTACATTAAAGAATTAAGAATGCCTCGAGTCTGTAAGGTAAATTAAATTAAAAATTTTTAAATAGTAAATTAAACGTGACGCAAGTGCAACAGAAGCTAATTCTTCTACGTGAAAAAAACCTTGATGGACTATGTAATAAAGAAGTATTTGGAAGATTTATTTTAATAATATTGAAAGCAATCCAATTGATTTATAGGCTCAAAATACAAAAATATTAATTTGAAAAAGGAAATGCGAAACACATGTATGCAACATTAAGTAATAAAAATGAAAAATTTGAATAAAAAGAAAAAAGCTTGAAATACCTTAAGCTTAAGAGATTAGGATTTAATGATTTAAACATTAAGATCTTCGAATTAAATAACTTAGATTTGAAGACTGAAGGTTAAAAGTTTGAGGTTTAATGGTTTTGACTTTAGGAATTAAAATAAAAGACTTCGATTTAAAAGTTTCGTATAAAGGGATTGGTGTATCAGGGCTTGGGACATAAGGGTATGGAATTTAATGGATTACGAAACAATTCAATGTACTGATAGATAATCATCTGCGTTTGGTATATTTTATTAATGTTATAACGTATATATTGACATTACATTTAAATCTTAAAATACGTAGTTGGCAATTTATGAAAACCCGTTACTTATAAGGAAGCAAAAAAAATGTTATTTATTTGATTTCTATAATTAAAATGAAATATATTAAAATTTCAATTTAAGATTTAATATTTATTACACATCGAAAGTAAAGCATTGAAAGGATCTACGTGTACTAAACTTCAATATGCCATAGGCTATCCATTTGATATCTTCATCTGCTCAGACGAAAGACTGAATCATACTTCAACTTTCATGCAGAAGTATCTAATAAGTTTCTTACTTGTTTTTGATGAGTTTGGTTTTATAAGTTTCATGTAATTTTGTAATACTTGAACTCGTTAAATTTTCGAAAAAATGATTAGTGCACTCAAACTGCATTAAAAATTTTCAGTAATTTAGATCAAATTGCAGTATCTTAATGTGTAGCAATTCAGATAATATGGAACTGTATTTTGTTTTTTTTTGTTTTTTTTTTATTTTTTTTTTATTTTTTAATATAAATAAATATTATTATGGTATTGTTTTCTTATGCATATTATCGTATTCAAATTATAGATAACGAAAACTTTTATTAAAAATTATTGTATTTTATTCCTTTTCCTACGACCAAGCTTTTTATAATTATCATAAAAATTCAATATAAGCAGATGAAATATCTCTTTTTTCTTTATGAAAATATACATAAACAGAATTGCATAGATTATTTGTCTGATAAAATTATAAAATCCGTTTTGAATTTTTTTTTTCTTTTTTTTTAGCTACAGTTTTCTATGATGACATAAACAATTTATTATTATTCTATATATATATATATAAAGAATCCTTACAACGTTATAATTCTTTCGAAATATTTTAGTGAATATTTTTCATTGTATTCATATGAAAAATAAATTCTTAGATTTTTGTTTCATTCATCTAGATTATTACAATAATTTTATATTACATAATTGTTTAATTATAAATTTCATTATAAATTCATGGATATTAGAAAATATTTATTTTGCATTAAAAGTGAATAAGAAACGTGGATGCAAATAGATGTTATATATATACATACATATATATAATATAATAAATATAATAATAATAATAATTAAAAACGTTAAAACTTAGATTAATTTAGTAAATAAAATTGAAAATAATAACATTATAAATGAGTTTTATCATGAATCAACAGATTATTTTTTAAATATGTTTAAACTTTATACGATAATGTTTTACTAACACTATCTTCTGATAGTCCAGAAAATTTTCATGAATATGGAATAATTTGAAATTAATGTTTACATAATATACGGTTGAAAAATCAAATAATATTAAGTAATTAACTTAATTGGTTTCATTTTATCTTTTAAATATTTATTTGAAACATCATATGGCTTGCGCATGATTAAATTATTGATAAATTTCAACTAAAAACTTCACTTAAAAAAATTATAATTTATGTTGAGAATTATTATTTAAATCAAAAAAGGTAAGTTTTGAATCGATTGTACTACATTAACATTTTAATTTATTCCTTTTAAAATACAAAACTACTTTATTAAGTATGGAAAACTTTCCTATCATATATACTATATCTTATACAATTATTAATACCGAGATATATTATTTAGTTGTAAAATGAATTTATGATTGAAAAAAAAGTACTCTAAATATGCTTCATATTTAATTGATGTCATTAAATTGGCATGAATAAATAAATCTATCAAATACCATTTGCATGGATTAATTTGACACTTTACACTCGATGAAAGCTACTTAACTTTCACTCTGCCCAAATAAAAAGTCAAAATTCCTGTAAAATTTGAATGAAAAAAGAATGATGATGTGATTTTCAAGTGAAACGAATGAATAGATGCAATGAATGAACGAAAATTGGTGTGTTTGTATATAAAGAATCAGCGCGGGGAAACCTTAATCGTGAAATGAAAAATTCATCCTTCCGAACATTGCGCGACATTGTCGGGCGTAATTTTCGCGGTGCGCAGTATTCAGTACTTTCAAAAACAATGTGACGACAGGCGAAATCACCCGAAAAACTAAAAGCTCTTGGAGATGTCAAAGGCGTCCATGAACACACGTATTTCGAAAAGCTTACAGAGGCTTGGCCGAGTTTCTGTTGTCACGCTCGAAATTGCTCTTGCGAGCGCGTAATTTTTCTTTGTTTCTTCTTTTTCCTTCCTTTCTCGCATTTCGCATCAAGGTATTTCCAGAGATGCCGTGAAAGGCTTATAAGTAGATTATGTTTTTAGTTTATGTTCAAGAATAATGTACTTACTTTTCCATCTGGGCTGCATACTTTTATCCCAGCGAGCGAGACTGTTAGAAGGACGGATGTGGACCGATTGTTGTACTGTAATAAAGAAAGAAATTTCTTTTACATATATGTTTATATTTAGATAATTGGAGTGTGCAGAATTTTATTTGATAATATATAGAGTATAGCTGATAATACAGAGGAGGCAAGAACTTGAATAAACGATTATGTTCACTAGACACATGAGAACGCAATTGAAATAAAGGATGAGTAAATTATTTTGCCAAGTTTTATAATTATTAACTTGTTTCAATGCCACGCACAAAGCAAAAACCTTAAAAGGATATTTGACTGCGGATATTTTATGTAAACGTATTTGAATGTAATTAGAAGACGAACATTTTGAAAATCAACAACAACTAGAAGATAAATAATTTTATATTTATCTTTCTCGTAATATCATGCATCGGTTAGCGAGAATTAATTTTATATATAACTCTAACGAGGATTTCGATAAATGCCTCGACGGAATGAAAATAAAAATTACGGTATTTTTTAAAGTGGAAAAAAGAGGTGATTAAAACAATTTTCGATTAACGGTATGCGAGTGTAGTGAAAAAAATTGTACCGCTAAATTAAATGTAAATAACTAGCATACAAAAAAAGCATATTTATATTAAATAGAATATAAATTTATCCCTTTAAATTTTATCCGTAATATTTTCTATGTCTTATCGTGATGTCTTATCGTTCGACTATTATTTGTTACTAAAGTATGTGCACTCAAAGTATTTATCATCATCAAGAAGTTGAGGACCACGCTGGGTCATTTTTTCTTTCTTTCTTTCTTTCTTTTTCCTTTATTATTTATATTTAACAATATTATTTTAAATCATCATTACTTTATCATCATCGATTATCTAATTACTATGAATTATATATATAAAGCTCTAAGTCAGCATTATTATTATTTAAAGGTAACGAACTTTACTTTTCTCCGCAGCCTCCACCTCCGATGGACCCCCCCCCCTCCAGGATCGACTATTATTCCCCATTGAGTACGCAATAGCTAATAAATAAATATTATTTACATGTAAAGGTCAAAACCCCTGTCCAGGTGTCCTTTACGGGCATTAACAAGCGCCAACCTCATTATTAAACGCCATGGAATAAAAGCTAACGGGCCTTGAGACGCTGAACGCGTTCACATTAAATTAATATTAATAATGCAAAAGTATCGGAGGCTCCGTTCATTTGACTTCCTTCCAAAACGGCCAATCGGCTTGCTTACGATCATAATAAGAAAGCACCCTGACCCGGCCTCGCTCCATTGTCTTCATTCTCGCAGGGCCGTAACGGGGCCATTTAATAACGCAGGCATGTACGCCCTGAGGGCCATCGCGCATAATCTCGCCATATTGGGCGGCCATTATCACTTCTCGCCCAGGGCGCGGACCTCGCGGTGGCAAAGGTAACGGCCGACTCGCCGGCTCAGTGGGCTTCCTCCTTAATTACATTGCGCGGCTCCTTTGCGAATTTTTAAGGATAGCCACTTCCACGTGCATGGGTTTTCGCTAGCGTGTGTATGCCACTTGGCGTGCGTTAAGCACGCGATCTCGCGTTAAAACGGCAGCCGCCTGTCTTTCCCATCGTGGCAATTAAATGTTTGCGTTCGCCTCGTTGGGGGAATTTCTTTTATTAAAATTCCTTGGACACGGTTTGCATAATTCGAGGCGACGGGAGGAGAGAGTTTTTGAAATGGTCGCCGAGTCAGCCGGGGCGAGCGGGTATCGCGCCGAGTCTTGGACTAAAATTTTTAAATAAATTCGCCTGTGAAATTTCGGAGAGCAAGCAGCCCGATGAGGGGATTTTTCTAGCGGCAATTTAATCCGGCACTTCGACTGTTCACGTTAGAACGCGGCAAATATATATATATATATATATTCATCGGCTGTGCTTACGATGAATTTTCTCCAGATAATCCGCCTGATAGTTTCAGTATTTTACCTCAGTTACAGGGGAAAGAAGTATTATTTTTATCCGATTTTTATCGCACCCGTGATTATTAATATTCGAAACGTCTATCTCCGGAATGCCAAATGGAGGTTGCATTTTTTTTTTTTTTTTTTTTTTATACTACTGATGTATATTTAAATTCGTTGATTACCTACTAATTCTAATTCTCTTAGTGCGTGTTATTTAATCATTACCCAATTTTAGGTAAGTTAAATAAAATGTATGGAATATTTCATGCAAAAACTTGAAATAAAATATTTCAATTTTTATGTAGAAATATTGTATACTTTATTGGGATATAAGTATTTTTATCTACTATGAGTTTTCATTTGAAATTTCATATTCTATATTAGTTCCTAAAATTTAAGAAAAAGTTTTGTTTTCATTTGTCTTTGACGAATCAAATACTAATTTTTTTTTTTTTTTTTATTTCTGAGAAAATGTGCTAATTCAAAGGCAAAGGCTGCTGCTCGCACTCTACATACATAGTTATCGCCGTGTGAATGAATGCTCCAATAAAAGCGCATAACTCGTATGAAAAAAAAGAAAAAACAAAAAAAACTACTGCAGTATTAAAAAATTATAAGATCCAGTATCCAGTAAGTGTAAGTAGGTGATGAAATTAATTTTTCTGGCGACTCGGCCATCAACAATCGGTAAACGAAAGTCCAGCTTACTTAACGGATGAATTAACCGGGCAAAGAAAGAAAACGACCAAAGCGCCCTTTCCTACATAAAAACTAGACGTAACGCGAGTT
>NW_011948440.1:1436495-1436712 GCF_000503995.2 Ceratosolen solmsi marchali
CCTGCTGTCTTCATTTATCAAAAAGGGTCATCCAATGACGAACTCGAGAAACCACTTGCCGCGAGAGAGGATTTGAAGCGACACGGAGGCTGGCGTACGAAATACTTTCTCGGCTACTGCTCCGTTCCCTCGAGTTGAAAAGAGTAGCAATTGAAAGCAGGCGAGCGGCTCACCAGATACGCAGTTGCTCAATTCCGGAATTGAAAAGTTGGCACCG
>NW_011948440.1:1436729-1449905 GCF_000503995.2 Ceratosolen solmsi marchali
CTCTTCCTTTTTTACCCTTGCGCGGAACCTAAAGCATAGCTACCGCAAAACCGACGACTAAAGAATTACGCTAGAGACTTGTTTTCATTTGTTTCTTTCACAAAGAAGCCCCTCCCTCCGTTCATTTGCTCGCTGCTTGGTTTTACATTATCTGAGGATTCTTTATTCGCGGAGAGCGGCGTGGGTGAGCGGGAAAAAAAAAGGAAGAAAATTGCCCTTGCTTCGACATGGGATGAAGGCCTATGATTTGCCGATGAAGCCAAGGATGTTCGATATGGATATTTTAAAGTAAAGAAATTGAAGGTTGATGGATATAGATATAGTCGGTCTTAGGATATAAATTGCCCGACGACGACAATCGTCCGCTGCCGGGTACACACACCCTCGATATAACAAGGCTGAAAATTTTCGTATAATAAATATTATCCGATAATACCATATCAAATAATATCATATAATTAGTTTTACTCTGCATCAACAAAAACCGGAATCAAATTTTCCTTATCGAGCTCATTTAATTCTATTCGTTCATACTTATTGGCCGGTTTGATGAAATCTCCGCACTTAACATTACCATTTCACGAAGATAATTTCATTGACGTTCTTTCCACTATATTGTATACATTAAATATTTAACATTAATGTTAGACAGATCAAATAAGTGTTTTGAGACCTTTTTTTTTTTTTGAACGTCGTTATCGATAGAATGGGGGATTCCTTTAAGAGTACTCATAAAAAATATAGAAAGGGCTCTCTCTTGACATACAAACTCAATTTAGGCAGCAAAAAGGCCTGTCACGACTCCCGGCTTAAATCTCACACCTCCACATAAAAGGATAAAAATGAAAAGACGTAGAAGGAGAAGCAGAGTCGCAGACAACCCCCATTGTTTCTCAATCCTCACTCACCCTTCCGTTAACGCCCTCGCGCACAGACACCCGAGCAAAATCCGTTGCACACTCTCTCAACAGCAGCCACGGACCCGAGTGAGAGAGAAGAACCATTTGCCGAGGTTACAAACGGTCTCTCAACACGATCAGCGATTCCTCAGCTCTTCTTTTCATATGGATCCGTGTTTTCACGCAGCCTCCTTCTACGCTTTGTGTGGCGCGCCGCAACCGAGGGCTTATTTACGGTGGAAGGAACACAGGGTGCAGACACCACTCACCTACATTTGCATAAATGCCACTCGGTCAATTTCGACGCTGGGCTTTGTGAAAGGACTCTGTGATCCGATACGGCAGGTATACGTAGATCGACAGATGAAAAGCGAAAGGACGAGATTTGCTCGCCGATACAGCGCCATTCGGACATTCTCTCGTCCAATATTTCTTCTCTATATTTTCCCTCTGCGTTTTATCCCTTTTTCGAGTGATTCGGAGTGGTTTTGTGTCTGTGTGGGTAGGACAGTGGAAGCCACTGTTGCCTCTGTCGTGATCGCCACCTATGCTGGCAGCGCACACAGCGACCTTAATCACTGAATCAAAAATCTGACACGCAGGAAATAGTTTTCGGGAGATGGAAGAGGAGCGTGGAACTGGACATTTTTACAACGCAAAAGTACTGTGAGATTTATTTGCGAATAAATTGTTTCTGTATTGAACCTATTTATTTATTTTTTATTTTTTTCTTTTTCTTCTTATAACGAAGGAAAATTATTTAAGTGATAATCGAATATTTGAGCGCCAAATTAACGATTAGTAATACAGGAAGATGACCCCAAAATGATATAGGAATTATTTTAATATTTTAAAAACAAAATATGGTTTCCAAAATTTCGAATAGATTTTGCTGAATGAATTCTTTTGGATAAAAAGGGAAGAATAGTTTTGTCAAAGCTTCGATACTTTACATGGAATGTTCGTTTATATATTTTTCAGATTGATAGGAAGCATTCATATTTCGTTTTATTACATTAGAAATATTCTAAAAATGCTTTTTATTCCGTGCAATGTAAAAATTTTATCATTTCATGTAATTACGCAAGCTATGGTTTTCTGGAATCAGGGAAAAGCGAAAGAATTTAAGTCGTATGGCAGGTAATTAGTATGGAATTATCGTTTTGCCTGCAATCCACTTTGCCGCCTCATTATAAAGTTTTTTTTTACAAATTACATAAAATTATACTCACAGTAATGGATATTAAAATAAAGAACAACAAAAATAAAGCAAAAAAAAAACCAGTTTAACAAATAAGAATATAACCAGCTTTATTCTTTTAATTTATTAAAAATCATAGTTAAAAATACAGGAATTAGCAAGAATATTTCTCTCTCACCTACGCATTAAACGTACTTTTGTTCTTTTATACTTTTCCAAGAGTAGTCTATCTTTTTTATTCGCAGCCCAAGTCCTATTCCAATTAGCCACGGTACAGTCTATAATAAATAATTTGTTTATCTGTTATTCCAATTAAAATTAATATATAATATTGATATCAATAAAGAAATTTTCCGTGATAAAAATAAAAGAGTCAATGTCAATAAGTAACCACGTGCTCCTGAATCAATTTACATAAAAAATCCAAGTACGCTCCCTTCGCATTCTCAAATTACACGGACAGTTGATCCTGTCAGGGGTTACTAAGGACACTGCGCGCAGTCCCACATGAATTATTCACAATCACGTCAACGGTCACGACGCGTCTTCTCATAAACGAACATTTTTGGATCGACATTACTCTGCCGCTTTCATCTCACCGTCACTTACTTTCATGTTTTCTCGCGTATTCTTATTATGCTTTCCTCTTTGTATCTTGTTTGCTTCTAAATAGCTATTAGCTGATACACTGTGGAAATGGGAAGTTTAATAAAAATAACGAGACAAATATAACTTTCAATATCACAGTTTTTATCAACCATTTACCGGACTTTGTTTTGCATATTTCAATAATTCATGTTCAATATTTAAAAGCCAATAAAAAAGAATACTAGACTTATGCGTTTTTCTTTATGAAATAATATAAAAAACATTTTAACACACCAATGTTTTAGATAATTTATAAATAATAATAGTCATATTAATAGTAATAATAACTACAACAATAACAATAATATATATATATATATATATATATATATATATAAACTTAAGATCTTTGGTTTGGCGCCTCTGGTTTTTTATGCAATCGGATTTTGGACTTTTGTAATAATTTTCAAAATACTTTTGTAAAAAAAAAACCGTATACGACCAATTATTTTTTCACCTCCACATTAATGGCGAGAATTGCAACAAAACACAAAAAAACCGATTTCTTCCGCATCAGAACCATAATATTATCGGATGCGAGTCAATATCCCCTCACAGTCCTTAAATTAACAAATACTTCGAATAACATACAGCAGGGCCCTGATTTTATTATCATAACAAATTGCATTAAATCGAACCTATTTCCCTCCCTCACTATCCAGACATCTTTCGTCAACAAGGTTACATGGAAAAAGGCGCGCCTTCGCCACCCCGCATAAACTCGTCGAGGGTGAAGCATAAGCGAATCGCTTTATGGAAAAGACGATATAAGTCCCGTAGTAGCTGCTGACTCACGCGTGTGCCTGCGACGAAAGAACGCGAGAGGAAAATATGTGCGCGCTAACGCGTTACGAGTGACTTATTCCGGGGTTCTAACGATGAAATTGGTAGACAGCGCGCGAGAGAGAAAATGGAGCTGATGCTAATCAAATTTCCTCGTTCAAAACATGGGTAAAACGGCGAATTTATTGTTTGTCGGAATCCCACGCCTGTCCCCGCACCAGAGCGAGCTTTATCGAATAACAGATTCCTCATGGCCGTACCCATACGCGCATTGTCGCAGCGCACAAGAATGTACGAGTTTGAGCTATTAGTGTGCGCTCGTAGTTGTAAATCATTTCGCTCCAGGAGTCGCTGTATTGCATCTTTATGAAATCAGACGTTTATTCCGCTTCGGCATTCGAATACGATTTAGCAGCGGCGCCTATTTGGATGGAATTGACAGATCATTTAACTCCCTCGGTGTTGCGCTCCGACCTTAAAGAACCTGATTTTCAAACTTCCGCCTGCCCGGTTTGAACGGCAAAGTTTGCGAAAAGTTTGCGGGAATTCAGCAAGACTAGTGAAAATCCGCTCCGATTGCATCTGTAACATCCGCGATTTGCCCTCGTGATCTTTGCCAACCACCTAATCAGCTTAAAGCTTTGCATCTCATAAGAAATCCAAGCACCAAATCCGCGCTCACGCGCAAGACGCCACATTATCACGGACGGGCGCGCTCAATGCTCCTCCCATTGGAAATTGCCGAGTCAGCGATCGTTAGTTAGCAGCACCCATCCGCGAAAAGCTTCGTAGCCTGTCTCCTGACTGCTGCAAGGTTACCCACCCCGATGCGTAGACGATGACGCAGCCCTCGTGTCCTGGCGAGCGTAACGAACTACTTACGGGACACTCGGAATTTACAGTATTTTGTCGTGTGCAGCCCCAGTGGGTGACGAGCAGCCATTTATCGGGATTTTATTGGGCCTGCGAGTGGATTGCTGGGCAGCGCGCGTACATTGAGTGGATAGGTAGGAGGGGGGGGGGGCAAAAGGGAGTTGAAGGGCCGAGAGTGGATGAGTAATAGGGGAAGTTTTAATTTTGAAAGTGACTCCTGGTATAACAGACGGACGCCGGCGGACTTTCGTGTGTAGATGCAGAGAGGAGTTTGTGCCTGGTAGCGCGTTTGTTTTCGCAAAAACAAAAAAAAAACACAAAAAAGTAAAAAAAAAAACAATAAAAAAACAAAAAAAGATAAAGAGGTTAGAAAGCAATTGATTGTGGGTCTGTGATGCTTGAATGTATATTTATGACTGACGGGTTGGGGAATTACTCGCGTCTCGCTCGAGTCTCTCTTTCTTGCGGCGACATTACTTTTCTTCTTTGTAAGGGGGAGGAAGTGTACTCGTTGCCAAAATCGAGTTGATGGCAAATAAAGCGATTATCGACGATGTAAACACTCGTCGCTTCTTATTCTATTGTCTAGATGCGATATTTTCAAAATTGACGTCGTCGTAAGGGCTTAGTTTCTGCGCCGCTAATTAGCGCAAGATGACAACATTCTTTTGTCTACTCAGAGCATACTTACCAACTACGGAACTATGCACGTTTAAGGCCTGGCAATTTAAAATTTAAAATAAAATGAACTTTTTTAACATTTAAATAGTCGAATTCTCTATGAAATAAAGATATGATATTCTAGTTAATAATAAAGCTCATAATATGCCATTTATTTTGCAATTTACACTACGTTAAAATTCCTTAAGAATTTTTCGTCAATTTTAATAGCATTAAATATTTTATTATCCTCGTAAATCAAGTAGTTAATATTAACGTAAGAAAATTTGTGTTCTCAATGTAAGTGCATTTATCTACTTATTTTCTAAAATTGTCATTTCATATTATACTAAGTATAAATTTACTCCTAATTAAGACACATCTGACATTGGCGGTTATCATTCTATAGTTCACGTCAAACCCCCGTGTTTCGCATATATTTTAGACTAAACTAACATAATGCATTAAATATCTAAAATACGGTCGCTGCCATAAAATAAATTAATAAGCACTTTACGTTTTATATCTGTTTAACTCTTATCTTTATTATCCAAAGTTTTTATACGTTTTTTTTTATACGCACGATCGGGAGCACGAGACGGCGAGGGCGGGGAGGGGGGAGCTGAGCGTGATTGAATCGAGGGGTTCATCCCTCGCTCGCAGAGATGCAAATTAATAAAGTTACTTCATTGAAAGGTGAGGTTCGATGCATGATAAGGCGCTGCTGGTATATGTTACATTGCGATACCGAGCGACAGAATAGCTTCGTACATTTAATTTGGCTTTTCTGCATTCGATTCGACTCCTATCAGCCGCTCAGCCGCCCTTCTAATTCAAATCCGAGCGGACTTCTGACTCCCGTGAGAAAGTTGGGTCACCGTCTGAAGAGTCCACAGCATGCAAGGACATTGTACTTTGTATACTCTGAATTTTGTTATCTCGGCGCTCTCGGGTAAATGTCCAACCCTAGTGGTGTACTAGCACATGTGACAATACCAAATCGACAATACCGATGGATACTACGTGTGAACAAGGATTTCAAAGCGAAGTGATTGATACGTCAAATTTGTAATACCGCTGTCCCTTACGTTGCCAATTCATTGATCATAGTGTATAGGAATGTAAATATAGGAACTACGCGAATGAGTGATGTAGTAAAATAAAAATAAAAATAAAAGAATTACACTTTTTCATTATTGGTATTGATTATTCGAATTATTGCATATTAAAATATTTTATTAAAATACAGATTAAAATACAAGGAATATCGTAAATCTTGGAAATTTATAAGTGCCAGAGAATTTTAAGCAGATATTGGCTAAAAAAGTATTCTTTTAAGTAGTCCAACTTCTATATTAGCTATAAATGTTCTCATTCGCTATTACGAGTCATTTTCGTTTATTAATTATTTATTTATATTAAACACGATTTGAAAGCGGATCATCAAGCAGAATTTGTAGGGGCGGTTGACGAAATCGTCGCATCCCACCCCAATGAGAAAAGCTAGATGTGGAGAATAATGAAGTGCCAAGAGAAATTCCAATATAGAAACACTACGAGACACATATAATAATTCTATTATCGATTATCAAAAAGAAATTATCAAAAAAAAATCTATTATCAAAAAGTCCAGCATACTAATATTACCTAACCTCGGTACAAGCCATTAATTTGGATTTATGGAGTGAGAGGTGGGGCGGGAGGGGGGTACAGGTTGAGCGTAATTGCTAGTCCATTATATGGGGATCGAAGAGAATCGATATCGCAGCACAAGATGCTCGTCTTCGTCCTTCCCAGTCCTCATCGCTAATGATTTGCTAGTGCTAATAGCTGTAGGACCTTGCAAGGACAAACGGAGCACCAGAAACGCAGACGAAGTGACACCACCGGCTCACTTGTGGCTGAGATGACGAGAGACTCGAAGGAAATTGGAGAAACAAATGGAAAGGGTGCGCTTGTAGTCAGTTGCGAGGTAATATAAAGGACATTCGTTACGCTCGGCGATTAAAGGTGTTTTTAGCTTGATTACACCTTATTCGCCTTTGCATTTTTGACACTTTTCTACGTGTAAAGACTTTTCTTCCCCCTACGAATCTACATTTGACCTTTTAAGTACACTGCTAATCTAACGCTTTTGCGAATAAACTGCTTAATAAAGATAAATACCGATATGATTGCTCAATGAAATCGTTCCGAAGCTCCATTAAACATCATACAAACTAATAAGAAGATTAATGTCAAAGGTAACCTTAATATCTCCATCGTGATGCTTGAAACACACTACCCAATGAAATAATAATATTAATTCCAATTTGTACATTAATAGGGAAAAGGTCCGATAAGTGATTAATGAAACAATAATAGCTCAAGTAATTATAAATATGAATGAAGAAATAATTTGTCGATGAATAATGAATGTCGGAAAAGTAGGTGTCGTATTCGTAAGGCAGCACTTAAGCAGACAACATTTCCAAGTCTCCATTCATGTGCCAGCACTTGAGCCGCAACCACCGGCAATAATCGAAAGTCAATATCGGAACGGTTTTTCGTCGACATATCGTGACTAGCACCCCTCGACAAACCAATCCAATCCATATCCTCTTCAGCGCCAGGGAAAGTGTGAAAAGTGAAAGAGAAAAGGGATACATGTAGGCATTAGCCGCTAGAGGCCGAAAGGTTTGAGTTAAATAAAAACAAAAAACAAAAAACAAAAAACAAAAAAAAACGGAAGAAAAAAAAGAAAGAAAGAAACAAGAGAGAGAGAGAGAGAGAGCGAGAAAAGAGTGAAACAGAAGAAGAAGAAAAAAGAAAGAGACGAGCACTGCAGTGAGATGAAGAGAAATGGACGGGGCGGCGGGTGGGGTAGGATTTGGTATGTGGTGTTGCATGGGGGGAGGTGTGAAGGGATAGGCGGAAGGAGAACGCGATGGCGGAGACGAAGAAGAAAGAGGCTGTCGAAGAGGCTCTCGAGCTCTCTTTAGGCTCGTGGCTGTGGTGTTAGTGGCCCTCGGCGTTCGAGTCGGTGCAACCGAAGCGTGTCTGATTCGTGCATTGAGCGAGCCGTCGAGGGTCTCTGCCCATGTTGGCAAAGGTGCCGTCGCACCTATAGTCGATTCTCGCACCCCCAAGATTCTATAAGCAAGCGTCTGAGTAGCCGTTAAGCAATTATGAAAAAGAGCGCTGATTGGCGCGCGGGAGCACGTTAATGGCATTAATAGATCGGTGATACATTGACTCCCGTACGAAATAATTTTTGCAATTTATGTGAACTGCCGATCCGGGCTTTTTATAGGGCGAACCTCGTAGTTTATGTCTATCCCGGTAGATCTATATTAATTATAATGTGCGACAAGTCAGTTAAGTCTTAGGAAATTAATGACTTTGCCCTTTTGTATCTTGGGATAATTAATGTCATTTGGCAAAGGGACCCAGGCTGAGTAAATATCTTGGATGATAAATTTATGACTGAGAATTTATTAAAAAGAATATTCTATATTGAGAATTCGTATAATTATTAGAAATAGTTTTGGATAGATCGATAATGTGGTATTGAATTAGGTCAAAAGTAAATTTATATATATATATATATATATATATATATATATAAAAAGTCATTGATAATACGTTATAGAGGGGGATTTCGTAGTTTATGCTAAGCTAGAATATATCACATTATATAAGGTATCGTATGAAATATTATTTCAATATTATTTGTATTAACAACGATACAGTTACGAATACAAGATTTATTTCGCAAGCGGAGAGATAGATAAGTCGGGCAAAAATATTATCATAGTAATTGATGATAGCGATACATCATAGTATTTAAATTAATATAAACATATTATATTTGCAGCTCTATTAATGTCTGAGCCGACGTCTTCAAACGAATCGATATTTTGCTCTGACAAAGCCATTGTTAATACACTAGAATTATATCGTCAGCCATTAGTTCGCCTCCTTATTAGAATGGAATTTTCATTCGATAATTTCAATAACTTATACGCTAACTATTAGTTTGGCATTTACTTCTTACAAGTCTCTATTATTTTCAAAAAAACAGTATCACTCCGACAAGAATTTTTTTTTATTGACAGATGGTATTTATATGAAAGTAGGTTATTCCTATACACTGGCTACGTGGCTCAAAGCCTAAATTACAATTTTTCATTGCTAATCAGCGATAAAGGCAAGATTTAATATAAAACTTTGAGTTCAACGTATAATTAAAAATTTCTATGGAATTAAGCGGATCGAATATTGCCGGCTCGGCGCGGCACTTTTTCCACTCGAATTTACAAAAGAAGAAGAAGCAAAAGAAGAAGAAGAAGAAGAAGAAGAAAAGCCTAAGCGATACGTAAGCTCGAGAATATTGGCAACGAAAATTGAGACATCGGATAAAAAGCTCCACTTTCAACTCGATACATCTCCGCTACTACAAGGGCGCACAATAGCTAGTGACGTACGACCCCCGCGTTCCGGCTCCCTGGCCGTCGCGGCGTTTTTTTGACAGCTGTCAATTGCGGGCACGTGCACCTCCGATAGGTGCCCCCCTTCCCCATTGATGCGGTCTTGTGAGTCTATCGGCCGAAATGCTCGGCCCGTTGCCTCGACCGATAGTCGCCCAATGGCTATTGATCGAGCTGCGTTTTAATTGGAGCATGTGATTGGGACGAATGCTCAATGGCCGAGAGCCGCGGGCCTCCTAAAAATTATTATTAAAGCTTGACTTTGGGCGAGGATGCATTTGTGCGAGACAAGCCCAGTACGGGATTTTTTAATTAATCCGCTGGCCGCGCGGACAAAACAAGCGCATTCGCGTTTATCGAACCTTTTCCACGATTAGGGCGTCGTGACATGCACGCGTGTTTAACGTTCGAAACTAACGAAGTGCTCGATACAATTGCGCGAATGTATGATCGTCTAATCGTTTAATTGTTTTTTTCATAAGTATTCCACGTAATGTTTGGTGATTAAAATCTTCACATTTACAGCCATATCAATAATTTGTGTATGTATAAGTGTGCGTGTGCGTGTATGTGTCTGTGGATCTGCGTGCGTGCGTGTACCTGTATGTCTTTCTTTCTATGTGTGTGCCTGTGTGTGTGTGTGTGTGTGTGTGTGTGTGTGTGTGCGCGTCTCTCTCTTTCTCTCTGTGTATGTGTGTGCGCCTGTGTATCTCTTTCTCTCTCTGTGCGCCTGTGTGCGTGTGCCTGTGTGCGTGTGTGCGCATGTGTGTGTGTGTGTGTGTATCTTTCTCTCTCTGAGCATGCGCGCGTGTCGGTGTGTGTGCGTGTATCTCCCTCTCTCTCTCTGTGCGCATGCATGCATGTGTGTATCTGTGTGTACATGACCGTGTGTGTGTGTGTGTGTGTATCTTTCTCTCTCTGAGCATGCGCGCGTGTCGGTGTGTGTGCGTGTATCTCCCTCTCTCTCTCTGTGCGCATGCATGCATGTGTGTATCTGTGTGTACATCTCCCTCTTTCTCTGTGCAATGGGAAATGAGTGTAAAAATGTTGTGGCTCTGAATATTATTAAAAAGTTTTCTTTGACATTCGAAAGACCTCGTGCATTACAAGCACTTTTACAAGTAATAAATAATATATACTTACATAAAAAAATGCACGGTTAATAGATTAATTAGGTTGTTGATGAGTTATTTTGTGATTTCTTGAGCTAAGGAATAATAAGTTAAATTTAAATAAATTTTTCAGCATCGTTTATTACAAGAGCTTATGCTTATGGAGTATAATGAGAATGTCGAAAGACAATGGAGAAGAAAAATGTGTATAGCCTTTTGAAATTTAATTCCTCGAGCAACTATAAGGATTTTCCAGCTGAATATATATAATGACAAATATTCTCCTGTATCCGAGCATAAGTCCATCCGTTATAATTTAAACATATAAACTCCCTTACACTCAATAGCCATCTAAAGGGCAACTCATTTCAGTGCCTCGAATGTCATACACACGAAAGTCGAATTAAACGAATATAGAAAGCTATACGTAGCATTTATCACACGGACGATAATTTTATCGCCCATCATTAAACGCGACTAATGCCAAGCATTGAATTTCAATTGCAAACTTTCTCATTGCTGAAGGAGGAAAAATGAAGAAGAAGAAGAAGAAGAAGAGGAAGAAGATGACGACGATGAGGAATAGTACGGGGAAGGGGCGGGGGGAGAGGGAGGAGGAAGAGGATGAGAAGGAAAAGAAGAATAATATGATGATGAAGAAACGAGGCGGACAAAATGGGGTGGAAGAACATTTTACGTCTGTGAATACAAGACCTGGAGTTTTAAGCCTCCCCTCGCTTAGCGCAATAAAATTTAGTCGCTTACACGCGCAATGAAACTTAATATTCAGGCGGAAAATTTTAGTTTGGCAAGTACCGCGATGGGTAATACAGGTATATATAAGCATTCACGGCTCAGCGCAATAGAAGTAGAAAGAAAGAGGCCCACAAGCTTAAGACGTCAACCGCCACCTAGACAGGTGTTCAGTCTTAAAACACATTCGCTCTCTGTCGCCGTGAGCGAGTGAGCTCGGATGTTTCAAAATTTACGGGTTTACCGTCAAACTCCGACGTGCGACCCCCACTACCCACTCCGCCCCCGCAGGCAGCCACGCTCAATCATTCAACAGGCCCCCCGCACAATGTCGTAACGCTTTAACGTTTAACGACACTAGCAGCTCTTTCTATGGATCACGGACCGCGTAAGCCAGTTCGGCCGCAGCCACATCGATTCGCCAATTACCGCGATGCACGGTGTAGAGTTTGCGAAATCTTTCGGCAGTTTCTTCAAGGTAGAATTTTCGTAACGGCCGCTCTCCCCGTAGGTCATCAATGCGCGGTACATGATTTCTAAGGATCTTCTTTGGTAATTAGGTGTCAGTGAGGGTAATGAGGAACGACGGTGATAGAGATAGAGATAGAGACTTTTGTTTTGTTGGCGGTTGGCGCGCTATGTTGAGTGTCGATTATGGGGCGGTTATTCCGTGACATGAGATATCATTAATCTTTTAGTGGTGTCGAATGTATTTTCGTGCTGTTTTTCGCCGGCCGTGAGGTATATAAAGCTTTATGTATGTGTAATTCGACGTTCACGACTTCCATTCGAATTATTTCCTTTTGAATTGATATTATCCTCCATTTAGCATTAATTTTCTATGTAAGAAAGATTTTTTCATTTTTAATACGAGTTGTTTTGTTTTTCAAGTAATTATTTGTTTCTTATCTTGATTATAATCCAAGTAAATTAATGCGTATCTATAGTTAAAGAGTTGAAATAAAATTATAGTGGTAATAGTTTTTAATAGCTCTGTCCTAATTAAATATAGATTTACGCTATTTAATGCAATCATATTATCAGACCATTATTCCGCAACACAAATATTTTTTAAAACTGATAAACTTTCCTTTGAAAGTATGAAAAAAAGATTCGCTCTCTTTTAATGCGCGAGCTGCATGGAATGCTTGTTCTTTATTTAAAATAAGCGAACGACAATCACTCTTTTAAAATCGATCGGTGTCACGCATTAATAAAGAAAAGAAATAAAGACAAAGAGAGCATTGAAGGAGAGAGAGAGAGAGAGAGAGAGAGAGAGAGAGAGAGAAAGCCGGCTGAAATTCAATTCCATTTAATCACGTTCAAAACATTAGGAAGAGCTCGCGCTTCAAGCGAATTTACTACTACATGGCTCAACCACGGCTGAAAGCAAAATCTCGTAATGGAGCATCCAAGTACGGAAGGCCACTCTCTCCCACTCACCTCGCTCCCTCGCTCCTACCCTCCCTCACCCCCGCCCCCGCAATTCCACTTTATCACTCTTCCTCTCTCAGCGGCCATTCCTTATTCGGTCTGATGTAACCCAGTCAGTTTTAATCCATTATTATGAACTGTGCTCAGAGGGCGTGTGCATTGCGGCGGTCTGACACATATCGGAAATGACAGACGGAAATTAAATCGTTTGGAGGGTCGTTCGCGGCGTCCTAAATAGACGGACAGTGTATACGCGTGCACTCGTGCCTCGATGCATTTTACGGGACAGATCGGAGGGACAGTGACGGGACGTTTACTGCGAGCGGTGAGAAAATTGATTTCAT
>NW_011948440.1:1449915-1532174 GCF_000503995.2 Ceratosolen solmsi marchali
CCCCAGCGCACGCCTTGTCTTCTTCTAACTGGATGATTATTGACGAGGCTCGTCGTTTTTACCCACTCACTGGGCAATCGCCGGATGTAAATGTTTTTGTCCATCACAGTTGGGGCTGCTAAAATTTAAGTGATTTTCACGCTTGCCTATAGTTAGTCAGCAAATATTTTATTTCCCTTTCGCAGATAAATTATGGCTCACTTTCATTTGCATTTTCTATGTTTAGGGAGCAGCCGAGTTAATTATAATGTGCTCGAATGTAAAATTATCTGGAATATTAATCTCTGAAGTTTTATCAAATTTCAATGTACTGTAAGACTTTTCGTTTCATTTTTATTTATTGGTTTATTTAATGTAATCCATATGATCAAAAAGTTGCATTAATATTTTGGATTTTTTGACATACAAATCGATATTACAAATCTGAGCCACAGTATGTAGTTCAACAAAATTTCCATTTGTATTTCTTTATGATTTTCATAAGAATAACAACGTTGTATTAGGAAAGCTACTTTTCATCCGTTGCATAACCATAAATGAATTCGCCTCACATCGAATGAAAATAGTGCAGCGGTGGTCTCCGATTACGCAATAAACCTTTTGCGTAAGGTCCCAATCTATATAACCGAGATATATTTATCCAAATATTTTTTCAATCAATATTTTCGGTACATATTTTCGATTGTATGCTGTGGATAAATTATTGTGGTGGAGGAAAAAATACATAATTCAAGGTAACTGGTGAAATTTGAGAACGGAAAGCTCTTTATCTTCCTCTTCGCAATCGTCATCATTGACAGAATAAGAAAAGGTAATTTCGTGAAGCTTTACCACGAATCAATTCCCTTGACTTTCCATTTCTCTCTTTCTTTCTCTCTCTCTCTCTCTCTATCTATCTATCTATCTATCTATCTATCTATCTATCTCCATCTCGTTCCCTTTTCCGGGATACCTGACTCATTCATTTTGCTGTTATTATTGCGGAAATCCGGGTGCGTTGTCATAAGAAAGATTTTCGACAAAACGCGAAATGCGTCACACTATTATTGCTGATCCTATGCCAAACAGAAATTGCCAACCATTTTACGCACATTCACATGCACAGAACCTTCCACTCTCTTGGACAATGGGGATATACGTTGCCATGGGAATAAGCCAGCATCCTTTAATGGAGACGTTTCACTTTCTCTCTCTCTCTCTCTCTCTCTCTCTCTCTCTCTCTGGGTCTCATAAACTTCCCTCCGCTCTCTCACTCTCTCACTCTCTCGCTCGCTCGTTTATATATCTTCGAGTTCCTCTCGTTCTTCTCCATCTCCTAGAAGGATGAGGCTTATCGAGTTTGCATTCGAATTTGACGCTACCGTGGATTTCTATATCTACGTACTACGCTCTAGCAGTATCTTAATGGGTACACGAGTACGGATATGGACATTCGAGAAATGCACGACATCGTTTTAGACGAAATGATATGACCTATCGATTTCCGTGTTACACACCGTTTTGATTTATGTAACAAAGTGTGGTCCGTTTTATGAAAACTTTCTGAAAATTACTTTAATACTGAATTATTCATCGGGCATTTGTACAATACTGTTTACATTATGGATAATAGCTTAATATTAGATTGATGAAAATTTACAATAATAAGGATGCACTGTAAATTTATATTCGTAATTGACTTATTATACTCCATGGCGCAACTATAATTCACAATAATATTACGTATACTTATTTGGATATCAAAATTTTATTGACCTAAGGTTAAAGCTGAGCAGCAATGTTTGTGTATTCCATAACTACAAATCAAATTATACGATAAATATTTGATTAAACTATTTATGTCCGTATGCCAATCAATGTGTATTTATTATTGCATATCTTGCTTTTTAATCAATAAGCCATCATACCATAATGAAAAAATTGTACAAAATTGTATGAAAGTATTCTTCGACTCGAGACAAAACGAAAGATGAAAAATAGAACTTTCGCGTGTGTTTAACATTTTACCATAGAATAAAAAAACTATGTAAAGAAAGAAGCAAGTCTAATAGCGAAAATATCATGGAGCAAGTTAGTAAATGTAGAAATTTCTTATGCACTACAAGACATTATTAATTGCAAAATTTCAATTTATATAAAATACATAATACCGTTTCTTCTTTGATATTCAAGTTATTTGAAGAATAAACGAAGTGGCTTATATCGAAATACATTTTGTACTTGCAAATAAGAAATTTCATACAAATTACAAATTATACGAACGTACTATACATTACATTCTATAAATACATTCGAAAGCAATTTATTATCCAATGAAAGGATATTAATTCGTATAATTCAACTCCACAGATTTAATGACAGAATTTAATTCTAAATTAAAAATTGTTGCCGCTCCTCGCTCATCTTTATTTAAATGTCAAGCATTTATATAATCTCGTCAATCCTAATTTACTTAAAAATTAAACGGAGTTTGCGAAACGTGAAAAACGAATTTATAAATGAAAGAACAATCCTAACTCCATTGAATCCCAATGAAACAAACAACGCACGTGCAAATAAATTGCCACTGCAACTACGTATCCTCCGTAGGATAAATCACCCAAAGAATTTTGCCCAATGACCTCTTCTGTCCTAACAATTTTCTCTCCTCCCGCCCCCACCCCGACCAAATTCCCCTCCACAACCCCACCCCATCCACGCTAAAATCCCTACAATCCCTTCTCTCCATCTGGCTCTTTCGATCAGGTCGCTCAAATGTCCGCTCGAATCCCCAACACAAAGAAGCCAAAGAAATGGATAGCTCGCTACTTGTTCCCGAATCTCGCGCATGTTTGAAACGATTTATCGTCCGCCTTTTCCATTTTCCACCTTCGTCGTAACATCATCCTCGGGAAACATATTGGCGCGTTATTAAATTTTTGCCCGATTCATCGGAATAATGGCCGAGCCGCTCTACGCCGCTCCGTTCCTTCTCCCTTCTCCGACCGCTTTGTCCAAGATTCGCTCAGCGATCGATTATTATGCCGATACCGTACGCGACATCCGACAAGGACAGCGAAGGAGCTGACTATGACGACGACGACGACGACGACGACGACGACGATGACGAGGTGGTCGTTATAGCCTGCAGAAAAGGTTTAACGACTGACTAATGGAAGCCGCGAGTAACGAGGAGCGCGCAATCGTTATGCTCCAAGGCGGAGAGGTTAGGTAGACCTGGGAGCTGACATGGTCAAGGATAAAAAATGCCACTGCTCAAGCCACTTGGAGAATTGATGAGAGCCAGTGGCTCCGTGTGCGTGCGCCCGAGTGTCTGTATAGGGGGGGGGGGCAGACGCTGAGAGGAATTAACCACGATGAAAATGTCCGATCATTTGTTGCTTGACGTCGACGAAGGAGGAAAAAGGCATTTGTAAGAGCAGAAAATAATTTCCACGTGGAATGCTTATGCGATCGTGAGTGCAATTGTATGGGGGACGCGCATGATCACATTGTAATTAATTAATTCCGTGGTTGCGCGATGTTCAACATTCAATGCAATGTTTTCAATAATGTTGTGCGCTAATTATTTTTGAATACCGATTTTTCTCCATTTATTATTTATCCTATTAATTAGAGCGATTACGGGACGTAAATTTTTAATGCGAATGTACCGAGCGTAGCGGTAAATTATTGCAAGTAAAACAATAATATACACACTACTAGGTTACTGTTAATATTTTTGCGAAGGAAATACAAATTTACTCGTACCGATGGTATTTCAACATTAAGAATTAACATGAGAGAACGAACTTTTTAATGCCAAAACTGGCCGAAAATGTAGAAAACGTACAACAGTATTTTTATTTAATAGCGTATACGTCACGTTGATATTTTAGTCAATTGTATTTTGGCGTATTTATTTGTTTTATAGACAAAAATAAAAGTAAATTTTATCTAGTCGACTAAAACGCGAGCTGAATCTCGTATGTACTACTTGAATGTTATTTAGTGAAAATGAAACTTGTAAGCATTCGATAACATTAAACTCGAGTAAACTCTAAACGTACGGTTGAAAAGTTAATAAAGTAAGTATTTGTATTTGCCATTTAGTTTTTAATACATTAGTTATATCCAATAAATCTGATGTATTTTATTTTTATTTATTTTTTTTTTTTTAATTTTTTTTTATTTTAAAATAACATTTGTCTAAAAATCTGCTATCGCAAGTAAGAGAAAATAATACAACGGACGATTAATAAAGTCACTGTAAACATATTCTGATGCAACTCAATATAAAAAATAATAATATAATAATGATAACATTGTTTGAGGATAGGATTCTGAAAAATCATTTAGCTATCGAAATCTGACATTCCAAGCTTCGATACATTAAAAATTTAGAAAATTTTTAGAAACATTGGAATTACCATAATGAAAGATACAAACAACAATAAAAACAATATCTATAATTATTGATTTATAAAAATTAATATATTAGTTCATTTTTGAAAAATTTATCTCCAAAAATTCTATTGTTCATTAAATTTAATAACCCCAAATATATTTGAGAATAAAATTTGAAATGAAACAATTTATTTATAATTTTAATGAAATTAAATAAAATCCATAAACTTTGACACACTATTGTTAATGTTTAAGCACAATTTAATTTTTATGCAGAATAAAAATATGTAAATATAAACGATCACAGACTATTATTTAATTAATATTTATAATTAATTTCTACACGGGTTATCTGAATAAATTAGAAAAAATCTAAACATTATATTATTTGCACTTTTATCAATTATGATGTAACCAAAAGGAAATATATCGTTTTAATATCCACAATTCTGATTCAATATAATAAACTTTTTTTCTCTCCAATAAATATACATTATTTCAAATAGTATAAACTTGAGGATGCATTGTTAAATTTTTGGTAATAATTGTTGCTGTTGTAAAAAAAAAAATTAAAGATACTTGATAGGTTTCAAAGGTGTACATTGCAATGCAAATTATAAAGACCAAACTCGGTAAAAAATATCTTCTTTATAAGTAATGTATATCTGTTTATACAGTGTACTGAATAGAAAATTATTAATGAATTAATGAGTTTTTATAAATTTCTATAAAAGAATCTAATTTAATAAATGATTCGATATCCGAAATTGTTTAAACAAAAAGCAAAGTGCGATATGAAAACAGAGACATAATATTTTTCATTAAAAAAAAAAAATAAATATTTACTGCGCGTCATTCTAACACAGTGTGAGAGAGAGAGAGAGAGAAGAGCAAGTATACTTATAAGGTGCGCGTACATTATTATCTCTCTCTTGCCCTTCCTGCTCTTTCACTTACTTATTTTTTTTTCTCTTCAACCTATCATGATCACTGACTGTACAAACACACGTCCGACGCGAGCCCTTTTAGGAATATGATATCGTTGTGAAATACGATCAGGTAATACGATAAAGTAAAATCGAATTTTACGGGCGCGTGAAAAAACGCGGCCTGACACTCTTCTCTATAAATTCGCGTTTTTACTGGCGCACCAGAGCTGATGATTATGATACGCGTGCGGCATCTGAAAAAATGTGGCTGTAATTTTGCGTTACGGTACCGTAAAATAAAGAGAAGAGAAAGAAAAAATCGCGTGCGACATTCGTGCACATTTTTGCAAGTAAAAAAATTTGCTAATTTTAATAATGAGACTTCCTGGTTATTTTACAACCGCGGAGAAAGAGAATCTGCCGATAATTACACCAATTACGCTCGTTGAAATTGGTCGTAATTTAAGTTTTGCACTTTTTAATAAATTTATGGTGTAAGCGTACATAGTAAGCCAGTTCAATACCAGCAAGGAATTTTAGAGCGATTATTTGGTGGAGACCGAGAATAATATTTGGAGGCTAAAAGAATAAATATATAGTTTATCAATAATAATACGACAATAATGAATAAACTTTTGGCAAGTGGAATTTAGCACGTGGCACAAAATTTTTATGTTTTAAATTTGGATGAATTTAAAGTTTATGGCTATTGTGTATCTGTATGTGGTGTTTTATCGGAGCGCAAGATTTAAAAGAAAGATTGAAATATTCTTTCGGGAAAATTGATCAGTTTTTCAGTGAAATAACAGTAAAATGTACCATACTGGCGGTAAAGTTCTGTATGAAGCATATTACATTTTTTCAGAATTTTATGGTAATTTGCGCCTGGAATTCTCTTTGCATATAAAACAGAATTTTAAAATAGTATTACAGCAAAAAAGGAGAAGATGATTCTTTGAGAATAAACAAATGATTATGAAATATAAAATTGAAAGTTGTAAGCAAAGATATGCCTTTTATATCTCCAAATTTTCCATAATTAGAATCAAATAAGAAAGTAACCGTTGTACAATTATGTACAATAATTATGATAATAAATGTGTACTTAGTGCTTTGATTTTTATTATTTTAAACATAATAAATAGTTGTGAATTTACATGATTTTTTCAAATTAATATTGCGTTACAGAGTCTTTCATTATACAATTAAAAATTTAAAAACAAACTACCTAACATTCATCTTAATATTTATCCTATTTATTAAAGAAAGTTACAAAATTATTATACATTATATTTTCTTTTAGTTTATATGAACAATTTTACGTAATTTATTTAATAGTCTAAAATAATAAATTTCATACTGAAAAAACTAAGATAATGATACTGCAAATACGAAACTTTAGATATTTTGAAAAATATTGTGATTATATAACGTCGTTATTCAGTGTTTCAGTTTTTAATTTTTGAAAATTTCTATTTATTGCGGAAGTTTTATAATTATAAAGAAACATTTATTACGATTATTTACCTTACAAGATGAAAAGATTATTGGCTATATAGTTTTCAATTAATTTTCAATCGAAAACAGGTTAATAACCTAATGTGAACTAAATAATAATGTGATAAAATATAATATCCTTTAACTTTTCCTAATGATAAATAATATTTAGAAATTGAAAATTTTTTAACTAATATTCTTACATATTAAATTAAAAATGCCAGTACTTATTATTCTCAGTTGCATCAACGTATAAGATATATTTATTTCAAATTTTATTTTTTTTTTGTATTTTTTTTGTATTTTTTTTTTTCAGAATAAATTCTTTCCAAGAATCTTCCAAAATATATGTTTATACGATGCGTCTAAATTTCATGTACAATATATACGAAAGAAAGCTGCTTGTAGGCCTTACTATACTAAAAGAATAAAATAGTGCTACATTTTAAAACATTTTACTATACAAACAAAACTTTTTTTTATCGCACAAATATATAATTTTTTTCTCCTTTTTATTTAATGTATTTTAAAGTTTATACTCCACTCCATTCCATTTCACTCCATTTCACAATTAATATTTAAAGAATCGAATAATCTATTATACATTTGAGCTTCAATTTTCAGATTCGATTCGGCAGTCGTTTATAAATTATAATATATTTATAATTCTTAGGAAATAAAGGTGAAAATAAATATATAAATTTACTGAAGTAGATAAAGATAATAAAGATAAAGGCCGAATACGTGGGTTAAGTTCATAAAGAGATCTTGATATTCCATTAAATTCGAGGTTTTAACGTTTGTTACTATTACACTCGTGATATTCATTTTATTAAATTATGCGAATTATCAAATTAAATCACATTAGAATGTAAAATAAAAAAATGTCCTTTATAATTCGGAGTATTCTTTTCTCTTTAAATAATGCGATTACGGCCTGCTGCCTATGCACCTTAATAGTTGAATTTAAAAGCGGCAACGCTCAATTATGAAAGACAGACAGACAGACAGACATACATACATACAGTCAGTCTTTGTGCGCGCGCGTGTGTGTGGGGGGGTGGGGCATATTTTTCGATAGCAAAGGAAACCTCGTAGTAACAGTCCGTGCATTAAGATTTGTAAACAAACGCATAACGCGGGAAACTCCTTACGCTCATCCGGCGAGAATCTAGGGATAGAGGAAGAGGAAGAGTGTCATTGCTGCGAACGCGACTACAAGTCACTCGAAACGTGCAGACTTAATGGGAAGTACGTCGTCGAGTGGCTTCCTCAACCCAAATACGCGCAGCATTTCGACATAAGTCGCGCCGCCAGTAATTGGAAAAGTAATTGGGTGCCGCCCCACTCCTGCGCTTAATGCTTAATGTTCGGCTTGCGTAATTAAGAGGCGACGGGCAACAATTTACGCGAGCCATTAGCGCTGTTGCATCGCTGTCCATTCGTGGGCCAACGACTCGACTCCTTGGCTGCGTAAGACGCCGGAAGTGACAAGCCTCCTTCCGTCTGCTATTTTTGGAGAGGACCAAATCATCGACGCACATAGTGTCACGAGCGGACGCAGGTACTCGCACAGCCATCCCGTCTGCAATTAATTTCTCGGGCTTTTAAGTGTCGGGATTCATTATACTCGTGGAGAATTATGCTCCCGTTCTCGGGCCTCCCGCTGTTGGCGATTGAGTTATTCTCAGGATTAATCTCGCGATAGTTCGGTGCCCATGGGCATCATTCCGGTAGTGATTCGGTATCCGATGAGGAAAGTCAATTTTTTTTCCTTTCCTCTGTGAGAGAAATGGATTTTTATTCGTTTATAATACTTGCTCGTGGTCAATTTCCATTCGACGTTTATGTTTTATTCGATGTAAATTTTATTTCATTTTGAATATCTCTGAATAATATCCAATTATATTTATGTCTATTTATTTGATAAGCATCTTCACTTCTTGCCAATTATTTTTAAATTTCCATACATAGTAGAAACTGGCGCTGCTTTAATCTTCATAATTATTTGGAATATTGTATATCGTCATTAAATTGAGATTGCAACGAAGAAAGTCATGGGGACATTGCATTTTATGTTGAATTCATCGTATTATATTTATCGTTAATTAGATAAATACGATATTCTATCGCTCTACGAGTTATCGATAGAAATTACAAATAGCTATAAATGTAGATTTTTAAATTCCTTCGAGTAAACGATAGCGACTTAATAATTGGTATTTCATATGTAAAAGAAAAGAAAATCTATAACTTTTGTATTCAATATATCAGCACTTGAAAATACTTTATTAATACGAAGTTCTTGATGTAGCGCGCATACAAAGTTGGAAGCATAATAGTCTCCATATTATTAATATTATTTTTTTTTGTATGTACAACACGTAGTTATGAGAATTTTCAAAGGTTAAAAAAGCAACAAAACATCATTCGAATCATTTCGAATGATTTTCATGAAGCTAAGTAATATTTAGTAATATTTAGATTGTAAATATTAGGCTCAAATTTGTAATGCGATGAAATTCACCTCGTAATACTACATTGACTTGCCTCGTCAATCTATCGTTTAGCCACGCTGGACTAGACGATATTCGACGAGTGGAATAAAATTGAATTCCCGCAATCGAAATATCTCGTAGCATAGGCATAACATTACTCTACGGACTATTCGAGCATTTCTCGAGTGCGCATCGATCATACATTTAAAGCAATTCCAGGGCAAAGCTAACTAAACAAAAGGCAAAAAGTAAGAAAGCAATTTCGGTATTTCCATTACAGTGGAAACGTAGATATCCAATGGCGTTGCAAGCCCCACGATAGAAAATTATCGCGTTCTTGAGTCGTTAATCGAGTCAAGTATTCCGGCACCAGGTCAGTTGTTATTGCTGGCGTAAGCGGAGCTCGCATACAAAATTTCCAGCGCCCAGCTAGACATCCGAAACATGCATGCCATAGCGCGGGACTAAGTGAAAGAGAGATTGAGAGCGAGCGGGATCGGGAGGGGGAGGAGAGCGAGTGAGTGAATGAGTGTGGAGATGGAGACATATACGTATGTAGGCCAGGAGCATAAACGACGTCGATCCATTCCAAAACATATACCTGCAAACCCGGAGCGGCTGACCGAGGGAATTCAATTTTCGCGGACTCAACGCGCGCCGTCACCCTCGCTTTTATCGGACTGACGCATTCGACGGGTATAAACGTGTGCGTGCAACCGAGTCGCATCGACGGCTCCCTTCTAGAGTAATTTCGAAATGGGGAAGGCCGTCGACAGTGCGATTGGCCTTACGAGCGTGGCACACGACTTGGGGTGAGAAATGGCGATGGCACCGAGATAGAGGTATGAAGATGTCACATTTGAAATTGAAGATAGGAAAACTAATTGCCGGCGCTGGGAGATATGGTTTTTAATTGTTTACCTATAGGGGCAATTGGACGAGGAATTTTTCAGTCTGCAACTAATAAATATTTCTGAAAATTGACATGTAGTCGAGGTGTGTGATGAGTAGAAGGAGTTGAACGATTACGAAACTTTCAGTTCACGTCAAGTCATTCGTTAAAATCTTCGGCTTATATTCTCTATCCGTCTTACTTTGTATGTATTATTTAGAATTTATAGTAAAAGAAAATTTTCACGTATATAATACTTTGTGTAATCTATTCATTTCAATTACTTTCAATTATCATAAGTCAATAATTGTTTAGATTTTTACACGTAGAAAATGTTCGGAGAACGTTTGCTACAATTGATGATAAATTAATTGTAAACGAAATACATTGTTTAAATTCAGTTTGGTTTAATAAATTGAAAATAAATTGATTATACTACTTTCTATTTACATAATATATGCAACGAACCTTATATTTATTTATTTAATATATTAGTAACGTGTGTTAAATTCAATTTCATTTTTAATTCTTCATTTTTTAATGCTTCAGTTATCTGGCAAAAATTTCATTGATACTTTAGACAAGTAATTATACATGTTTATTTAAATCATTGTTAATTATTTGTGATTTTATAATTTTACCTGAAAGGCAAGTTAATTATACCGAGGCACCTCCCAAGTCATAATACGTACGCACTCTTTACATATAAATTAAATTTACAGTTAAATAATTAAAAGTTTTTCAATTAAAATATTGTAAGCAATTTATCGGAAAAATTCTTACACTTTACTACATTATAACAATTATAAATATAGTATGATATTGCCATAATTAATTTATACAAGGATACTGAACAATAAAAGACTGAAAGCCATCAAAGAAGGAATTTAATATCTAGAATTAATAAAAAATTAAATTGAAATTCATTATGTACAATGTAAGCAACATCGTATTTTTGATGTTGAGAAGAGGAAAAATAAATTGAGACATATTGCATGCGCAATAGGAATAAGTACGTAAAAGCTCGCTTATGGAAGAGGCAATTGAAAAAGAAAGAAGAGAATAGATTGAATGACAATAAACGATGAAAAAGTCTGCAAAACTTGTTCAGTCCCAATTACAAAACAAGTGACCGTCCGTCCCCTCGGTTCTCTCTTTCCGCGCTTTTCTCCTTCAGTGTTCTGTCTGTATTTTACACATCGTAAATCGCTTAGACGTAAGATGCCGTCATATCCCTTTTCTCGACCGTGTTTGCTTTTATTTTTTTCTCACGCTTTCTCGTGCCTGACCTTAAATCTGCATTATATCCAGTACATTTTTCATATTGAGACTAACAAGTACTTCCAGAACCTAACCAACTGTTCCAAGCGTTCCAAACGTTCCTCTATTTTTATATTGTCATAATATGATCGATTGATTTATTTATTTATCTATTTGTATTTACGGCACGTGATTTTGGTCCTTTTATTCTCTCCGAGGCAAGCAGATCTAATTACCCAAGTAATATTTCACCTCGCGAACAATTATTTCTACATGTATTTAAATAAGTGGGCGTTGGCCAAATGGTCGTGCAAAAAATCCCTACAAAAGTTTTATCACTTTTTACAATAAACTGCAAACAGATATTTTCAATCAGCATTTAATCGATTTTAGTAATTTCTTTTTAGAAATAAAATTACTCTTGACAGTACCGATTTCAAATGAGAACATTAATTATTACGTCAGCGGCAATGAATGAATTTTAAATAAGCAAAAGAAAAAAACAAAATTATAGAGCAGGCTATATATCACAATTAAAATTGTTTAAGCTTGTTTCTGTTCAAAATTTCTAAATTTAATTATAAAGCCGTATAATTTACCTTCTTACATATTTTGATGAAAAATTTCTATCCCATTGTTCTGCATAATAAATACGAGACTATGAGCTAATTACTGAAAAATGAATTATGGCATTTAAAATACAACGAGAGGATTAAAGTAACCCAATTCCACTTCATCCAGATTCCTTGAAAATAAAATGAAATCATCATGCGCCTCAATAAAATTAAACACTAAAACATAATCGCTCCCGTAACAGTTTTCCCGAGTATTCCTCCCTTCATCTCTAAAATTCCTTCGGCTCTCGTTCTTCCCGTCCCCATCCGCACTTGACTTTCTTCTCTCTTACCCACGGGGGAATAAACCTGCCCCTTACCCGTACGCGCGCACACAAACGCGAGGCACCGGCTTCCTTTTAATTATCACGATTAATTAAGCCGTAACGCGCAATGCTCCAAAGCCGTTGTGTAAGGAAAATGTCCCAGAGAATTTAATATGCACACGCAACGAACTAATCATCAGCGGAGCGAATCTTGCCACGTATTACCTAGACGACGAAATGCATTGGGGATTACCGTGGACGTACTTAACAAAGCCGGACGCAGACTTGATTGTTTTGGCTTTCAGGCGCTAATTTGTCTCTTCGTAATCCCTCTTTCAGAGGCACGAAGACTCCTATTGTCCAATCAACGTGACCGCCCCTGTATTTGAAGGTGAAAACGACATTAGATGGTTATGGCAAATTCCATACATATCGAGACTTTTTGATGTTAAATTAATTGCCGCTTGGCTTACCCAATGTAATGTAAAATTCAAATCCACTGCCGTGCATTGCCGTAAGATATTTCTACATTATAGTAAAATATTTGCTCTCCATAAAAAATAGTTAAACAACATGTTCCTATATTTGAAAATTGTTCTAGGGAGAGTTGGAAAGAAACTTTGATAATTGTGCGATAAATTGAGCGGTGTGAAAGTTTATACATTCACAAGCTTCGGACTTTTTAATTCTTTCGCGTTATGGATCCTAAGCAACTTACTGATTTCCGGCAAGAATATTTTTTCTAAAATTCTTGTTCAAATGTTTATAAAATCCGACTTGCGCTAATCGATATAAAATTAATATATATTGAATCGGCGAATTTATGAAAGAATTATTTATTTCATAATGAATGGGGTAGAAAAGTCTTATTTTCAATTTAATGTAGCGCTTAATAAAATAAGCCCCGCAGATCTTTACACTCTTGTTATTTTAAAGACAGAAAAGTTTGTTATCATGACCTCACATTGTACTTTAATGAACAAAACGATACGTACGGGTTTTGGCTTACACCATAATTAAAAGGAACTGTAACATAATGAACAAAAATAAATTGCAACATAAATTGAAGTTAATTATTTCAATAAATTTTCTGTTTAAATAATTTATTAACGCGATATAATCTTATTACAATCGTGACTTAGATCTTGCCTAATCAGCGATAACGGACAATACATATACCAAGTCTTAACTTAAATTTCAATAATCTGTAAGATATTCGTATGTAAAAATATTTAGCATTCGCTACGTTCTAAACAAAAATTCTTCGCCCATAACGAGAAGGAACGAGTTCCAGCAAATGCTCTTTAGCACTATATACACATCTCATAATCTTCAGCTTGACAATATAGTGAAGAATGAACGTAGAAAGACGTTTGAGAGATGCAATTCGTCCGTTCCTGCAATTTCTCCCCTTCGTTTCATTTAGACTAAAACGTCAGTCATTCTATATATTTATATATATATATAGGTAAGCGCGCGCGACAACTCAAACACACACACGCGCGCGCACACACACACACACACACACACAAACAAACAAATATACGCAACACACAAATATACAAGTATATAATAAAGGTCGCGTGTCGGAGCTTACCTTTCGCCATCAGCTGCGCCAACATTGTTTTTCTTCCTAGCCCTACATGCTTATACATGAGAGAAGAATCACAGTATATGTGTTCGTGTGTGTACGTGAGCGTTCGCGTGCGTGCGTGTCTGTGTGCCTGGGTGAGAGAGGCTCTGTCAAGGCGTACGTTTCATTCTTATTCTTGGACGATGGCCAAGTTGCAGACAGTAGTGCGATCGACGTCGTTCTGGCTTAATTAGAAGAGCATCTCGCAGGATGTCGTGTCGCTTTTTTCCTTCGCCGTCGTTTCCCTACCTCTTTTATTCATCGCGTATGCCCTCTCTATGTTCATGCGCGCGTACGTTGACTCGTGTTTGTGTTTGCCTGTGTGCACACGTACGCTCTTCGTATGCTGTTCGTGGAGAATGTAGAACCTCGCCGCTATTCTGTACCTACACAATTGACCCGCCACGTCCTCTTTCTTCCTCCCTTTCTATCATTTCTTCTCTTTGTGTCGCCGGCTCTTGTCAGGAAAGCCAAAAGAGACGTCAAGAGGATTGAATGAGCTTGACGAAGAAGAGAATACGAAGGATAGAAATATGAGAATATAGAGAGTACGTGGGAAAAACATGTAAATGATACTGGAAATTGTCGAGATGGATATCTGGCTAAGAATTCTAAATGTAATCAAACAAATAAACTTATATTAAAAAATACATATGAATTTCTAACAATATGTAAAAAATACTTCCTTTACGGAATATTGTGTAAATAAATTTTACTTGTTTTTAAAGTAAAGGAAGATTGTTCGTTAGTGTATTAATATTTTCTCAGTAAAGTAAATTTACTTCCCATTAATTCTCTTAGCCTCGTAGGATCCGAATTGTTTTATTGGATAATATTATTGTTACCGTTACTTATAATGAATTTGTAATGACTATTAAGAATATACGAAACAAGATTAAATTATATTTATATTTAATAATAATAGAGCTTATAAATAGCTTATGCAAATATATTTTCTTCCCCGCGTATAAACAGAATTAACGATTATGTTTATTAAATGCTTATTATCTATTTGATTTGATAATACACTTAGCCTAATTATCTTTATAACCGAGTATGTAACTTTATAAGTACAACTTAATAACATACGCGCGATAAAGTATGTAAGCAGCAGTAATATATTTGAGTATTGGCAAAAAATTGTTGCATAATAGACGCAAGATTTGCTTATACATTTGTATTATCATGTTAGGTTACGAACACCGCTTGGATTTTTTAATTTATAGCGTCCAATCATTTACCCTCGCGGGCAACACTTAACACTGAAATTCACATTTTGAACGACAGTCAGATTGGCTCATTCTTACATTCTTACATTCTTACGGTAAAATAAGCCGCGTAATAATATTATTATTGAATAATATCGTATTAAAGCAGTGTTACCCGAATATTGCACTCCTACGCTGTCCTAACAAGATCATAATTTTGCGCCCTGGAAGTTTAGAACGGGAAGTGCGCACATAAAAAATAGTTAATGCGATATCTCGAATACACGTTCCGTTCTTTTAAAAAATAATTCGATCTATAATAGATTCTTTTTGGACAGCTATTAGACGTTTCTATTTTGGCACGTTGATAAATCGAATTTACAGACGTACGATAAATTTAAGTAAGAAACTAATAAGCGCGCCTGTGATACTATCAATACGGCTACGAATATCAATCTCATAATAAAATATTCATTGCTTTAAACATTATTATCAATAATTTATAAAATTAATCATTTAAGGTACGAGCCAAGCAATAAACTCACTTATTGTAGCAGACTGCAAAACGAATATTTGTCTCGTATGGCCGATTAAATTTCCAACGTAATTAATTTAAGAAATAAGCGATGACAATAATATATGTGCTATCCCGGTCTTCGTATCGCAACTCTATCTCCGGCCGATAAGAAAACTACCATCTAGCCACTACTGCACCTCCCAATAATTACCATTTAGCCATTAATTGTCTCGGTCGGCAATACACATACAATAAAATGCGGAGAAAACAAGGTGAGCACCGAGAAGCGAGTCCTCGGGGATAATCGCCGAGGAGCATATTTAACATATCCAGGCAATTTTAAAGGGTGTACGTGGCTGGCGAAGGACAGTCGAACGCCTCGGAAATTGAATCCCGCGAGCGCTTACGCCCACGACTCCACACAGCCTCCCTCCCTCCCTCCCAGCCTTTGCATCCGAGCTGAGCTTAAGCAGACGACGGGCTCCGCCTCCGCACCGTCAGCTCCTCTTTCATACGCGTGCAAATTCAACTAATACACGCGAGCTGCAACGCATCAACTTCTCACTGACCGAGCACGTGCGCTTTCGATCCTTATTGAAGTCCAACGACTTGATTCCGCTCCTCGTCCGAACTACGTGGGGCCCCGTGGGAGCGACTCACCCAGGATGTCGGGCATCTTTTATCTGTCCGGCGAATGCTCCGGATGTTGATGATGCGCTTACGAGCGAACCGCGTTTACGATGTTAACAACTGGCCGCGATTCTGCAATACTCGCTCAGCGCTCCTAACTCCGGAATGAAAGTTTATGGGGCGCTGAATTGTCGACGTCTGAAGCATTTGGAATAATCGAGTTCTTATGTCGTCGGCGGGGTTTTTTTTTTTTTTTTTTTTTTTATTTTATGGTTTTGTTTGAGATTGTATGACGATCTATTTAGGTAATGTCAATGGGGGTTTAGACTTGTTTTGTTTTGTTTTTTTTTAATTTGTAGTTATGTAATTCGAAAAATTTATATTTATTTATTGGTTTTGGTTTTTGGTTTTTGTTTTTTCTTTTGTTTTTTTTACGAGTCACATGGGACTCGCTGCACTTTTAGGCCATCAAAATTTCAAGAAAAAACCTTTTTTGTTCGATTATTTAAAGTAAAAGTTTAAATAGAGTAAGGTTTTAACTAATATATCAGCGATACATGCGTTCGGAATGCTATTAGAAGCAATGTGTGCATTTTCGATAGTCGTTTACGATGGTATTTCATCGCATAAAGCAAAACTTAATCAGTCGCATCAATTAATAGGGATTTTAATTACATTTTGTTTAATGCCTATCAATACAATGAATCTCATAGATGGTTCAATAAATTAAATGTATCGATTATAGCTCCCACCATAATTTAAAATATTGATTTGTTTTTTCCCCTAAATAATATGGGAAAACTAATAAAAAGTAAATTCGATTTATATTGATAAATTGATATTAATAATGCCTGTGGAAAAATAAAAATTTCAATTAAAACAATAATTATATAAATTTGTAAAACATGTGTTATGCGTATTTAATCTTTGGGCTATTAATTTTCTTGTTCTACAGTGGACGTGAAATTTTTCTTTTTATTTATTTTGTTGTTATTGAAACGAATATTTTTCTAATAATGTTTTATGGATATCTATACGTACAGACGCGCACACATAAATTGCAATGAAGAAAATTCTGGCAAGTCGAAAGCAAAATATCAATATTAATATATTATTGTTATATTAAAATCAAAAACAAAAATAAAAGAGAGAGAGAGAGAGAAAGAAAATACAAAAATATTAATAAATGATTTACTATACATTTTTATGTAAAAATTTCTCAACTACGCGACAGAGAAAAATGGAGTAATCAAAGCAATGTATCTACATTTTCAAATACAATAGTTAGACATACGACATACAGGTATAATATTACTAGAGTAAGCCGATAGTAGGATATTCATAAGAAATGAAAAATAAAGAGAATCAAAAAAATTTGAAAGTTTCATGCCTTGTTCGTATTTCGAAATAGACGAAATTCCGTTAAGCAAGCCTCGCTTATAAAAAAAATTGTCATATGACATGTTGTCGAATTTTCATAATAATCTTTGTCTTGCATTAAAGAACAGAAACAATTGCAGTTAAAGTCACTTTCTCCGCTACTACCGTTTTAATAATAGTTTTGCATAAATCTACGCTAGAACATTCGATAAATTCTATTATCTAATGACTAATTGCAGATAAACAAACTTTGTATTTAACAAACGATATACAATTAATAATGGACTGCTGTTTATAGAAAACAGATGGGTGAGTGGTCGCGAGGAAGGACACAATTTTCCAGTGACACTTTCGCTCGATAACAAGAGAAAGATCAAGTTAACATTAGAGGAGTACGAGAGGGTAGTAAGCGGGGTAAGTAACCATCCGAGTAGAAGGAGCTTATCCAAAAAAATATAAAAGAAAAAAAGACCCATCGTACTTACTTTTACCGCGCACTACCTCCCACTGCCGGATACGAGGTGGCTGATGGGGCGGGAAAAGTGATATAGGCAGGTTATTCACGCGATGCTACGGAGAAAGCCAGAATTGGCGGGCCAACTAATGGCCGATGGATCGAGCGAGGTTGGATTGCACAGCGGATATCCGCTGGACTCGAAAATGGGTAGTGTCGACACCCGGGGAGGCAGCATATTCACGCTACCGTTGAGAAAAGTGGTGGACTAGCTACGGGATCGTCGCAAGCGAGGCTCTTCCCTCTTATCGGGACACATGCTTTACACGAGATTCGAGAGCGTTTATAGTGCTTTCCTGGAAAGTAAGCCGACAGCGATGGATTTTTTCCGGGAGATTATGCCGTTTGCAGAGCGGAATCGCGAAGCCGCGCGCGATCGTAAAAACGATCGGGGAAAGCTCGACGCGCACCTTCCTGCACTTTATCTCGGCGTATTGCTTTATGGGTAGTTGGAGTGCCATACGTTTGGGGC
This sequence comes from Ceratosolen solmsi marchali, assembly GCF_000503995.2. NCBI lineage: Eukaryota > Metazoa > Arthropoda > Insecta > Hymenoptera > Agaonidae > Ceratosolen > Ceratosolen solmsi. The sequence continues at coordinate 1,468,612 of NW_011948440.1, forward strand.
TTCTTGCGTATGCGCGTGACGCTAAAGAGCGATAGTAGAAGTATGTAATGCGCGGGCTAATGCCGCTATCGGTGCCATAAAATAAAATTGCTGGATGCATAGTCAATGATATAGCAATAATTTATGCACTTTATCAACTTTGAGAGGAATTTAAAAGAAGAATTGAGAGGGAACCGTGGGAGAAGCAGAACGCCAATTCAGCTTGTCCGTTCGGCTAAAAGTATTATTTGGCATTTTGGAAAAATTGATTAATGATGTTAACATAGGAGCACTCTCCCATGGTAAATTACTCCATCTGATTGATGTCTCGTGTGCAGAGATTATAGAGACAATGGTATAATGTAATGCATTAAGATCGAACTCGCCATTTCCGAGATGAGTTTAGCATTTGGTAAGTCATGATTTAGCATGTTAATATAGAAAAAGGAAAACGAGGTCGATGCGCTTTACGGTCGAAGGAGCAAGATATTGGACTCGTCGACGCTGCAACCACTTGCGCGCATAATCAAGTAGACTACTACGTGACTTGCTTGGCAGCATTCTGCATTATACGATACCAGAGCGAGAGCGAGAGAGAGAGAGAGAGAGAGAGAGAGAGAGCGCCAAGCGAGTCTTGATATCGTGAATTAATTTTAAATAAGTTCCACCAAAGAGTTCATTTTTTGCAATAACGCCGAAAGCTCTTGCACTTAATCACAAAAAGTGTTTCTGATTTCATATGAAATTTATGTTGAGTAACCGCAGTAAAATTACACATACACATAAACAAACTTGGAATGAAGGATATTGAGTGAATTACATATAGAATTTAAACGATGAGATTGTTTTAATGTCCACTTGCTTTCAAAATAAATATATGCTTCTAGTAAATATTTTCCTTCGTTTTATTACTTCCTTAGGTACATTAATGATTTTTCAGAAAATTCATATTGTAATTAAAAGTACATTTTTCTGTAAATCCTACATCAACTTAATTTACAATTCTAAAGCATATGAGCTTAAAATATTCAATTTATTAAATGAAATTGTTATTTATTGAAGGATTTCTGAAAGATTTTTGAAAGATTTATCGGTATATAATTTTGAAACGATATTAAGAATTGAATATTTTCTCATTGTAGCATTTAATTATGTTTTTTAAGATCCAAATTAAATGAAATCAATTTAGAATTACATCGATTTAGCTATGCTACCAAAATAATAAACGTTAAAAATATAAAAATAATTATAAATTAAACATTTTAAATTGAAGCATTTTTTATAATTATCTATTTTTAAATATAATATATTGAAAATTTTCAATTCTTTGCAGTATAATAAAGATTACATAATGACGAATACTTGTTAATCAACCATTAATAAAAAAATGTTTCAATTAAAAATTTTAAATGCATTCTTTTTAACTTCCCATACATTTTTTAACATCCCATGTAGTCAAAGAATTGTAAATTAAATGTAAATTTTTACCTTGATTAAGGGATATCTTTAATTACACAATCTTTATTAAAATTGATCATTTTCAAGCACTTATTTGCTCTAATTAAATAAATAATTCTTTCAAATGTATTGTTAAAATTACATCAAATTAAAATTATTTCAAAATGAAATTCATGTTTTGTCTTTTTAACAAAATGTTCGTATGAGAAAACAAGAAAGAAATAGAAATACCTTATTTTGAGAAAGAAATTTTCATGTAAAATTACTGCTCATACTTTTGTTAAACTACTTTATAATATTTGATATTTATTTTAGACATAAGAAAACACAAGCTTGTCTAAAATATTTATTACCATAACCATAATTAATCTAAAGTTTAAAATATGAAATCATCATTATATTTAATCAATTTCCATAGAACCAAAGCCACGAAAGTAAAACACAATATAACGTAGGATACTAACGTATAGCAATTTCTTATATCATAAACATCTTTTTTATATTAAAATAATGATATGAAACGTTGTTATTTAACAATTATTTGATTTCTCGGTAAGTTAATATGACATACGTATATTTATTATGAAAAAAGCGATCTATAAAATATTGTTGTATTTCTTTATATATTTGTATATGTATGAGAACATTGACATTTTTCTCTGATACATACACGTCCGACATGAAAGTATTGACATTTTTTCATATATATATATATATATATATATATATATATATATATGTAAGTACTATCAAGTTATAGGGACATTATTTTTATTAGTATTATTATGTAATGCAAATAATTTTAGTTAAAAAATGATAAAGATGTATAAAAATGTATGAATAAAATGTTTTATAAAATGTCTATCTTTTACAAATTAAATTAAAGCGACATTTTTATGTATTTTGAATTATTTTTTCCTAATAAATAACTCATTCAACTCATAGAAATAATTAGACCCCGTATACAATAACATTACATTTTCAAATATTCTTGAGATGTTAAATGTGCGAACGGTTGTCCGAAATAGTAATCTCAACTAAACTGTTGCACTTAAATGTAATTAATACGTTTAAAAACGTAATGTTAATGTCTTATCGTTTGCGCGAAATAAGTTTATATGAAACATTAAAGCTGGACCAAAGACTTTGTAACAAAATCACGAATATCGCCATAAAAACGGACTTATCCATTCTTCTCGACTGTTTTTTCCGCCAGTTTTGTACTTATCCGAGCAAAACATTCTCGAATCTCCGCCTCCATCTCGACTAAAGTGCTCCAGAGTGCGGGCACACTTCAAGGTCGACCGGCATCCCCCTCCAAGTGTTTGACCAAGGAGAGTAGGCTCCAGGAAGCGCAGTCGCTCAATGCCGAGTCATTAGCTCGACGCTCTGGCCAACTTTGCGTTTGCCTTCTCCGCCACGAAAGTCGAAGTTGTCTTGAGGAGCCGCGCCCGCCGGTAAACAGAGTCCCTTTACCCCGCCCCCGACCGCTTTTCCCTCGTTCTCCCGGATCGGACGCCACCAAGTCGGTTTGGTGAATAAAATTTATTCCCAGAATCTTCTCCTCATCTCCGCCCCCTCGTTTTTACCGTTTGACCTCTCCCCCGAATAAGCGCCTTCCACGGGTTCGCTTCAAAGGGGTTTGCGCTGCTTTCTTTCTCAAAAACGAATTGAGAGGACTCTGGATTTATTTGTTTATTCCGTCCTCGTGATTATATCGGGTGACTCGATAGATCTCAGAGTGGAAAAAATATATCTCAGAGAGCTCCCGCACGTCACGCGTGACTAAGCGCTAAGAACGCTTCTGCATTATTTTTCCCCCAGGAAGAGGGATTTTACATTTTACAGACACTTCGCTCGCCGCAAATACCACCCCGTCAGTATATTCTAGTATTCGACATGAGATGATAAATTTATGGTATTCGAGTGGACACTTGGTTCCCCATCGTTCCTTTTGTTACGATTTGGCTGAATTTGATATTTCGATAAAATTGTCGAATGACGGCAGATGCTCCATAAGCTATTAATACAATATCGCATCTATAAATTTGTCTTAAAATAACTCCATCATAATTCCTTATTTGTCCTACATGTGTTTTATTTTTAAAAGTTAAATTATACAAAGGGAACCGACATTACCCGTTTAAAAATCTTCGACGCCTACCCAGATAAATAATCACTCGACACTGTCTTCCTTCCTCCTTTCCTTTACACCTCTCATTCCCTCTGCCACTTTTGTAGTACTCTTTTGATAACCACGACCTACAGTTCATCGCCTAGAAGAGTAGTAAAAGCTAAACGCTTAACGAAATTTATTGCGGATTCTTCGAGGACTGTTTCGGGACAAGAATTTCATCAGTTAGGAACGGACGGCACGAGCGAGACCGCCGGCGACGACGTCCGCCATGTCGAGTCCTTCTTCTCCTCGTCGCCCTGGTTAAGAAACTCGTTAAAGCTTCTTATGGCTTTCCGAAGCCTCCTCAACGATTTTCACCGACTATGGGCCGTGAGGGCAGACGTTTAGGTTAGACGCCGAGAGAACCGCCGCTTCCGTGAACGCTAATTACGCTCGTTATAACTTATCCACGGTCGTTAGCGGCTCTCGCTCACTGCTCTTCGAATTATATCCCTCCGACTGCTGCGCAGCTTACTGTGTGTCTTAAATGATAGCGAGAGTCTACCGGGGAGAGTCGGATTAGCTTCTTGCCTGTCTATGACAGTGGAAAAAAAAATTAGAGGGCCACTGCGGATTCATAAAGTTTACTCTGTCCGCTGATGAACGAGCTAGGTGTATGAGTTTAGCCGTCGGCTTTCACAAATGTAAAATTGTTTATTCAGATGGATATCTGATGGCTCGTATAAACATTGCCGCATATTTTATGCAGACATAACTGCTTTTATGAGATAAAACTTTTTTCGCTTTAGAATATTTGCACATTCGTCAGTATCACTGCATTTATGATATTAAATATCTGTGGTTAAATGAAACGTATAATCGTCGTCGCAACGTAGCGGATTTAGGATCAAGCTATATAATCGTTAAGTTTATATACAAAAAAAAATAAATAAATAAATAAAAATATTGAGATATTTATATAGATGTTTAGATAATAAACAGCACATGCGAATTAATTTTTATGCCATGTTCCAGTCACTGTAAACAAGTGATTGGTTTTATGATTCGGCATTAAAAGCCGAATTTAAGTCTTGCGCGACTCTATCTAATGTTAGAATTACGATAAAAATATTATGGTGATAAGCGTTAAAATCCCGCTTTCTATATAATTAGAGCAAATACTGCGATTTCCCAACCTATAATGATGCGAATTTTACGGTAGAGGTGAAGCTTGCCAACCTTACTAAGGCGGAAATATAAAACAATATTCATAAACGCGCTTGCGATATGGAAATGGAAACACGTTATTTCAATTAAATTACCGTCGATTATGCAAAAAATTTAATTTATTAAATTATTTGAAAATAATTATTGATCAATTTCTTTGGTAAACTATTTCATTAAGGTTAAATTGAATTGGCTGCAAAATCTCGAAGACTACTTCTTCGGTACTTTGAAAATTAACTTTTCAAGTAGCAATGCTGACTTAATAATGAGCGCATCTTGAAATTAAATTAAATAAATATTATAAATACAAAAAATAAAAGAAAATTGATGAAAATATTTTTTATATGTTAAATTTTGAAAATATTATGAAAATTTTGCTACGGTAATCTGTCAATTGTATTGAATGAAATTATTGTTCGTCTGTTTCATCCATTTAAATTTTAATAAAACTAGTTCTATTGTATAGTGATTAAAACGATTTTCTTTATTTGCCATTTATTTATTTATTTATTTATTTTTTATTTTCTTATATAAATAATTAATATAATCGAAAATGTAGGTATTAATATTCTTTACTTCATTATAGCAATGAATAATTACTAGTATTAACTTCCGTATTCCACTCCATCAATCAGTGATGTATTAATAAAATTACGAAAATTAATTGATTCAAGTTTTTATCAATAGATTCGTACGTAATGCAACATGTCTTACTTGTTAGAAGGGGAATGATACTAAACAACATGAGTTTGCTATGAAAAACACGAATACCGTCAATTTCTTGCAACCTGCCACGCGTAAGATCGATCATGACCAAGCAACAAAATCTCAAGCGATAGTTATCATTAATCGAGCCAAAATCACAACATCGGCTATTTTCTACCCTATACGAGTCAAAGCAAAAAATGTATATTTGTGAGAGTATTTGTACATATGCACATTAACCCGGGAACGTATGTATTAGACCAGGGAGAGGAAGCTTGTAGAAGCGTTTAATTTTGGGAAAACTGGTCAACAAGGAAGTGACTATGCAATAACTCGAGCAACAGTCGCAGCAAGTGTGAATTGCCATCTCTATCAGGGTTCATCTGCAGTGGACCGTGAGTGCCATCGCCGCTTTCAAGTACTCGGCCCGCCTGGAGATAAGTAGACCAGTTGCAAACAAGCGAATGACAGTCAGAGGGTGAGACAAAAAGCGAGAGAGAGAGAGAGAGAGAGAGAGAGAGAGAGAATAAAGAGACCAAAAAAATACAGAGAAAAAGTGACGACTAGAGAGTTTGAGAGCTTGGGAGGCTTATCGCCTCGTACAATACATAATATGGCAGAGTTGTTACATAAAAGTGCGCACAGGGAACAAAGAGTCGGTAGTTTTACATTTATGACAAACTCTTGCATCGAAACATGTGATATACATATATGCTAATATCAATGACATGTATATCTATTACAAGCCCAAGTATTTCAATATTTTCCACGCGACTGAATAAAGACTGACTAATTTTTATCTCTAACGCGCGACATATGCATGTGCTTATAAATGGCAATCTCTCCCTCCCGCCCTCTTCTCCATTCCGATATCACTGTATCTATGGATTCTTTCGTCGGGGCTTAAATAAAGTACGAATATTAATCAAATACCGGCAATTGTATTTGTTTTTTCTTTTGTTTTTTTCGTTTATAAATTTTAAATAATAATTCGTATACTTCTGGAAATAAATAAAATAAATGTAATAATACAATCACAGTTGCACACAATGCAGTTTAGTATTTTAGTTGTATTTGAGGATATTTAGAAATACAAATAAATTGAAATAAATCAAGTGAAATAAATTCGAAGAAGTAAAAATGAAAATCATAGGCTTAGGTGAAAGTAGGAGTAAAAATAGAGAGTAATAAATATCTACAAAAGTGACTCCTTCCACTAAAGGCCACATCTATTTAAAGGCTATCCTCCTTTAAAGGCAAATTATACAGAAAGCATAATAATAATAATAATAATAATAATAATGATAATGATAATTATAATAACAACAATAATAACAATAATGATGATGATAATAATAATAATAATAATGATAATAATAATAATAATAATAATACATTTAACTATGTTTATAAACCACGATACGAGTAACCGTAACTCTGGCGCTTTAGCACGTAATAAAGTTAGCCAAGCAGTTTTTCCTCATCCTAGGAATCACCGACACGAGGGGCTACCGCGCGTCTGACCGGATGCGGTCGCTTTCTACTTAGCTTCTCCGTTAAAAAGCGGCATTTCCCAGGACTTTAGCCCCGGCATATCCGACTCAAGTGCCGAGCTCGGCTTTCGCGTAACAGGAGCGATTCGCCCGTTACCGGATCCCCCCGCCCCCGCACTATATCGTGAAACTACGGCCGCCTTGACCGGAACATAATGGACCACATTAACTCGCGAATATAAGCGAATAAAGCTCACTCGTAATTACCTGGACCAAGTATCTGTATTCGATTGACGTTTACGCAATATCTCTCTTTCCCGTGTCCCCCTGTACTCGACGAGTATCCGAAGGAAGGCCAGGAGCTTAAAATTATTAATTCGAGGGCGCGAGCCTTGCATACATATTCATAGATTATTGATGGTATTAGCCCGACGACCGTCTACGCGCCGTTTCCAATGTATCGATCTTCACTACCTCTCCCCCGTCCCCCGTCCCATTATCCACTATCCAGTTTTACCGATTGCGCTATCCATAATACAGATAATATTTTAACGCGCCCGTGAATTCCGATTAGCTTCGCACACCTGGATGCGGCGAATTTTCTAATGACTAAAGCGGCTGACCCGTTTTGGCTGATGGGGCTCCCGATCCAGCCTCCCCATTGTGTTTAAACCTCGTTGTGCTTTAAAAGAGGCTGTAACACAGTAGAATTGAGCAGATGTTACGGCAAAACGCGAGCTTTCGTGCGTGCGGTCGGATGATTTATGTTTAAATGATTATATTCGGTGTAAAGTTGGCTGGATTTGCCTAATGTGTGCCTAGCCTTTGAACTTTAGACCGAGGTCACTCGTTAATTGCTCCGTCTTCCTGAATTATGATATTCGATTATTTGACCATTTGTTTATTCCAGCATCGGTCATTATAATTTGCACACTTGTATTTTCCGACAAATAATGTAATTCTTACGAATGTTTCATTAAAATCTATTATTTTAATATATCGCTGCTATTAATATGTTTTTTTTTGTTAAATATATTTCTATAAAAATTATTAAATCTATCCAAAGATGATTTAGCGCGACATTGATACTGTCAATTTGTTTACAGAATACATAAAAGCTTCGCTAGTTATTTTAATGGACTATAAATCTTTCCGGTACTATATGGATAATCAGTTTTCACATGCTAAAAATATAAGATTTTTAATTTAGCGAATTTAATGAGAAAACTTATTTTAGCTCGATATATTAATGATGATGAATCAATTTTGCGAGTAATCAAAATACATTTACCATTAGAAATTCATCCTAGTCACGGAATACGAATTTCAAAATCTTTCATAAGCAGAAAAACATAATTATACCGCATTTCGCATAATGACGTTTTATTAGCAAACTGGAAAGCTCGATATTCCAAAATACAGGATGGGAGAGATGATAAATATCAAAGAGTGGATGGATTAAAGCATTGACTACGAGCATCAAAACAAGGCTCAATCATGAGGAACAAAAAGGCATATTCCTGAATAATAGGCATCAATTTGTAGCCTCGGCTTACCGAGAGCATTACAACGAAAAACGAACAAAGGCCCAACTTTCAAAACTGCTGCGTATCCAGTTTTCCCGCGGCGTAACCTCGCCAAGCAATTTGAGCTTTTTGCGACTAGTGCAATAGCGGCAGCCTCCCGATTTAGTGTAATCGCGTAAGCCGCGCCAGTATTGTTCGTCGCGTATTTTCGGAACTTCCCGTGTACCTCCGGCCGAGGCTCGTTGCCCGCGGCCAACAAAAAGAGGTTTCAGCCTCGTTTCTCTCCTCGGATAATCGAGCTTCTGGCTCGCGCGGACAATTTCACCTGGTGCTCGTCCAGTCCACTTTTGCACATAGGGCCGAACTGCGATTATCCACGAGCTATTCTTCCACTTCTCCCACACGCCCCCCTCCACCGCTCCCTGACATTTGATTCTATTTAATCGCCACCCCCGTCGCCACCGAATGGGTCGAACTCTTTTCGATCGTTTATTCCTTTATGCGCGCTCACCCCCCGCCCCGCCCTATTTCCACGCTCGCGCTTTTTCTTGATGCATCTGCCGCCTGCCTGCGTCTTTCCGTATACCGGCTTTTTCGCTTTGCCCTTTCACCCACTCTATTTCTTTGATGACTGGAATTCATGCGCCGGTCCACGAATACTTTGCCTTATTCGCCTCTTCTTCTCTTTCTCTCAAGTTTTTTACACGCTATGCTGCACGCGCGGACTACCTCATTCTATGCGTTTTTGTCTCCTTTTTATCAAATGTTCCATTGCCCATCGAAGGTCTAATAGAAGGCTATCGAAACTACCCAGTTCTACGCTATTATATTTCGTACTCCTTGTTTTCGTTCTAACAGCGGCGTCATCTATGTCGATCTTTTCGTCCGTATCCCAATCCTTTACGTTTATGTGCCTTCTCTTACATTTCAGATTGGCAGAAAAATTAATCCAAGTCAGAGATTTCCAAATAAAAGTATTAAGTAATAAAAGTATCCAAATAAAGTAAAGTCAATTTAAATTATTTATTATACGTGGTGTAGACATTTTTAAATGAAAGATAAAATTAATTTTTATGACGTTCCTCTACTGCGAAATTAATCGCAAGTCTACAAAAAATAGACATTTCCTTTCAAGATGCTTGATACATAGAGGTCATAATTCAATTATCAAAATAATTTTAATCGAATACATTTGTTGCAAATTAAAGAAGCGCATTCAATATATCAAGTACAACGGTAATATATATATATATATATATGTGTGTGTGTGTGTGTGTGTGTGTGTGTGTGTGTGTGTGTGTATGCGTGTGTATGTATATATGATTTAGTTAAGCCAATCTATATTCCCAGTAGTAATACCGAACTTCCTTTATTATAGCTGCTTCTAGCAAATAAGTCCTAAGCCTCGGCAACCGAGCCAATATTCAAGAGTTCCTCCACCCAATCCCTTTATCCCTTCATTCTTCCATTACCTTAAGGCATTGGTGCAAGTAGTTTCAATCTCACGCTCCTTATCGATACAAAGCGGACATTATCAATTCGCCCTATCGATAAGCACGAGCGAACGGCGAGCGCCGCAACGCATCCGCAAACTCAATGCAAAATCAAATAGAAGCCAAGGACAAATGCTATCCACAACGAAGCGCTACGTCGTCGTCCTACGGATCATGGCGGGAATATCATCGGATAATTGGTCTCGTATTTCTCGTTGTAGCGGCTCGACTCCTCCTCGGCTCGCATGACAATCGACGTCCTGACGGCTCCTCAGGGTCAAGCACAGTAACGACTCCAAGAGCCGGGGGCCGCCTTCGACGATGCCTGCCTCGAGATAGCCGATTATTAGAATCTCGGGTGATACATCGGCGACACGTGACGACGGCCCGGTACTTTATCGCGAGAGAATCCGCGCGCTGACAAATTCGAAGATAGCGCATTATTTGGAACGAGCGGTGGGGGAAGCGCAGGATGTCGGCGATTGATTTTATTTTATTACGTCTCTCGTTAATATACGGGTGCAACCACGTCGATTTTCTCTCTGTGCCGACGAGGGTGGCACTTTTTTCCGATTGCTATCGCCAGTCTGTCGATTTATGACGAGGATGCTGACGTAATGTCGTATTCATGGTATTAAGGAGGCAAGTGTGGTCAATACCTCTTCCTGATATATTAAGGCGATATAATAGAAAATATGATGAAATACCGGCAATTATGGAGCATCTTTGAATTCATCATATTGCATAAAAGCACTTGTATATTATTAAACCAAAAATATACAGTTTCATTATTTTATACTGGTAAAAACACGGTATTAGTTTTTTGTTTGCAGAGGTTTCATTAAGAACAGACCTTTTTGCTATATAACGACAAATAATGGGTTGTTATTTTTCAAATAAAACCGATACAAAATTCTTTTATTTTCTGAATAAAAAAAAAATTGAAACGATATGGCTTTTTGCAACACGTAGAGGAATAATTAGCACATAATGAAATCTTTAAAGTCGGAAAAGTATAAGATTTTGTAATTAGTCATCCATTATTGACAGCGTAAAATTTGCATTTATTCTACACGTTAATATCTCAATATTAGTAGCTTATATAAGTACAATCAACCTTTCACGGAGTATTGATACGCGTAGAATACGCATAAAATATGCATTTAATGGCAATTTATATCTCAATGTATACATACTAAGTTTAATAATATTCTAGGAGTAAACTTAGAGAGAATACAAACACCGTCAATGGATTCATCGTAACTTACAATATTTTGTTATGAAAATGGTGCTATATTTGTAATTACATTATATTTATAATTGGTCATGCATCTCTAAATAGAAATTGTGCAATTATGCACATACTTCAATTTGAATCTAGAAAATAATACATTGATCAATATTAGAGTCGAGTATTTGTTTTATACAACATATGACGCTCAGTTTACGATGAAAACCTGGTGAGAATTTCATACACGTTTATATATTTACCTTAATATAGCCTCAGGATGTGATGAAATACGCTGAAGAATAGAAAACAAACGAAAAAAATTAAGCAAGGAAGGAAGGAAGGAAGGACGGAAGGAAGGAAGGAAGGAAAGAAGGAAAAAAGAAAGGAATGAAGGAAGGAAGGAAGGACGGAAGGAAGGAAGGAAGGAAAGAAGGAAAAAAGAAAGGAATGAAGGAAGGAAGGAAGGACGGAAGGAAGGAAGGAAGGAAAGAAGGAAAGAAGGAAGGAAGGAAGGAAAGGAGGAAGGAACGAAGAAAAAAAGGTAGGAACATCTTAACATTATCGGACCTATCAAGCCAGCTTCCTCATCATATTGTACTTCGGGTCAAAGGCGATGAAAACAATAAAATTTAGGTACACACACATGCAAACTTACGACTTACCGCCGATAAAATGGTCGATTTCCCTTTGCTTAATCTACGAACGAAAAGTTCCCTCTTGTCCTTAATAGCAAACGTACAAGTGAGACTAATATTCGTGCTAATATTTTTAATAATATTGAACTGTTTTGTTCAGATATTCGATAAAATCCGTTTATATATTATGCAACTCTCGTTGCAAAATATGTCTAATGTTTCAATTAATATAATCTTTATCGTCTACAAATGTATCGCCCCTCCCGATAATGTTTACATAAATCATTAATAGGTAAAAATATTTACCATTTGCAAAATTTTCTTTACATATAATGTGTATGATAAATATTCTTATTAAGTCTATGTTTAAACATTGGCAATTCCACTTACTAATTTTAACTAAATAAACAAATATAAATTTTCAATTACAGCAAGTCCATTATAACGTATAAAGGAACATAATAACTATTAATAATATTCTTTACCTTTGATGTATTAATAAAATTAACACAATATCTGTACTCGTAATCTGCATTTATAATACGCATACACACGCGCGCACGCACGCACACACATTGATTATATATTAGGTAAGATGTCAATAATAAAGACCGGAATAACATAGGATATAAAATCGTTTTCGTGAAGAAAGGTGCATCATGGATAACATGGACGGTTGACCGAAAAGAAGTTGGTTAATGGACTTAAAACAAGAACTGATCATTCAATAAGTGGCCCATCGAAGAGATCAGAATTCTATCAAATAATTGGAGTAGTTGAAGTAACCAGATAAGATGGCATAGTTATCTGTAGACATATATTTTTAATATTCAATTGGTCACGAATGTTCTAATTCCTTTGTTATAAAAAATTAATATGATTAATATCGTCTATTTATTACCTTTTTGTAACTTTATTTTTAATATAAATATCCTGTTACGTATTTTATGTGTTAAATGTAGTGCATAAATACATTATTCTTCTATACTAAAGCTAAATGTAGTTTAAGCCTAGCAATTATTAAAAAATAAAAAAAGTATTTAATATTTAATGATTGGATGTTTATTTCTTAAATTTATTGCTTGAAATTTCATTAAATTTGAATTGTATTGTAATATTTGATTTTATGTTGTAAAATCTTTATTGAAAATTTCTTAAATTCATTAGAATTTACATATATTTACAATAGTCAATATTACCGGTCATTCTAGTAAAATATTTATTATAAATTTATGTTTTATCTATTTTGTCAATATAAAAATCGAGTGTGCCTATATAATAATCTTTTTGTCACAATAATTATATGAAAGTCGGATTGGATTTTATCATAATATGGACTCGAAGTATTTTATACTTTTCAGTTATCTATATAGAGTTCCGTTAAAATTGTGTTATTATTTGTATATTGTCAAGAGTATAAAAATACTAGTTCAATCTACTATGGATAACATTACGTTACAATTCGCTTCTAAATAGTAGAAAATATTGATATTGACATTAGTGAAATGATTTTTAAAAATAATATCAATATTATTTTACCGAGGCGCATATAAAAGCATAAATATGAAATATCCAAGCACTTAGTAATGATAAAGCCGAAGAGCGTAGAATCAATAGAAATTCATTACATACGTAATGTTCAAGCTGTAAAAACACTCGAGAAAAGCTATTGACACAATCAATGCTTATCAGTGGTGATAGAAATACGAGTAAAACCATATGATCGTAAAAGAGCTCGCGTGCGCATCTTTACCTCTTATGTTTTGGTATGAGTTTCATCTCCCACCTTCACTTTCACTTCCCACAAAAGCTTTTCTTTCTTTTCAAGCAGTTTCTTTTTCCACCACACTTTTCGTCTTTTATTTTTCTTTTATCTCAGGAGCTACGAAGTGTAAATATATAAATAAAGTAAGAAAAAGAGCACGAGAACGAGACCAAAGAGCGTTTGGCGAACGAATAGTACTAGTCCAGAGGCGTAACCTGGTTGCCAAGGAAAATTATCGTTACCATTTGCTATGTATCTCTTTTGCTGCTTTTCGAGAAAATTTTTCCTTGGCAAACGTTACATAATAGGATCAACTATAGTGTTATATTATCCTTCTTTAATATAGATGCATTGTTGTAAGAGAGGGATGTGAGGGAACCATGATACTTATGAGATAATGAATGAGCTGCACAAGACTTTTGTTCGGTTGACGATGCTAAAAATATGTGGAAATGTTACGTTTGATGGAAAGGTTTCCGATTGTAATTCGTATATTTCAATATAAACATTTAATTATTTATAATATAGTGGTAAATATGATTACTTGGCCAATTACTTTTACAATTAATAATAAGCGTTATCTAAACTTATTTAAAATTAAAGCTAAATTTTCTATCTTAAAGAGAAGTAAGAAAAATGCTTGTATTGTTTTTTTAAATAAATAATATCTTTCTATATGTTTCTACCTGTTTCTTAATTACGTACACGTACAGTTCTCTTAAAGTTAAAAGGTCTTTCTTAACTAATTCATATCAAAGTCAACACTGGGTAAATGTTTAGATGTTGAATTAATTATAATTTGAAATTTATTGCGAAAGTTTGTTACAAGTTAGAATAAATGTGGAAAAATTAAAAAATCTTATTTGTTGAAAGTGGAATAAATAAAAGGAGTCTAAATTATTTTGAACTTGTTAATTATGATTGCATAACGAGTTGTTTAACTGAACATACATCTTTCATCGAATGATGTTGTACATATATTTAATTGAGCACTAAAACGTATCTAATAAAAGTGAAATAGTACGAAATTGTTTTCATATTTCTGCATTATTAAATTCTTAAATATTTTCAAAGCATCTATTCTTATCGACATTTACAAGCAATCGCTATTAAATAAATTGCTGTATCAAATGAAATTACACTTTAAAAATGCACTACACAAAAATACGGGCCATGTTTTACGCTCAATAAAAAATATTATTATATTCAATATTATTTTCTAAAATTCAATATAAATTAGAATCTTTTGTCCAACATATTTTATATTTTACTTTTATTAAGAAAGTTCAATAGAATAACAAATTTTTTAAGCGCTACATATTGCATCAACATTACAGATGATAAATTTTTATTTATAACACGGCAATGTATATATAAGAGTAAATTAATAAAAATATTCGCTTCAATTGATGGAGATTAACTATTCTTAAATTTTTATGGCATTCGAAAAAAAAATTTGTAACTCTTTACAAGGTTTTACAATAGAATGAGTTCCGATGCTTATATGTTTTTAAAAGTAAAATCTTTACTTAAGAATACCATTTTTTTTTAACCAATTCAAGCTTTCGGGTTAATTTTTTGTTTTTTATATTACTACTGAAAAAGTATATACTTTAATGACTAGGATATCTCTCGTTTGAAGAGAAACATTTAAAATGCATTCCTATTCATATACAATTAGTTTATAGTAAATATTATATTCGATTGATAAAATACTGGATATATTAATTAATATAGTGAATGGCAATTGTAATACAAAATTATTCTAGCATTAGTTCTATAACTATAAAAACATTTGTGAAAGTTGATATTTAATTGTTTAATTCGCTAAGCTTTTAATAAAGTATTAACTGAAATATTTTAACAGCATAAGAACAAATTACTTCAATTAAAAATGATCTATTAATATCTTTAACAAATTTAATGCGTAAAATTTAAAAATATGACATTCCTATACAATATATAAATTGGTATTTAAGTATGTGAAATATAATACTGAAAATGAAATTTGAATTTTCAATTTTTGAAGTTGAATCATTTGCTTTTATTAAAAAGATTAATTGAATTTTTAAAGAAAATTTTCTGAAAATTTCGATTAGCCATAATAAAAGTATAATGTTGCCGAGAGATAAAAGAAATTGAGATTGATTGGAGAATAAAAATGTACGGGATATTGTAATCGATACTAACGTGCCACGATAATACGAGCAAAGGAAAGCAGTAACCATCAATTCTACTTTCTTTCGACACCTGAAACTCGTCGAAGTAAAAATAAGTTCATGAGGAAAGGTAATGGTAATTACTTGATGTATCCCATGATAAATTTCTGAACTATATAGTGCGCGCCTTGTATTGTATAAGGAAGGCGTATTTCATATGCATTTCGTAATTTCTTGTATAAATATGGACGATGATGTTTGTTTAAGAAATCGCAGATGCATTATCAGTGTAATAAAGTATATTGTTATAAAATATAATAATTAGAGTATGTAATCTGATTATGTAAGGTATTTAGTATTATCGATTTTGGACATGTTTTTCCTCGTGTTCCTTTCCTATAATGTCTATGTTTATTTTATTATTTATTCCTTTTATTTGTAAATATAAAATCAAAGGATTCAAATTTCTAGCAATTAAACAAATTTTATTTGGAATTTTTATTAATATTTTCTTTATTTTAACTCGAGTTGGTCTTAAACCAATTGAAGATCCATATACATTAATTACTCAAATTACCTCCATTTTATATTTTTCATATTAAATAACACATTCTACGTCGTAATTAAAAATGTACTTCATTCGATAATTCTCCTAATGAAATGAAATTGAACGAAACAAATCATTACTCCGCAATTATTTGTTTATCAATGAGAGCTTGTTAATCCAAAAGAAATAGAAGATAAGTTTGACGATAGCCAGGCCAATAAGTCTGATGTAAATATTCCAAGCTCGAAGGCAGTCGACTTATTTTTTTCATAACAACGGCAATAGGGACGTAATGAAGATTCAAAAGAAAAGAACCTCAAATGCGCCCGATGTCAAGTTCCATTCCATCCGCCAGTGGACTCTTCAATCCTATTCAGGCCACTCACGAATATTAGCATAGAGAAGCGAATTGAGAAAAAGAATAAAAACGAAAGCCGTTCGAAATATTAAAGAAAACGACGAAGGCCTGCCCATTTTACAATTGGCTAGTATATAAGTGATTTCTCATCTCATAATGTTAACGTATACGGCCGAATGAATGGAAAATATCGGGACTTTCGTGGAAATCTCATCGCTAATTGACTACGTTCTTGGAACTCTCAACTCTAAGTTATGATAAATTTTGCAAAAAAAAAAGGAAAAAAAAAAGAAAGAAAGAAAAAAAAGAGAAAAAAAGGATATTACAGCCATTCTCAATGCAGTCTTTCTGTTAATACTAGTGCTTGAATATATTATTAAAATGAATTTTTAACGATATCGTATTTTCTTTATAACTTAAGTGAATTCATTTTCATCTTAATGCATCTTGCGTAAGAGCTTTAATTTCATTAGCTTTATTCATATCTGTTGAATGAAATTTTTAGAGCCGAATACGTGCGTCATCGAGACGACTACACCGATGCTTGTAAATTGCAAGCTAGAGCGCTTTAAGGCAAAATTATATATTCGTTCGTAAGCTGACGTTATTAATTGACGTCACTAATTTGCAATGTCAACTTTTTATAACTCGAATCAAATTACGTCTGTGGCACAATCGCATGTAACATTTAATTTCAATCTCAATACTGTCGCACACCTAATATGTTCTGTCACTTGCTACAAAAGAACAACAAAAAGAAAACAGAAAAATCGAGCAAAACTGATTAAATCTCGCTAAAAAGAACACCATCGCAAATTTCATGACCAATCAGTAAAAATTGCCACCAAGTAGGAATTCGCAAGTAACGATGAATGTAAGAACGAGTTGATAAACCGACACCTCGAGTCGCTTGTAATGCCGAAACGCTTGTACGACGAGGCATAATGTGATTGGGCTGGACCGTAGTCGCGTTGACGCGAACGGTAACGCGGAAGGTACTAAACTATGAAGGTACTCGTAGTATCGCAAATGTGACTCGATAATCGAAAGTTAGTCACGGCATGAGTGACGCGTATGGCTTGGACGGCTTTTATGATTGAAAATTGCGTTAAATTAAGTTACGTACAGCCGAAATTAATGCGAGGTTATATAAGGGCTGTTTTCTTTTTTTTACTAATACCGTTATTATTATTTAGGGTTTTAGGCAATTATTTGTACATTGCTAAAAGGGTGAGGTTTTACATTGTGAGCTAAACAAAGACGTTACAGCGGTTTGCGAGTTTTAGCAAATACTTTGCTCGTGCCACGCTCCTCAAGAATGTACAAGCTAAATTAACTTACTTGCTAATTTTCGTAGATCCCTTGAATATTTTACCTCAGCGAGAATATAACGATTGCGTGCGTGTGCTTAAAAAATTAGATAACTCGATGGGAAATTTGATATTTCATGAGAGACACTTAAAGCCGTGCTCTAGCCTGCACGCAGTAACGCATGCAATGTAAATTGCGAGTTGCGTGTTTATTGTTATGCAGGGCATGAAGCTATGAAAATACGTATGGATAGGGTTGTTGAATGGGATGCTCATTTTTGGTTATGTCGTTGTGGTTACGGCTAGTTGTGTCGTGTTGTTGGAAGAAGGGTTTAAAAGGATATAATATTGGCCGGCGGAAGTTTCCCAATGGGATAGCTCGAGAAAGAGAGGGAAAAAGAAGGAGGAGTTTTACGTGAGAGAGAGAGAGAGAGAGAGAGAGAGAGAAGAAAGGAAAAGGGAGAGAGTTGATTAAAGTACAGAGGGAGAATTCTCTATTATAGATAAGCCTGTACGATTTTTACAGAATAGCGTCAAAAGCTGCAATAGTTGTACAGATGTGAAAAGAAAACAAAACAAAAGAAAAAAGTCTGTTATTGTTATGACAGTGGGTAAATACGCGTGTGAATGTAGTAACAAAGTTTTTATATAAAACAAAGATATTTGCAGTTAGGGATAGAAGATTCATATGAAATACTTAAAAAATGATTGAATATGAGAGAGAGAGAGAGAGAGAGAGAGAGAGAGAAAGTTTATCAAGTTCGTTATTTTATTTAGATAAGAAATTCACGTATTTTCACGTAAATTCACGATATCTTTGATATTTTTCATCGACGTAACCACCCTATTATAATATTTAACGTTATTTCGTTAAAAAATAATTTCACTTAATAGCCTAATATGTATAAACTAATTCAATTTATACATAGATATTTACTGTCGCATGTAGATGATAAAATTATTTAATGCCTCGCTCTACGTTAAGAATGACTTTAATGCAAAAGTTCGAAATCAGAATATTCCTCGAGAATAGGAAAAACTTTCTAAATATTCAACAGCGAATTTAGCAAAAACGTTAGGGCATGTGAAAGTAATCGCCCTTGAACAATTACGAGAGTGGAAGACTCGTCAATTCGTCAGGGCGTAAAAGTAACGAACAATCCGAGACCTCGCGAAAGAACAAAGCACAGCATCGGGGAGCTCGCAATCGGGTATTAAAGTAAGTGCACGGGGGTAAAAGTAAAGGAGTCCGAGGAGAATAAGAGGAAAGTTGGTCTGCCCGAGGCGGGACTCGACCCCTTCCGGTTAGTTCCGCGGACTTCGCATTAGCCACGGAGGATGCGAGCCTCGCGAAATCGAAGTCGACGTCCTAGAGGCCAAGTCGTCGTGACATTACGTTAAATTAGGATCGCAAGATCGACGTTAAGTGGAACAGGATATAGTAGGAGAGAGGGGAGGAGGAGTCGGAGGAGCGATGGAGACGAGGAAGGCAAAAGAATTAGGCTTAATGCTGTTGACGAATTGCCCAGAGAGGCAGGAGGAATTCTTTAATATTGCTCAAGGGGCTCCTCTTCTCTCGTGTCCTGGCGCAATTTTGCCAGCTGATTTTGTCACATGTGCGAACGTTCTTCGCAGATCGAGTTTCGTAGCGTTGATTTATTCATTTTTCACTTGTGCACTTTAAAATCATCGTTACAGCAATATGTAACTATGTATTGGACATTATTTTAAGGTCGAATGTCCGCCAAGCGAATTCCATGTGTTTATTAGTTAGACGTGAAATCAGAGAAAAGATTAGTGAAGTGAGTAGATTAGTGAAAAGATTCAGTGGTTAGATATTAAAACTTACTGTCTAAGCTACTTTCGCATTGAAAATATAATCAAATAGTTTAATTTTAATGCATTAAAGTAAAAATGTTAATTTGCTTAAAAAATGTGTTATCTGGCAGAATATTAAATTTCGTTTCACTTTTGAAAATCACTATGATTATATTTCTTTATACTATAAGAGGATTAAACGTGCGTGAAAATTTTTCGTTAAATCTTTCAGCAATGCCCGAATTAATACTATAAGAGGATTAAACGTACGTGAAAATTTTTCGTTAAATCTTTCAGCAATGCCCGAATTAATTCGAGAAATGATTTTACATACTTATGTTAATAAACGATCGATGTAAATATTTTAATGCTCACTTTTCATTATAATCAGCATATTGTGAATTCTGGCAAAATGAATATCATATTAATAAACGGATTTAATAATGTGTAGAAAAGAATATATATATATATATATATATATATATATATATAGGTGCATATATTATCCAACAGAGGACTTTGATTATTTATTCAGGATTTAGTTTTACGCTTTTCGTTATCAGTGCTAAGGCTTTTACTAGCCTTTACTTTCGACATTCGAACAAAGTTTAAGTTTCCTAATAATTTTCTTATTATCGTTTGCTATTATTTAACAATATTATTCAAATTTAGCAGAAATGGAGAATAATTAATTCCTTTGGGGTATCCTTAGCATAAATATCTCGACTCTTTATTATTTTATGTATAATAAAGTAACGGCAGCCTTAGTCTTAACACGAATTCCAGGAGGTTAAGTATGATAACGCAACGTGAAATATGCGAGAAGAAACCGACACGTTTCTCAACTCCCTAATTTTACTCACCAGCCCGATTAATTATATTCCCAATTGTAATTCTCAATTCCGAAAAATAGTGCAAATAGCCGAACTTTATTCGGTCTTTATCTAATAAAGGCCGAGCACTAAGCGAGATATTAGAAAACCATGTCCATTCGAAGCCAAATGCAATTTTAATATGGAAGCGGCTGTGATCGATCGGACCAGCCACCGACTTCACATCATCGACTCCACGACTAGGGCACACACGGGAGAGTTCGAGCCTCGGCGTTGACAGTGGTGGTAGGAGCTTGCAAGCGCCTCTTTGAAGGATCGTTCTGAGCCTTCAGTCAGCCGAGAACATAATCTGTCTGGGCCTCGCGGCGAGAGCTTTGCCACGATGTTCCTTGCTTTGTTTTCCCTCTCTTTTTCCCGTTTCCTTTGTCATTTCTTTTCCTCCTTTTTTCGAAATCAGCCGACGTATACCGTAAATCGCTACTTACTTGGCCGGCTTTTTTATTTCGAAAAAGATGCGGCGTCCCTTACGGGCAAGCAATTTTAGCTCTCCGGGATATGCCTCTTCGGGATAAGTGGGGCAAGAAAATTAAAATGTTTGTCGAGGATCGGGAGTTGATATGCCTGATTACTTTTTACAATAGAGTATTTCAAAATCATCTATATATTGAGAATTAATTTTATCGATTAGCGAATCAGTTTTTATCTTAATAAATAATCATCGATCACTTATTAGTAACTTCAAAGCTCTCATTAATATTTTAAAACTTTTTACTATTATTCTTTAACTATTTTTAAGAGGGGAGAATCATCGGCTTATTAATTATAATCCGTAAAAGTATGTATGTATTAATGGATCGATGGTTACTTCGATATTATATGATGGTATTAACAAATTAATACAGATTTAATGACAGATATAAATTCTCTTTGTTCATCCATTATACTTCATTCGTATTTTTTAAAGTTTTAAATATTTGCCGACATATTTAAGCGATTGAAAATCCATGTTCATCCACCTGATTATTCGTTTAGATTTAATTGAAATGAGATTACGATAATTCCATTTAAAACGACTTGAAAAAACAAAAATCGATTTCAACGATATTACCGAAATGTCACGATATGCATTAAATATGTAAATGTTATGCGATACATATCATTATTATAAATTAATATTACTTCAAAGTGCGGGAAATGTTGTTACGTATAATGTTTATAGATAAATTTAATATTTTTGACGACTATCAAATAATGATTTGGAATATAAAAGGACGCACATATGAAATTAATTCAATGAGACTAACAAGATCTGTAATGTTCAACTACCGGCTGCAATTTGATTTATTACATTCACCGTGTATTGACAAATTGTTCTAATTAATAGCGATAAATTAATAAACATGATTCAATATGATAAAAACTAAAGTTCACGTATACTATTCGGTGCAGTATAATAAAATTAAAACTTTTCATATAATTATTCAACATTTCTTACTGAATAGTTACACAAGCATTAATAAAATCAATGTACAATAAAATATTAAAATATATTATTACAAATACAAATTATTAAACCGTGATTTATAATTATTTTCAATTTTTCGGGATCAATGAAAAAATGTACAAACATTAAGATTCTTTAGAACATCCGAGCAGTGACACCATTGGGCGTTACTAAAGAAAGTCAAGGATTTTGAAAAAGCTTAGTTTATGAAGATTAAAAGACTCTTCTAAATATCGAGAAATTAAACAATTTCGAAAGAACTCTTTTATCTTCAATTAAACGAAAAATATATTTTAAATTATAAAGACATGGGTATAAGAAATTTAGTTGGCTTAAAAACATAATCTTTAGAATAAATGCATTTTAAATAATGAAATACGTACTCTGAATGATAAGATTGTTTGGCTTATTGGATTAAATAAGCTAAAAAATATTCTTAAACACACTGTACGAAATATAATTACTGCATATTTGTAGCTCAGCTATTTTTTATAGAAATATGAAAATTAACATTAAAACTGTTTATTCACACAAGTTTAAAATAAAATTTTTATTATTGTTTTGAAAGTAGGACGTACTAGGTACAGATATCCTCGCTTTTCAAGATGATTTCCATCTTATACCTTTAAAGCGTTCTTAAATCGATAACAGTGAAGAGTAAAGGCTAATGCTAAAACCCAATAAATCGTATAACTATAGCTTGAATAATATAAACATGTCACCAGTACAGCAATAAATAATAATTGAGCATCCGAAATGACATTTGAAAGATAACATACGAAAGATTAAGGTTGATTTCTTTAATATGCCTTCTTATAGATATCAAATTGGACAAACGCAGTAATTTCTTTATGCTAAAGTTATTTGAAATTCCCGGGATATGATTAGTTCCTGTGCTATACATAATATATGTACAGGTAATTTTATGCTTCCCTAATTATATTGGAATAAAAGGCTTTTAATAAATTAAAAGAAGTCGGAACAAGTAGTTGCAAGTAATGCATATGTATGTATAATATGTATAGAAATAATAACAATTTTTAACAAAAATTGAATTTATTTTTACAAATTGCATTTAATGAAATCAAATGTAAAATTCGATGATAATTCTTACTTATATATGGCAATTCAAATCACTCACTCAACCCGCAACTTTGTTTTTATAAAAACATTATAAAGGTATAAAATTATTTTGAGCAAATTATTCAATCTTAATGATAATATAATTACAATTACAAGAAATACTGATATTTATTGAATTGAAGAGCATCAATAAGATATGATTTTTCTCTATATTTTCATAGATAATTGACAAACCAAATGCGTTTTTATTGAAGAAATGAAAAAAAAAAAATTAATTCATCATAACCAGGCGCATATATCGTGTACTTCTCTCATGCATACTCAGTTTCAACCACCATCGTGGAAACTTTACTTGATCCATATTTATGAGATTCTTGATAAAGACAAATGCTTTGCGGATTTAAAGTATGTATATAAATACACATACTTACAAATGTATATGGACGGACAAATGGGCATAGTGGTAAGTACGTTCGCATGACTATCGGTACGTATATTAACATATAATAGTAGGAGCTGCACGTATACAAATATATAAATTCGTAGCTGCATATAAATAAACACATGTATAAATTTTCATTATTTATTTTTTATCTGATTATTTTGTCTAGTTCCTCCTCCCCAACCCGCTTCGCGCTATTTTCTCTCCAGTTCCCCTTGTAATCGTTCATTCTATCCCTATTTCTCTTCATCTATCCGATTTTCTGTTCTAGTAATTTTAAAAACTAAATATCGAGTCCAAGATAGTCCTGTACTTTAATAATAATTGTATTATTGAACAATAATTACGAATGATACAAATACAATTTAATATTTTCCATAGAATATTTATAATATTTAATCGAATTAGAACGTTAAGTATGCAAATTTAATGAATAATTAATTGAAATAGACTTCTGTGACTTTTATAAAATTAAGATTGATATAGTTATTTTCCCGGTTGCTTCTTTAATTTTTCTCTCTTCATCTGTCTCTCTCACTCTCTCTCCTTCTGTATATATATATATATATATATATATGTATATACTTCTCTTGTATTATTAAATTACTTAGTGAGCACAAATATCTATAAGTAAAATAATAAAAAAATTTTAATCATTTGTGATTTCAGTATTCAGAATATTTTCCATGCTGTATATAAAAAGAATGAATCGAAAATAACAAAAACGACACACATTCACACACACACTGTACATCTGTATAAAAACTTTTTATTAAAAAGTATAGTTATTTGTTTTGAGTAAAAACATTTTATTTAAAATTAATTAAATAGTTATGTTTGTTTCTTATGTATTAAAAAAAAATATATATATATAATGAATTATTAATTAAATAAATATCTAACTCTTACTTTATATCATATTTGTGAAAAGAAAAAATCTTCAATAAACATTAATGATTAGATTAAAACTTTTTAAGAAACTGTATATGTCTATTGAAATTAAAATTATATATGTGTCAATTAACAATATAAAAATATCTAAAAGTATTTTTAAATAGAATGTAATTAATTTCTAAAGATTGTATAGTATAAATTCTCAATCCCTTTTACCAATGTAAAAGATATTTTACATGGATGCAACCTGCAACATCGTCTGTGGTTTTAATAAATTGTTTTTTTTTCTTTTTGACCTGATGAAAAGGAAAAATTCAATTCAACTTTATTAGTTGTAGATATTGAAAATATGTTACGCTATTATCGTAATTATTACTAGTGAATTAAACCACGTATTTTCATGGAAAAATTATGCATAGAAAAATTTCTTTAAAATTGTATATAGTAAAAAAATGAAATTTTTTTTATCGAATTAATTAAAAATATTTATAAAATGTTTACTCGTGCAGTTAAAAACATATTTATTTTTAAATATTTAAAATAAAATTTTTGTATTACTTTATGGTTAATATGAATTTTTAAATAAATTCTCCAAAAAATCAATTTATTTACAATTTTTATTAAACATTATATGAAATTCAAAAGCTTTTCTAAAGTGGAATCAAATGTTTCATTGCATTATAACATATTCTTTAGTATTTTTATATTCTCTTCATACAAAATTAATAAATACTTCTATATATATTACAAATTCAATTAAAACATTCAATTAAAAAATAATGTTAACAGGTCATAATTGTTATTTGACTATATAATAAACTTTAATTAGTTAAAACGAATCTCGTGTCATTTAACGAAACCAGACAAATAATGTAATTTACAATCATAAAATATATATTTATAACTTTTTAAGTGCAAATTTTTATGTTATTTATCTCTTTCACGCGTTAGAATTATTAATAAAGCGTTTTTTATGCGGAAGAATCTTTTATTGAAAAAGAAATAGCAGAATTTAAATTCTATATATATATATATATATATATATATATATATATATATATATCAAGCTTAATTAATAATATACATTTTTGTATATATACATACATTTCTATGTTAATGTAAATATTGTCTATATTCTGCATTACGAGATCAAAATTGTTAACGTTTCATACACACACACACACACACGCACACACACGTACACAATAATTTATTGTTACAATAAAAAATTTAATTTAAAATAGTCTACGCGTTTACACAAAATATTACAAAATGAAATTCGATTAAAAAATAAATAAATAAAGCAATGTGCGTTTTATGATAAATTAACAAATTAAATTTACTTAACATGCTTGAGGGAGTAACAAAACCATTTAGAGCAAAGCTATCGAGGAACTGACACTGAAACATACCCGTTGGCTCTGAAATCAGAATACAAAAAATATATATTTATATATAATAATCAAGTGGAGCGAAAGTGTTAATCATTAACATTTGATTATTCTTAATAAGAAATATTATAAATAGATAAACATATTTGAATACTAATAATGTGGAATAGGATGTTTGATATGAAGGGGAGATTAAAAAGTGAATGTATAATCATTTCAAATACTTTACGCATTGCATTAAAGAATCACGCACTAATTTTTAATTCAATATTCCGCAGCACATGCCAATCAGAGCAATCCAAGTGATATAATTTAACGCGGATGAAATTGTATCGATACATTCCTGAAAATACGCGAGATCAGAGTCGCTCGTAATTGCAGCGATGCGAACGCGTAGACCCACATACATGGAGTATTTTTGGAGTGTGTCGAAGAGATCAGAAATGATTTCGCAAATGATGCGATGTGGCGATTATTTCGCGAATGTTTGCGAATCAGTCGTTTCTGCCTTTGTACGCGTTGGTTTTCCACCTATACAATGACTGTTGAGTTTGTCAAAGCTCACGCGTCTGAACAACCGTGGGTAGTTTTGAATTGCAATTGTGTATATTTTGCTAAAAGATTAACAAGTGTTTACTCCGATGAAAATTTTTAGGTCAACTATTCTATTTTATGTCAATTTTATCAATGTAGATTTATTTACCGTGTAATTTCAAAACACAATTGTATTCATTGTGTTATATCTAAATCATACATACCAGATTGACGTATACGTAATTCAATAGAAAACTCACAAATTATAAAAATTATAATGTAAAATGTAATTCCATAAAGATGAATAATTAAAATATACGTTTCATGATTTCTAAACGTACAGATAAAAAATTAATCAAATTTTATGAAATACACTACTTTCTGTGTAAACTATAATTCGCATATTAGATTATATAAAAATTTAAGGATATCATCGATTAATATCTACATTTATTTTGAATTTATAATTGAAATATTATAATTAATATAAAGTATTATAATTAATATTATCGATAGAACATTTTACTTTTTCACTTGTTATTTAATAAAAATAAACAGTTGCATAGAGCAATTATTTTAAAGACTTTTCAACGTATTACCATAAATGAGACAAATATATACATTGAAAAATGAATAATTAATAATAAATTAAATTCTACAGAGGCACACTACTACTAATATTTTTAGCTAAATACGATAAGGAACATAATGAATGCATTCTGAATATAATTTTATTCGTTTCTTATTATAGATGCGGAAATACCTCCTTTCTTTTATATATGAAATATGGATCAAACTAAATACAAATACAACTTAAAAATATAATTTAATGAAAATTTCTTTAACATTTTAATAATAAGCATTTATTAATTTTGTTATTTATTAGAATGGAAAAATAAAAAAAGTTTCATATTAAACTTAAAATGTTAGTATTTTTAAACTGCAAAATTATCGATTTCCGATAAAGTTTTAAATATCTTTTTCATCGTTACGCACTTTTTTTGTTTTTATAATTCTTAATTATTGTTTTAAAATTGCTTTTAATAATATGATTAATTTTATGTTATATTAATTAAATTTTATACATTACTGTCTTATTATTTTGTTCTGTACGATTCATTAAATAGCCTTGTTTTTTAATTCGTTACTTTTTTCAAATTAACCTCATTTACTTTCTAATTTTATCTCGTTTCTCTCATGAGCGTCCCTTTTTCGTCTCTAATTCGCTTAGTATTTTTATCTTCGTTTTAATACAGACTCATATCCTTATTATTTATAATTTATGTTTATTTTAAAAATTTACTTTTCAAAATCATTTCATTGTATTCTATAGTTAATTTAAAGTTTGTTTAATAAATTTTCGTGCGAGATATCTATTTAACACAATCTTAGATTTATGAAAAATCTAAATTTTCATTTATTTGTATTCTAAAATTCTTTTGATTAAACTCATAATTTTAGTATGTAAAATCTCGTATGATACAATAGAAGAAGAAAGTTTTTTTTTTATTTGCTGCTTTGGTCGAAATGATATAGTGATTTTAATTTTAATTGTACATAAGTACACGAGTACACTTAAGCCACACTAGTAATATTTTTACACTAATAAGATTAATAAAAAATTTTATCTAATTGCAATCCAACTATCAATATCATCTTCTGTTTTTTAGAAATAAATAGATATATTTTAACATTATGATAATGCTTTTGTCACTTTAATAAGTACGATAAATTATAATTCTTTGTTTCTGACGATAAAAAAACTATATAAATATAATTTTATACTCATTACTATAGATATGTTTTTATACAGTATATTATTTTTATAATAGAGTAAAGTGAACAAATATTACTAAATGTTTATACTAAGTTTCTTAAAGTCTTATATTAAGAAAAATTAATATTCATTTCTTCGATATAATGGTTTTTTCTTTATCATTCACGTGACAAGATTCGTTTCCTTGTTTTAGTATTTCTAATAAACAATTTTTATTAAGAGACTAGATTTATAAATATTTTCATTATTCTACTATTCGTATGTAATAAAAACAGTATATGGCATCATATATGACCTTGATTAAAAGTAGAATTCGAAGTTAGTTTTATTCAATAAATTAAATTTTATTATAAGAAAAAAATTCACCAAGCTAACTATCGAGCAATAATTGGCATTAATAAATTTCTTAAAATGAGTCAGAAGTTAATATTTGTTTAATTAAAAGTGTTTCACAACTTTCTAGCAAATAAGTAACTATTAAAAGCATATTTGTACGCCAGTTATTGAAAAACTAACGAGTAATTTAAAAAAAATTTTACACTTAAAAATATAATAATTTGAATATTGGTAGGATGTTCGATATAGTATATTATGTATTATTTATTAATTTTCATGTTATTACTATGAATGTGAAATATATAAACATATATATATATATATATATATATATATATATATATATATATATGATTTAACGAATAACAGTAAATATTGATGTATTTGATTGGAATTTAACTCGTAATGTAATCGGAAATTACTTCTAGCCATAATTTAGACGCAGACTTGTTCTAAATTGCTCTTTATCGTTCCGTATTCAGTATCGTCGAAAAGTTATTATAATAATCATTGAAATGCTTGTTACAACTGTTTTGGTTGTTCATTGAAAAAAAAAAGAAACAAATGCAGTAAAAATTATTGCATTGATATTGAAGAATAAAAGAAATATTTCGTTTTGTGACATCGTTAACTCTATAATTAACCACAAAAAAATAACAAAGATAAGATCTTAACAGGCAGAAAACCATTACTCGACAATTGTACATTTTTATCGTGATTTTGTTTGATAAATTAACGAAAAATATTCATGGCTTCGTTCCCTCGCTCTTTTTTTCACTCCTCCATTATATTTACCTCCTATCCTCCATTGTCTCACGCCTACCCTCGTATCGGGCACGTTATTCCTTCTTCCTCGATCGCGAGACTGATTTTGTTCTCTTTCCCCCACTCCGCTAACTCGCGCCCAAACCTCATTTAATTGGAGCTCTTCGTTAATGCCACTCCGTGAAATGATTGAGTATTTGCCGTTTCATTTATTTTAATCCAATTGAAAACGATCTATCAGTGCTATATAAATTTGGGCGGCCACGTTTTTTCCTTTGGCTCGCCGTTATGCAGCCGTGGCCCTTTAAACGTTCTATAAACATGGGAAAGTGATTTTTTCATGAGGTGAGAATGTCGATCTTCAATTTGCGTCCTTAATAACTCTGTACTTGGGGTGTAGAGGGGGCTTATGAGAAGGCGAATATGTGCACGGAGGCTTACGAATGTGGGAATATTGGAGAAATATGATCGACAGTTGCTCGCACGTATAAGCAGCACGATGAGGTCGAGCAGACCTTATTGATTGTGAAGTGCCGATGAACTGCTGGTTTTGAATTGGAATACAGTTAGACTTCAAGTTTGGGAATTATTGCGTTCGACGCAAATTACTAATAGCTTGCATTCGTTATACTTCGATCGACGATATTGCAATTTTTGTTTTGTTTAATGTAATAATATTAATACCATAATTTATGATTTATAATATTGATAATTACAAAATATCTATTGATTAATTTTTTCTAACTGGACTAATACTGGAGATAAGCGATATTAAGATTTCCTTCGATGAAAGTTTATGCTTTTTCAATAAATACATTACATTATTACATTAACTAAATTTTATTAGAAATAATTCAATTATATAACGAGTTAATTCATATATTAGAAACGGCCATAACTTGCAACCAGTTTATAAAATACTTTTACGAATTTTATATTATAATTTGGTGTAAATAATTGAAATATAAAATTTCAATGGAAATATGAGAAAGCGTTTACTACGGATGTACTTATGTTCACATAATAAAAATGGTTGTCTATTTAATGTTTTAATACCGCTAAATCCAGCTCTGAGGTTCATTAAAACTTTGTTTAATTGCAATCCTTACAAAACAAACATTCATTAAATCATAGATAACTGTAAATAATTTATTTTTATTTCAAACGCTATCTAAATAGGTCTTTCTATTTTAATGCAAATATTCAACATCTTTTGCACACGCTCACTAAGCATCAATTACATATTATTACATAATGGCATTAAGCACATTTTTAGACCAGTGTCTATTCCAATTATGTGTCCATTTATTTGATGAACTTCCGGTTTGATAAGTTTATTTAAATAAATGAATGAACTATCCTTTTTTATTGTTTATAAAATATATTATAGATGAATTCATTATTTAATTATATTTGTTCTAATTTCAGCTTTATTTTACATTTAAATGTTACAAAAGCATTTGAATAAACTTAACTGAACAAATATGTGGTTGAAATAGATTGATAGGAAGCTAAAATTCATCGAGTTTTCAAATAGTTCAAAACTATAAATCGTCAAAGGGACATTTAACAATGACTTGATTCTACATCTCTCTCTCTCTCTCTCTCTCTCTCTCTCTCTCTCTCTCTCTGTGTGCGTGCGTGTGCGCGCGTGTGTGTGTATGCGTGTACGCGTGTGCGCGTATGTAACTCGTAAAAATTTAATTATTATTGTACTCCAAATGAACATTCATTTGAATTTTAATAATGAAAAATTTTCTAGCTATTAAAAAAGCACCCTAATTACAGTCTCAAGTTTCCCAATATGAGAAGAATATTCATCGCAGCCCATCCTTGGCTCCCTCCCTTCACTGGAATTCAAGTTTCAACCCCGTGCAGTAAAAAAAGTAGAAAGGGCCGCCAAACACATTACATCTGCATCAGTGAATTCTGAAAAGCCAGACCAAAGGAACTCGAAAGAGTCTAACTTAAACATATAAAAGTATATATACGTAAGTGTGTACGCACACGTATTTAGGTACATTAGTAATGGACGGTCGGTCGACAGAAAAAAAACGGGATGTATGCATATAGATAGGCAGGAAGTCCGAAGGGTGCTGGACGAAAATTCTGACTCTTAAGCGAAGTTCTAACATATTTTAAACCCTCTCGCATTGCGTATAACGAAAAACGAATGAGAGCTCGGAAGAGATATGAAAAGGTTATAGAGAAACACAAAAAAAAACGAGAGAAGAGAGATAGCGAGGGGGAGGGGAGAGAAAGAAAAGGAGAGAAAGAGAGAAGGGAGAATGAGAAGGAGGAGGAAGGTAGAAATTATATGAAGAGAAAGACCAGAAGAGGATAAACAGACTGAAAGAGAAAAATAAATAGAAGGATAAATATACTAAAAGAAAAACGTACTTCCTTGTTTCTCGAAAATTTTTCTCTCTGTACGTTAATTTTAAGCTTTATTATGAATTCATTAAGTCATTTAGCTACTTCTATTTGTCATAATTTTAAAAAATTTACTGATAATATCTAGCGTAATACATTAATTTGCTTCATTATCAGAGCTTACTTATACGATATGTATGGAAACCATATGCGTTTAGTATATACATTCACAGTCTCATTAGTATGAATTATACAGTCCATATGTAGCTATGAAATATTTAGAAATTTTTATGATCGAAATTAGTGAAATTTATAATTTATGATAATTAAAACTAGTTAACCAATATGTTAAATTAGACAGTAATGTTAGCCGATATTAAAAAAATTATGATAATTATTGTAATAATAATGAGTAGGCTGAATTTCAAAATTTTTATTATTTATTTAAGTATCCATAAGAACGTTTTCTACAATCCTATTAACTTTATATTTATTGGATGTAGCGGATATCTTGAACATTTTAATAGTCTATAATCAATAGAAGGCACATTGTCGCCCAAAGATTGTATGGCATTAAATACTTTCTATTGTTTTCATACGCAAGCAACCGATCAATTAAATTTAATCGAAAGTACAAAATATAATTTCATTAAAATTCTTGCCTGATAAAAAAAATACGACTAATTATAAAGTTAGTTCGTGTGTAAGTAAACATTTTCAGTAAAAAAAAAAAAAAAAAGAAGAAGACGAAGAAAAAAAAGAAAAAAAGAAAACGAAATACTAATTGTTATAGAAATATTTTATGTTTTGTTAGATAATCGAATTTTAAATGAAAAATTTACAGTAACCACCGTAATTCAATAAAACTTAACAGCCTCGTTACATAAGAGCATAAAAAGCATTGTTGCAAGTAACCTCTTAATCTTGATTTTTCCAACTTATTTGTACAGCTAAACCAATAAAACTTAAATTTCCGCACCCACAACGAAATAAACAATCTTTTGCATATTCTGCTGAGCCATTAAAATATTGGACTATAAAGCGGTGCTAATAAATGAAAAGATAGAAAGAGAGACAATAGGGATGAAGACAACTGGGAATATTCATAATACGAGGTTGGGAAGAAATAAGCTGACCCTGCAGAGAAGCAGATGCGGGCTGGATTGAAGATTCCGTCTGATGCACTTGTTATCCGAAGGCTCTCACTTACATTGTCTATCTTTATCCTTCTCTCGTCGTCATAGCATTTTCCGCATTAGAAGGAAGGGCGCTTCGATGCTTACAACGCGAATACGTTCATCTTTGCTCGGGGAAATAGAGGAAGAAGAGAAGCAAAGCGAAGTATGGCGTTTTCATCGCACTTCTTTCGAATTATCCACATTTGCTTTTTTCACCTACATTCGGTTCTTTGCACCATCCGCGAGAAATTTTGGTAAGAGGGCTGCTTTTTCCTTTTCGAGTTCGTACGAGCGAATTTTACAGATCTGCCCTTTTCCGCTTTGACGTTTTGTTGGTCTGCTTTTATGGTGTTCGAGTCACGATGATTTCTTTTATTTTTACTGGGTATGGCAAGTTTTATGACAAATGCGCGATCGGTCTGAAGTTTCATAAAATTCTTGATTTTCTTGAAAGCTTAAATCGGTTTTAGTTATTTGAACTTAATTGTTGACTTTAAGATTGTCGTTAGAGTAATTTTATTGACTGTTTGCCTGGATCGTAATAACCGTTCTTTTATTTTTTTTTATTTTATTTATTTTTTTTTTCATATAATTCTTCACCAAGAAGCGATTAAATTCAATGAAATAATGGTACAGATTTTTCAGAAATACTGCCCCATAAAGAAATATACATTGCTAAAAGAATTGAGAAATCTGAGAAAACGCAATACCAAATGTACTCTATTTTACTCTTCATTTCAAAAGTACGTTAAAATGCTTGTGAATTTAGATAATATATAAAGCCAAAATGCCTATTTGAA
Source organism: Ceratosolen solmsi marchali (assembly GCF_000503995.2). NCBI lineage: Eukaryota > Metazoa > Arthropoda > Insecta > Hymenoptera > Agaonidae > Ceratosolen > Ceratosolen solmsi. The sequence continues at coordinate 1,502,342 of NW_011948440.1, forward strand.
AAGTGAGAAATAAAATAAGCAAAGGCTTTTATGATATGTATCGACAAGTTTCTAAGAAAAACATTTACATATTAAAATTTCAATACATTGGGGTATGCAAAAAAAAATAAAAGAATATTTCATTCTATGTGCATATATACATTTTCATATACCAACGAAGATATAATAGAGATATAATATATATATTACAGATTTAATCTGAAATATGCATAGATAATACTATTAAAATATATCTACCAATATTTAATTAATTAGAAATTTAATATAGTACATGACATTGAAGAATTAACTTTCAACAATCTTCATTCTGATATTGAACTTACAAATTTCATAAGTTTATTAAATGAACATAATATTACGATGCTAATAATATCTCTCTAAAATTATAATTAATAATAACATTATGACATATTCTAATATGCTTTAAATATTGCTAGGCAATGCAGCAATTAATTCCATACAAGAAGAGTAACCGTTTGGAAAAAAAATTTTATTTTAAAAACATGTACATTCATAGTTTAAAGCATATGCGCTATAATTATTAATTAATGTGTACGTAATTATATTATAGAGATAAAAATAGTTAAAGTATGAGATCAAATCTACACTAAATACAATCCATTATGTACAATGAGATACGCAATCATGACTCGTTATATTGCACTATCTTCCAATCATGCTTACATATTACACGCGCGCGCGCGCACACACACACACACACACACACACACACAGAGAGTAACTACATTATTTTTTTAAATATTGTGTTTGGTGATTTTTATAAGAACTGACGTTTGCATAAAATACTATTATTAATTGAAAAATTTTACTGTAAATTTTTCAAAATTAATAATTTTTTTTTATTAATGGTCATTCAGAAGAAAAACTAAAATTCAGCTTATTAAATGTGAAGCTTATTAACGCTTATTAAATTTACAAATTTTACAAATAGACATAGAAATATTTAACAAAGCAAATATTACTAAAAACCTAGAAATACAGAAAAAAGAATAAAAAATACAACCGAACATACTAAATAGTTTAAATATAACCAATTCCAAAAACTTTCTTTTAATTAAAATTAATTTTCACTTTACAAAATTCTTTTATGAACTTATAAAATCAGAATAATATTTGACATTCAACTGGGAAAATCTGCTGAATAATATATGAACTTTTCATCATAAGATGGATTTATGTTCTTACAAATCAAGTAATAAAGACACGCAATGAAAAACGTTTAATTTCCCATTAACTTTCACCTGCTTATGACGTAAGAACGTCTAGCTTCATAAAGACAACGAGCATATACAAACCCTCCGCTTACATGACCCTCTCTATCTGCTTAAGAAAACTCGACCACATTTTCCAACCTACTACAAAATTATCCTTCATCATCCCGGCTCTTACGCGTTTCATTTTCAAGTCCCATTCTCAATTGGTAGGACTCTCTCACTCTCTCTCTCTCTCTCTCTCTCTCTCTCTCTCTCTCTTTATTCAAATGCAAGGACCACCCCCATCGAAGATGGAAAAATAAAACTAAATGCTTATAGTCAATTAAGAAACTGGAGGACTAAAAAAGAAGGACGAAGATGGAATGTATAGTAATGCCCTCTTTTACCAAAAGTCTTAAGGACCGTCAAGGAGGAATTAACGAAGAAGGGGGAGTACACTAGAGCCAAGGAGGAAGAAAACTCGCGTCTTCTTTTCGAAAGGTCCTGTTTGATTTCAGGGACGAGAGTCAACCGAGTACATGCTGCTGCTACCGCTACTATTCTTACGTTCTCGGCTTTATCTTTTCACTGAAAATATCTTTTCTCGTGTTTGGAGAAGGGGATGGAATGTAATTACGCGAATTGAAAGGGAAACGTTATGATGTTTCAATTATTCAAATGAATACAAGGGATAAAGATGAAGATATCTTTTATTTTGGCGAATGTCTCCAAGGTTTTTGAAGGTTCGGTCGAGAGGGTTAGAGCGAGCTTCTTGGGAGTCGTTTGGAAGGATTAGCAAGTTTAAGGCTTGGGGCTTTTTACCATCGGGGCGGGGGGGGGGGGGGTATTTTCCCATTAATTGCATGCGGTACGATAAAATCGCTACGTTTAATTAAGGCTGCTCCTTTTTCTTTTTCTCAATGTTGTATATGTATATACTATGTATACTGATAAAAAGAGACGGCGATAAGACGGCCGCGGAATGAGAGTTGTGCGTATCTATGTGCGTGTGTGTTTGCGCGCACGCGTGCGCGTGTGTATATTACGCAGGAAGTACAAAGTATCGGTTTTCGATCGTAATTCAGTTGTTACAGACGAGTTTGTAACTTTCAGAGCAAACGCAATTTGACACGGAACTTAGTTAATTGCTGATGAAAATTGAGCGGAACCGTTAATTATTTCTTCTTTTTGTCATCGGATTAATTTTTTTTCTCTCGTACAATTAGATGTCTACAAATTTTAATTTAAACATCTCATCTATTTATTGGCAATTCAAATGAAATAATCGCCTACTCTTCCAAAGCGCATATTATTTATTTATCGCGCATTTATCCCGAATTATTTCATTGATTAAAAAATACTGGTTTAACTGCAATCGCAAAATATGTGTTTTGTTGTAATTTTCTATATGGATATTGACGCGAAATATCCCCCTGATCAACCTATAAATATTCTCGTAATTCTTAAATTCTAAAACCTTGACCTCTTCGTGTTCCGATTAAATTTCTAATCAATTATATAATTTGAGAGCTCACCACGATCAAGGTCCGGCAAACACTAAAGATACTCTAATAATTAACCTGTACCTAAGTATTCTTCAATGTTAAACAACAAATAAGCCAACGATCTTCAGTGCATTTAAATGGATATGAGGCGAGCGAATAAAGTGGTGGTGCAGGAGAGCAGAAAGAACTACAGTGAGAAGGAAAAAAGGAAAATTGCGTCGGTATTTCGAAATTCTCGCATCTATCAGAGGCGCTAACAATCTAATATATTAGTGGGCGTGTGGGAAAGTGACGTAGCACGGGAGCGATAGCAGGAGCAGGAACACAGTAACAGCAGCAGTGGCGGTAGTTTTGGTCGTGTTGGTGGTAATGGTGGTAGTGGTGGAGGCGATGATACTGACAGTGGTAGTAGCAATAGTAGTAGTAGGAACAGTAGCGATAGCAGTGGTTGTGGCTGTGGCGGTGGTAGTACCAACAGCACAAAGCAAAGTGGCAATAACGCCTTGAGACCGGTGCAAGGACCGAGGGGCGCGCCGCAGTAAATATCGGGGAATCGTAACAACTCGAGTGCACCGAATTCTCGCTGTTCGCCGCTGTAAATGCAGTTGCGAGGCAGCGCAAGACAAAGTGCACGACGAGTCGAGAGGTACGAGCAGTAACCCGGCCCAACCTCTTCTTACAAGACTAGTAGTTGTGGAAACGCGACGTTCCGGCTTTCGTTTTCGTCTCGGCTTGTTACTCGACCTATGCAATTTACAGGTTGATCACCATTATCGGCAACTGCACTTTTTCCTCCCTTCTCAATTTTATATTTCGCTTGCCAAACTCGATTGATAATACATACGCTTTATTATCTACCAATTTACTCCAACATTATGCATTTTAGCCAACATGCTCTTATGAAACGAAATTGTATATTGTTGTGTATTTTCTAATTTAGTCTCACCGTCTGAGTATTAGATAATATCAACATAAAAATATATTTATTTTTATTAGTATTTGTAAATGTGTGTATGGAGAGTCGGTTATCGAGAGTAGTTTGCTTTTATTATTTGCCGAGGGTTTAAATTTTCCGATTATTGTAAGAGCTTAATATACTCTATAACCGTATATATTATAATAATTTCGAATTTCAAAAATGTTAGAATATACAATAATAACAATTGCAATTAATATTTAAGTAGCACTGACCAAGATAATTGGCTGTATCGCGATTAATAAAGACGTTTTTAAGAATTTATGTTTAATTTGAACTATCAGCTCTATATTTCTAGACAAATGCATGCAAAGAGCAATTTAAACAATCAAAATTAGAATACTATTGCGAACAATTGTAACGAACGATTGGACAGAACATAATTTTATATCGATAAATATGTACGAAGCTAAGAACAAATAATATTCGATTAAAAACGGACAAACTTAAAAAACAATTCTAATTTAAATTTAAATATACAATTTGCCCGCAGTGAGATTGAATCCTATATAAAATGTTCCTTTTTATCAATTTTAATTATTTTGAATTTCACTCACTCTTTGGAACCAAGCGTGTCTACTGCAATTGCACATACAAATTAAAAATACGGAAATAGAACGTTGATGTAACGTGATGAATAACACAAAACAATTAACGGATTTCCAACTCCAAGAAGTGAAGTAACATCGCGAATAGTGACTGTGTAGTTATATGAGACACTCCCTGCCTAGTCACAACATAAACGCAAGAGACATATTTAAGCCGTACGACGAACACGTGTCAGCCCGACAAACTTCTTATATGTAGTATTACCATTTAACTTTTATTTGCATTAAATTCATGATTACAGTGAAATACATAAACGCAAGTTCTAAAGGTATATCTTGCCAAAGATTTTTCTTTTCTTTTCATTTTTTATTTATTTATTTATTTTATTTTATTTTATTTTTTTTTTTTTTTAATAAACGAATATACATTGAATACTACTTTGTATAAAAGTAATTTAATTTAATTTAAAAGCTAATGCACTTAAGAATGAGAATATAAATTTTAAATTTGATATTCAACATTAATAATTTTTTATTCAATTACTAATAACATGGCTTATTGACAGGTATTATCAGACAAATTTTATTAACAAAAGCGAGATCCGTAGAATAATTGCATTCTAAAGAATTTCTGCTTTGTATGTTCTATTTGCGAGATTAGCGTGAAGCAATTGTGATGTTCAATATTATTAATAAATATTCATATAAGTCTTCCAGCAGTTCCTGTAAAGCCTCTGCCAATGTTTTAGATAGCTAGCTAATCCTGTTAAATACAATCTTTATTATTCTTCATAAATGAATGCTTGAGCTATAATAAAAAATCAATATTCCTATTTTATTAATATATTATCTGTGTTGCTATATAATGCGAACATTTTTATTTATCACAAAAGTAAAATAAGTATTTTCCATTTTAATTTACATTTACTGCACAAATCCCATTAAAGTTCCATGGTGTAATCAATAGATTTATTTAAAGTTTTTTCGTGTATCAACAAGTAGCTTTAATAGGTAATTACTGTTAGTAATCAAATTAAAAATAATATTTCACTTTTTGATGGATTATTTAAATGAAAATTCTATTTCATTTATAGGATTGTGTATATGAAACTTAATTGCTTATCTAGAAACGTTCGTTTAAAGAGAAAAATAAGGAAATATAAATCAATTAATATATTAGTGTATTAATTGGCATTTAAGATTATAAAACTAATAAGAATTTGCCTAATAAAGAGTTTAGCAGTACTTAACTCTCAAAGAAAAACGTAGCAATAATTATGATTATAACATACATCAAAATAATTCCATATAGAGACAATACTTACGGACACATTACATATATGCTTATTAATTAAAATTTTATTCTTTAACTTCAATTACTATTGCCGATTCTCAGTTATTTTCAATAATTTCCATAGATCTTATATTTTTATTTAAACTCTTATTTTAAATAATTATCAATTATCAATTAATAATATCAATTATCTTGGAATAAAATTCCTTAAATTCTGTGAAAACAACTTTGTATTTTAACATTTATAGAACTTTTTCTTGATGTTGATTTTGATCTTGATGTTGATGACATTCTTTGAAACGAATGATAATATTTTATTTGTATTCTTACTTTTTAAAGTGAAGACAATCCACGTTAAAGCATAACGTGTCTGAGATGTCGTTTAAAAAAAAATTGAGTTTTCAATACATTTCAAAACTACATGAATAATGAATATATATATATAATAGAGAGAGGGGGGGGGAGAAAACCAGGCAAAAAAGATCGTAAGGACCGATTGCCAAAGTACCTGCGCTCTTTTAATACTACGGCGTAACTTACTAGTATTCGTAGACAAAAAGATGACCGATTGTCGCGTTTATGCGGTTGCGAGTCCTTCGCCCTCGTCACTGAACGTCAAGAACTGTCATTATTGTCACCATATCCTGCTTCGATCCTCCCATCCTTGTGCCAGCGCACAAGTGCTATTGCGCCTTTCAGATTTACAATGTGCATGTGTCATAAACAGCGATCAGCCATTGTCTTTTTTTTTATTTTATGTATTGTCAAACTTCGGGATTGTAAAATTTTTTAAGTCTCAATGCTTCGATACATTCCGAATGTACAATTTGCATACACTGGATGTTGTTTTTTGTTTTACTTGTTTATGACTTCTTTTTTCCTTCCATGCGTTTTAATAGCACAGTTTGTTCAGGTATCTTTTTTTACTTTTATTACATCTCGATAATATAGGCATTTTTTATATATCTATGGTAATGCATTTCTCATGGTGCAGTAGTTTGCTTTTTATGGGAAGTAAAAATTCAGGAGTTCACTAAATAATGCAGCTTATTGAAAACGTAAGTTGCTATTTATTTTATCGTAGAATATATAAAGAACAAGTGTAATGGTTTATAATATATAAAGTTTTATCGAATTAAAATGTTATAATTTCTCAACTTTAAGCTTGAAATAGAAACTGCAAAGAAAAGTGCAGCGCAACTAGTGTATAAAAAGTAAACCACGAGCTTAAACTGTAAGAATAAATTAAAGAGAATTATATGCAAAGCTTCTTGTTCATAATTCGTAATACATACGTAATTTTAAATACAATGAAGGTAAATAAATAAAGAAAAATGTTGAAATCATAAGTTATCTAGCGAGAGAAGAAAGTTGATCTGTCTGTAGTATATACTTGCACATGAATAAATTATGATCATAGTCCAATGAATTATTAATTCAACACTCAAAAATTATCAGGCATCAGTGGTATCAGAAAAGAGAAGTCATCCGTCTCAAAGACGGAAAATCTCGTTTACAACCTCGTGATGTGATTACGCTACCTCCCTCGGAGATATTCTCTCTCTCTCTCTCTCTCTCTCTCTCTCTCTATTTCGCTTTCTCTCTTTCGCTCTATTACACACGCACGCGTGCGCTCGCATGCACACGCACGACGCATACACAGGCAGACAGAGAGAAAGATAGGGAGAAATTTTCTTTCTTTTCTAGTAGCATTCCCGAACTGGGGCGTTTAGATTTATGATCTCTGACGGAAACACAACGACGAGTGAATTGCGCTCACTTGCCTGTAGAGTTATCCTTCATTCTGTTTTTATTTGTGTCTCCGCCCGTGCACGCGATAGTTCCGAAAGCGTCCACTTTCTTTATTTTTTTTAATCTTTTTGACGTTTTTCTTCATTCGGTTTATTCTTTCTTTTGACGAGGCATTTTAAAACCGACGACAATCCGCGAAATGAGCAGAGAACATCTGTCACCCTAAAGAGAGATCAGCAAAGAGAGCAGTTGGGGCGGCGTAAGAAAAAAATTAAGATCCAGCGTAAAAAGAAAAGCAAAAAAGGAAGAAATGAAGAAGTTCTAGTCGAGTTCCTCTTACCTATGTATATACAAGAAATATGAGAAGAACAAACGTAATCTGATCGGGACAAATGAAGAGTGTAAATATGAAGATACAAAAAGGATCCTTCCTCGCTGACGACTAACCGCTTCAACTGGCTCCGGATGTACCTTCGACAACGATGATTTTCAGGGATTTATCAAATAATAGACATTTAATCTCTTCGAATGCTTAGTAAATATTTATATTGAAAAAAGCCGCGGGAAAATCTCTTTTACTCATCTACGTTGCACACGTAATCGTTAACAACAACAAAAAAAGTCTATTGGCTATCTCAATCTACTCAACGAGGCTTTTTTATAGTTACGTAAACATAATATTTACAATCGTGTATTAAATATAATTGCGAATTATTCGAATTGAAGATAATTATCAATGATTTGAATGTGTATATTTTATTATTTATGTACACATCAATCCGAGTACTTGTCAACATCAATCTTGTCTTATCACTATTGATTATCGTTAAAATTTTAATTTGGGAATTTATTTTTACTATTATTAGATTTACGAATAAAATTAACTTAAAATTTTCTAAAATTAACGAACCTATCATCGATATTCTTAATATTATTATTCGATGAAAAGCGAAAATTAACAATAATATGCGTAATAAATAAACGAATAACTATAAAAACATTATTACAGGAATTGATTGTGCAATATACCTTTACTTGTATTCTACAATGAGATTTCAAAAAAGAGAGTAATTAATTGACAATCAGAGAGCGAAAAGCTTTGTAGCATAAAGATAACGACAGCTGATTTTGCGCATACGGCAGAACCATAGAATCTTTTCTCATTCAACATCTTCGCTCCACCGGCAAATCTGAAATCTCACTTGGAATGCTAAAGCTGACGGCTTTGTAGACTCCAAAGGCGAAGGATCCTGGTATCACGGAGCTACGATAATTGTCTCATCGATTGCTCATAAAATCGCGCACGCTGAAAACTAATTAAACGAAGTTCGTTGGGCCGTCTTTTGGATTGGCAACAAAAGATGTTGGAAAATGGCGAGCCCCTAGTAAAGTCTCGTCGACGGTCTCCCGTAACCCCTTATTAAGTGTCTTTGTCAAACGGAGAGTCGCGCGTGGCTGCGTGACGCGATAACTCAGCAATTTTAATTTCGCCACGCGCTCCTACTATTATTGCCCTCCCACTGGCTCCTCCCATTAATAAAGCTATAAATTTTGCCTCGGATCGGCATTCGCACATGATTACAACTGGCGATTTTAGTCACGATTACGTGTGCCAGAACGAATGTGGACCATGGATCTGGATCATTTCGCGTCGGTCAGTCAGGACGAAGATTTTGATCTCTGCAAATCACAAAGTTTGTTGCACGTATGGTCAAATTAAAATATACATACATTTAAGGGTTTTATTACAGTCTATAAATCAACTTAATTTATGTCAAAATTTTACAAATTTTTGACTCTTTGGTATGTCAGTGTGGATTTGATTTATAGATGTCGGCTTGAATTTTAGATATAAAATTTTTCGGTTTCCTTTTAATTTGATGTTAATTAGATTTTCATTTGAAATACTTTGAAAGTTTTGTAGTCATGGGAATTAATACGCCATCTTCATCGAGAAAATCTTGTAAAAAACAGTTGTGAAAAGATTTCTATGAAATTATGTTTTGCTCTAATATTATGAAGAATATTTGAACAAATTTCCAAATACATTAAATTTCTCTTTTAGTAGAATCGAATCTTCGAACGAGTAACTTTTAATTCCTTGAATTAATTATTGATTCATTAGCAATAACGAACATTAATCATATTTAGTTTAAATTTTACTAAATGATCTTTAAGGGTGCTTAATTAAATTATATATTACTTTATATAATATGAATGTGCAAATTGAATTTGGGATGTACGAGCCGTATGTATCACAATACATAATAGGAACTACAAAATATATTAATTAACGCTTTTTTATTTCTGCAATTACATGAAATACAAAAGTAAACTCTTGTATATAATTCGTATTCTGTTCACTAAATTCGTAAATATTGAAGAGTAGTCAATCAAGCAACTGAAATCCAATTTAATTCTGACAATGTAAGTACATAAGGGTTCTTTTAAGCTTAAAATTACCTTACTCTATATTCGCTACAATCAATTTTCTTTCATTTACATAATATTATCATGCCCACTATACATATAAATATGTACTCCTTTATCCTTATATTGTTCTATTACCCAATTATCCTATTTGCCAATGATCGATTCATTTTAGATTCAAGTAATTATTAAAAAAAAATCCCCTCTAATAGATTTCATGATAATACTTTGCCGTAGTATATCCTACCAATTTTCTCATTTACCATTATCGTATTTAAAAGAATAAACCTCATACCCGCATAAAATCGGCAAAATTTATTTGATCATTTTACGTGGATGAGTCCCTGTACACTAGCAGCCAAAAGACCCGAGATACCAAAGGCATAATCACGCAGCTTTGCTCTCAATAATTTCGCGAAACCCTCCACACGAGATGTCGTTCCAATTTCCTTTCTCGCGCGTTCATTCTACCCTCACGCATAATCGAACACACGCGCGCAGCATCATATACACAAAGACAACGCGAAATCTCGCCGCAAGCTTAAACACGGATAGAATCGTCGAGGCTCTCCTCGATTTTGCCCTCCCCCTTCCCACTAGCACCACCGCCACAATGCTGCATATCTTGATTCCCAAAGTGGCTTCTTCGCTTTTGATGCTGCAGATATCGGATATACATCGCGAGACGGGTAGTGATTAAAGTTTTTACGAGGGATGAAAGACTGAAGATGTCAGATGTTGATTGGACGATATGCGCGAATAATGTGCTTGGTTACGTTTTTTTTCTTTTTTTTTGTTGTTGTTGTTGTTATTTTTTTATCTTTTATGATGCTACAAAAGAGAAAGGGAGTAAGCAAGAGTGGCAACAAAGTAATGTATTATCTGATTTACTTATTGAAGATCCATCGGTTTTTGACAGTGACATCCAAATAATTATGTATTACATTTCATGACGAACAGTAATTCGTATAGATTAAAAATTTATGCATTTTCACGTCACTCCGGTATTATTATATGAGTTTATATACAAGAAGACTACATCTCTTTAATTGCGGAAAATATTATTATTATAATTTAATTTCCCTTCTATTTTGACAAACTGTTATTTGTGACTCTTAACAAAGCTAAACAAACATTTGCATTTCAAAAGATAGTGTAAGACGTAAAGGAGTTTATTACTTCAATAATGCTGTACACTGCTGTAATAGAACTTACGAACTCGCGAACTTTGTACATTTATTTATTTTGCGTTTGTAGCTAAAAACGCTGATACTGCTTAATAATGATTTATTTATCTTCCGTCTTAATTATTAAATTATTAATAAATTACCGAGGATATTAAACCTTGCTCTCATCAAAATAATGTTCTTAAAACATAATTTCAATTTATTTAATTCATTCGATTAAAAATTTTTTATTTATAAATAAATTTTTACTTCTAAATTAATAAACCGTTTTTTTTTAAATAAATTAATTGAATTTAAATTTAACCATATCAGAACTTATTATCATTTAATTGTGAAGTATTATAAAACAATTATATTTTTATTATATAGAACTTATTTACGTTATAATAAATTTATTCTTCGCCTATTGAATTTATAATGGTTAGTGTTAATTGATTTTCTTATATATATGTTATGAAGATAAATGTTCAAAAAAAGTTATAAAATATTTTGCCAACGTCGTGCACTATATGTTAATTGCGAAATATTAGAAATCTTTTACATAAAATTATATATTATACTGCAATTATATTTAAAATACAACTCAAAAATTTATATATTTTATTTTCAATTATTATTTCAAATATTCATAATATTAAAACATTAAGTAAATATGATTGTTGACAAACGATTATTTAATTGCTTTGTATATTTCACGAATATTATTTCAATATTGCACATATTCGCATTGCTAATATTTTGCACAAGCTTTGTCTTATCAAAGATAGAGGGAGAGATGAGGTTAAAAGAAGAAGGAGATAAAGATAGATTAATAATAGAAACAAAAGAATAAATGAGTGTAGTAGAAAGATTAAGGGAGAGAAATAGGTAGACGTAGAGACACAGAGATAGACAGATAGACAGACGGACAGACGGACAGAGACACAAAGAGTTAGAGAGAGGTAGAGAGATAAGGAGAGATAGGGAGAGAGATAGGGAGATAGAGAGAGAGAGAGAGAGAGAGAGAGAGAAAGAGAGAGAGAGAGAGAGAGGGAATGAGAGTAGTAGATGGTAGAGGTAAACTGTAGGAGGGAAAAATTGCCCTGCAGGGCGCTGTAATTTTCTCTATCTCATTCTATGGTAGATAGGTTCTAGCTGTGCGATCGGCTATATTAGAACAGCCGCTAATTAAAGAATCTCCAGGCCCGAGCTACAGATAGAAACGGAGAAAGGGGGAATAAAATGTACGTATGTGGGAAGGGGTGAGTGGTAAAGGTCAGAGGTGCGAAACAATCGGAAATTTTTCTCTCGCTCGCTGATGCTCGGTATATATACTCATTCATTTCAATCGATGAGATAACACATCGAAAGGCTTTGATATATATATGTCCCCTCGTTTTTCCGCTCCTCCATCTCCTTTCTTGTCTCCATCCTCGTCTCCTTCTTGCTAACGCTCAAGAACTAGAGACAGTGCTCATGGCGTTAATCAAGCACAGGACTTTTTACGACAACGTCGCTGATGCTCGAATGGCCTCTTCAGGTCTCCTAGGAGAAGAAGAAAGAGGGAATACGACGAACAAAGGAGCGAGGGGACGAAGGTCAAGCAGACGGAGGGAACTGATCGAGTGAGCGATCGACTCTTGCATGAGCGCAAATACACGGGGCTAAGACGTCGGATACGAGTTGCGAGAGTGAGGTAGACAGAAGGTGGAGCTCGCTGGTTTCCGCTTCTACCAGATTAGATTTCCTGGCTGGCTGCGGGACGGCGAGATGATGGCGTCGGGAGGGGAGGGGGTGGCGATGGAAAGAGGCAGAGGCCTGACAAGTAAATACCCACAAGCTCCTGGAGTCGCTCAAGCCTCGTCTGTCTGCCCGATTTTCCAGTATTATCACTATTCATTGTTCGGACGCTTTGTTTAACCCCGATGATTTAGACTGCAGTCGCATATTCTCATTTTAAATAATTGTTGAGACCAATGCGTTGGACAACCGCTCAAATATTCTTATATATCTTGTTATATAAAACACGCCTCGATTTCATGTCGATCGATCGGTATATATATTATATGAAATAACCAAAGGATGTAAATTAAAATTTTGAGTATTTATGAAAGTGCCGCCTTCACGAATGTTCGCCGAATACAGAAACTTTCTTCAAAAAATGAGTATAATCAATCTCTACTTATTTTTTTCAACTTATATTCTTTTAAAACTTGCAGTTACAAACGCATCCTATCTGCAAAACTTTGTTGGGCATTAAAGAACAATTCTTATGCTAACGGATATTACTTTAATTTGTATATTTAAAAGATTGAGTTCTTGCAATGCAAATGATAAAAAGTTCCAATAAAAGATTTAAAGTAGTTTTTATCTACTGGAAAAATGAGTTTCCTACTTTATAATGAACATAATAGATATTTGTTTGATTAAAACTACTATTATGTGTAATATAGAAACATTTTTTCTTATTATTTCAGTTGTAAAATAGCGAAGTTGGAAAATAAGTTTTAAGGAAATTTTGAATATACTATTTTACACGATAAAACTACGATTTAATTCTTTAAATGGCTTTCGCAACATCAAATCTTGATATCTTACACGGTATAACCAATTATATTATATACTTTCTAATCGTATTATATTTCAATAAACAAGAAATTGTGCATATTTATTAATAAATATTACTAAATAGAATAAATAAATAGATAAGTTTCATAAGTACTTTGAATAAGCCCACAATATTATACTGCAAGCCACTAATATAATTAAAATAGTACTTTATTGTTCAAAATTTTTAAATCAGCAGTGTATGTAATGTAACTAAATCTCATTGTTGAAGTAAAATATTAAGGTGATTATTAATATTTTATTTCTAGCTCCATAAATTATCGAAAGAGAATACTTCCATTTTAAATTATAGCCAAAATTTTCAATATAATCGCGCTTTATATAAATTTTATAGATTTTATTCTATAGATTACAAAATTTGACTGCCACCATATGTAAAATATATTTACTAGTTATTATTAATGATATTTCATTGAATTGTGTATTTTCGTATCAAGATTTAACAATCGATTTTACATAGAATTTGTAGCTACCGTAAATTTGAAGGTAATCATTTTTAATTGTTAATTCATCCATTGTATCAGCATAATTCATTATATGTATATAACATATTATAAAAAAATATTATTTTTAAATATCCTACAATAATATGCAGTTTAAATGCGTCGACAAAATAACCCAATCAAATATATTATGGCTCTATTCCTTTTTCGTATGACTTCCCTTATTTATTTTTAGTCTATTTTTATTTCTTCAGTCCACATATTGAGCTTATATTTTATTAGTTTATACGATAAATGTCTAAACATCATTGTATTATCGTTAAATATAATTTTTAAACCGCATAAAATAGTGTTGTAAAACAAATTTGGCTAAAATTTACAGTAGACATATTGTACGATTCATCGAAACTCAAGGATTTTGTACGATCAATATTTTATAATTTACAATGCAAATATAAATTCTTTATAAAACTAAATATAATTGTCTAATAATATTAAGATAATATAGACTTGTAATAATTTATATATTTTTCATTTTTATATATAACCTCTCATCTGCTCTAAATGTAATACTTTCACAATCTTGATGAGCGATTATTCAATAAAACTTGAATTTGTTAATGTTAATTTGTTTCTATATTCTATTAGAGGGACATAGAAACATTACATGTTTTCAAATTGAATAGAAAAATTGGATTCATTCTAATTCAAGAATATGGAACATTAGTATTACAAAATAAGTAATTTCAATTAATTTTATACGATTATTCAAGTTTGTCTAATGATTTCAAGTTTCAAATTTATTAAGCGCGGGCAAATGATTGAATCTTCATCTATTTAATGTATATTTTTTAGAGAATTATAATTAAACTTGTTATCGTTGCAAGTCTTCTTAATATATATAATAGATTAGAAATAAAATTTATAGACAAATAAAAGAAATTCTCCTATTTCATGTATAAATATAAAATCTAAAAAAATAAAATGTAAATATTTGTTATCGCATTGCTTTTTATAAAAGATTCGAATATTTAATAAAATTTTTTTCTCAAAAATGCAAAAAAAAAAATCATATGAATTATTTATAATCTTGATAAATAAATTATAATTTTTTTTTTATTAAAAGCAATGCTACTGCTATTTTTTTATTTAAATCTTATTAAATATTATAAATATGAATTTATATTTTAAGCAATGTTTACATAATTATTGTTGCTTCAATTGATGAAGTTTAAAACAAAAAAAATTATGAAATAATTTCGAAATATAAAATTCGATAAATTGTCATCTTTAATTATCCAATATACAACAGTCTGAAATGCACAAAGTTCCTGTTTCTTTCCATCCTCTTTTACTAATTTACTATTTTGGCTAGCTGTTGCAACTCCTTGATAATGTTTTTTTTTACTTTGTAATTACTATATTTAATAATTTAATTTCACAGACTATAATGAAGAAACGAAGTGACTAAGAAACGAAGTGACTAAGAAACGATTGATGATCTTGGGCCAAATGAGAAAAATAAGAATCGAGACGATAAATTGAAGCAAAAGAAGGTACAGGAAAGCTACGTTCCAACAACCAACAGAATTATTAGTTTTATTTTTACGTGGTCCGGCAATATTGGACGACATTACTGTTGTACAGACGCGCAACCATGCAGAGTTGGGCGCATGTGAAGTTAAAATCTGTAAGGAATTTTAAAGCTGATTTTTATGGTCAAACAGAATGATTAGTGAGCGCTATTTATCGAATAACAGTAAGTCAAAGGGGTTTTCCGAGCTTCAGTCTTTATTTCCCACAGACAGCTTAAGAAAGTTTTTCTAATAATATTATCAAACCTTGATGGAAGGAAACATTACTTCATGTAAATTTGTTTGACTAATATATAAGTGATTTATCATATTATTTACCTTATCCGAACAAGAGTTTATAAAGTAAATTTGTTAAAATGCGTAAAATTCAGAATTTTTTTGAATAGCGATTAAAAAATAAGTCTTATTCTACGATTGAATCGTAAAGTTTAGAAAATAGAGAGCGGATTTCATAATCAATCGATTAATTACATCTAATCATTTCATAAACCGAGGGTAATTGAGGTAAACTATTCAGCATGTTATAAAAGTCAATTGAAATTTAATTTTTATGGTTATCTTATTATCGATATTTCATATTCATTTTGTGGTAATAGATAATTATATCGATAAAGGAATTAACGAAACCCTGACTGATGATACGATCGATGGACTTTTCGTTGAATAAGGAAAATATTTCCGGATATTTGTTGCTTTATTTCTAAGGGTTTGATTAATTTTTTTTTTCTTTTTTGAAACTGAACTGGATTAGCTATATTTTCATAATTAAAATTTTAAAGTAAATATTTAGAAATAAAAATAAATTGAAAAGAAAATAATTTTACAAAGTCTACTTTTTACCGTTTTTCATTATGAACACTTTGTTTTTAATAATATAAAAAAAAAAGTACAGTATTTTTTATTATTTATATCTTTCTTTAATAAAATTTTTCTTATTTCCACAGGCTATAATTAGTGTACTATAAACACGAAAGGTTCTATTGATTTTTAAAAAATAAGTTCTTTTATAAACAACTTAATGTAGAAAATTGTGTTATTGTAAATAAATTTTTGCCATCCGATTTACTCGTAAATGGGACAAAGAAATCTTATTTTATTTATATGTTCATCGATATATATCTTTAATAAGGAACTTATCTTTAATACGTATCTTTAATAAGAAAAATACCAATTTAAAATTTGTAAATAATTATTACTTTTTGAATATTCAATAAGGTAGATAACATGTCTAATTTCTTCTATTAAATATATCTAGATCTCAGATCAGATTTAGAAATTTATTTTTATTCTTAATTATACAAAGCACAATTAAAACTAATACTTTGCTATTTGTAGCAGAAGATATAGTTTTATACTGCAAAATAGTACTTGATATATAATAACAAATTTTACTTAAAATTTGATACAAATTTTTTATTTCCTCAGAAAAATACGTAAGTAGTTTTCCAATCTTCATCGAGAGCTATGTGGTAATGTTAAAATATAAGAATTATTTTAAAAATTGATTGATAATCTTCCTTCTATGATAACATACTGCAATATTAAAAGAAAGAATCAATTTTTTACCCAGTAGATATTTATTTGCTATATTGGGCTGAAAAAGCGCAGATACCAGAATCGTGCAATTATTAAATAATGTCAGTAATCTTTTTTATAAAATTATTTCATCTAATTAAAAGTTAACATAAGTCGGAATGACTTTGTCTGTCTTCAACAGAAAATTGCTAAGAATTTCCGATTGACTAGAAGCAGTAGTTGGTTGAATGCGCACCAATGTCATATAAACCTCTGCTCCCTCGCTTAGGCTTTAGGTTGCAAGAGAATAGTTGGATTTCGTTTTCAAAGAATAGTGAAAGAGAAAGAAGGTGAGAGAAACGGGGAAAAGAACAGTGACTATATCATCGTCTTCTGGTGCTCAAATAGAAGGTGCGATAAACGACTCACTTCGGCTGTCATAGAGCACGTCAGTCTCAGCTTTAGGCGATGAAAATTTTCCGTAGATTAATATGTATAGGAGAGAAAGATGGATGATGGAATAAAAGAGAGAAGGAAAATGAGAATATTAGAGTATATATATATATATATATATATATATATATATATTATATGGAAAAAAGAGGAAGATGAAGAATGGGAGTGAGAAAGACGATTTAGAGTGTAATGATTTGTTCTCACGCGCGTACGAAGTCGGATTCATTATGAATAACTTGGACGGAAGGCTTTGCTGAAGCTTTGCAAGACTATTAAAAGAAAATAGTCTTAGGTTTGAATAGTTTCTGTTCACTAGAGTCGAACATCGACGACTTCCTCGTCAACTTATTCCTCTTTGACTGTGAATAATTATATGAATAGATTTATGCATTTAAGATTGCTAAAAAAAGAAATTAGAAAAGTTATTCAGTGTGTAGCTTTTGCTTTTTCAACATTTCTTTATTATCGCTTGATTGAATGAAACCATTGAAGCTAAAATTAGATTAGAAATAATAACAAATGTTGCGGATTTGAAACTTTTCCAAGTTATTATTTTCAAAATTCATTAATAGATGAAATTAATTGCTACAAATAATTATTTCTATAAGTTTCGTTTTATTAATTTGAAATTATACGCAATTACGAATGTCTATTAATTTATTATAAATTTCAAATGAAAATAGATCAGTTGACGATATATACCAACATTTAAGTTATAGGTACGAGAGATAAGAATTAACGAAACTCAATAATAACTGTAGCTAACATGAAACGCCCAAAAAAAATTCATATGCAACAACAAAGTGGTATGCGTGTCTATAGCACCTTATATGTAGGCTTCGTTTTGATGAAGTAGAGAATTGTGTCTTCATCAGACATATAAAGTAAAACGTATTATTTCCTTAAAATCAATCGCATATTAACACATATGTAATAGCAGCGATACTATTGAAAATCACTTTTAATTAAATTCATATATTAAAAAACACATATCCTATGTAATTAGTGAAATTAATAACGTAGAAATAAGAGATTATTTAATGATTTTCAGTATGCATTTGCCAAATTAATTCAATAAATACAATATATGGTGCGAGAATAAACATTTTATATTTTATATAGCTATTTTATATATCAATATTAAATAGCTTAAAGTAATATGTAGAGGCACGTATGTGATTTCAGACGTGCGCGTGCACACATATGTCCGTAGACGTATAAAGATAATATTAAGAAATAAAAACAATTAAATTATTGAACTACGAAAGTAAATTATTATTTCTAAATTAGTTTATGAAAAATCATGAACTTTAAGCTCTTCAATTTTACGAAAAACTTGTAAATTACAAAATTGACAATTGTACGTTTAATTAAAATCTTAGAAATTATTAATTTCGAAACGAATTTTACTTAATTTTCTAATAGATACAATAATTAAATATTAACATTTCCTCTTAATGATGGGATTTTTTTTTTTATACAAGAATCAATTTTCAAATTTAAGCAACATAATCTCATTGTCAATTTTTTACTGTATATTTACCTATTACGAACAAAATTCCGTAAATTTATGATATTATTTTATTACGTAGTATATAATTGTAAATATAAATAATAAAATTATAAATAAAATTCTTAAATTCTTTATTGTTCCAAATTATTTTGTAATAATAATTATGCAAGTGCAAAATGTGCGCAATGACATAAAGATAAAATTCTGTTTACATATTAATATTATTGATTGTTTAATCGTTATTAGCTTCCTCATGCAATTATTATTTGAATTGGAACTCAGTATATACATTAAATGCTAGTGTCTGCGATTAAAAATATTTATTGGAGCATAAAAATCATAAAATTATGATCTAAACTTTTGTCAATATCTACAATTAGATTGGTAATGCAATTATTTATATGCGCTTTATAATTTCCATAACAGAGATTGATTTTAAATAATATAATCAACAACGATCTACAAAGCAGTAATATTCTTTCGCACATTCAAAGAATTCAGATTGTAATATTAACAAGAGCGCGAGTTAGAATCAAAATGAGAGCGAAAGTACACAGAAGCCCAACAAACGTAAAAAAAAAATATATATATAAAGAATAGAAAAAAACTGCCGATGGAAAAATGTCGTGCTCCGTCGTACATGCCTGAATGGCTTCGTTTTCACCGAAGTGCAAGCTTTGTTTTCATAATCGATATGCCTATCCTCCTTCTCTTCTCTCTCCACCTCCTTTTCTTCCTCCTCCTTCTTCTTCTTCTTTCCCTTGCAATGTTTTGTCTCAACGCGGTAACGCCGGGGTGGCATTGAGACCCAGTACGAAAAGAAAAATACACCGGGGCTGTTCCCTCCCTCTTCATCGAAACGTCAAACACAGCGAGAGAGTGCCGGTGAGGTAGAGAGTTAAGGCCCATCGAAAGCAGAGAGAGAGAGAGAGAGAGAGAGAGAGAGAGAGATTGAAGCAAAAAGAGGAAAGAAGAGCAGCCGTTGCTGAAGCCGCGAGAGAAACGAGATCTCCTACACCTCTGTGTGCTCGATTTCGCATATACGTTTATACGGCACGAGGAGTGTTCATTTTCGAGAATTTAATATGCCGATAAGGGAGGGATGCTGCACTATTCTCTTCCTCGTTTTTGTGGAGTGATTTTGTGGCGATATACGAATATACGGAGAATAAATAAAAGGGAAGGAGGGAGAGAAGATGGCGCTTGGCATTAAGGGAAGCACCTCGTGTAATCGACACTTTTTTCCAAACTAAGGGAATACTTTGACGATTGATGCTGCAATCGAGGACTTGTGGTGAGCCTCTTTTAATTCTATATTGGCGTTTTTCTGGTTCCACATTCGCCACGCTCAATTCGCCTCATTTTACACCTACTTTGTTCTAGGACAGTAATTATCTCACAACGACAATTCCAAGGGGATTCTTCCACCTAATTCAATAAGATCGATTAGTGTAAATGGTACGGTACCATAAATACGTGTCAATTATGGTAAATTTGTATTTGACAAATCCGAAAAATCAAGAATCGAATGAAGTTTCGTGATTTCGTGAAAATAAATAACTCAGAATATTTTTAAATACTTTTAACAATGTAGAAAAATTTGTAACATCGGATAATCAATCATTTATAACTTGAAAAATATGAATATAAACAATTAATTTTATTATAAAATGTAAGAACAATTTTTTTCAATGTATATTTTATCTGATAAATATTGTTCGAAGCAGCTAACTATATTATTAGTTTCAATTGCTTTAATATACCATGTTTAACATATTTTAATATACCTGATTTAGTCACTATAACATATATAATAAAAAACAACATATTAATAGATTTTCCTTCAATATTAATTTTGGATGAATAAATGTACATTAAAAAAGGTCATTATTAATTTCCAAGAATAATGTATTTTAAATAATTACTTGTATTGAACGGTTTTAAACAATTTTAAATAAATAAATAATTAATCTTTATTAAAATGAACTTACAATTTCTTTTTAGTAGTTTACTATGAAAACACGATAAGTATGGAAAACTATTAACCTAAAAAGATATAATTGGAATAATTGAATATAATGATGGTAAGTAAATAAATTTTAATAATTAAAGGTAATTTATCGATAATTGATCGAGACATTAATTATAAAAGAATATATAATATTTTTTCGAATTATTGATAAGTTAATAAATTAATAATGTTTATACCTATGTCATTTGTATATATCTTATATAAAATATTTTAATTTAAAAAATTCCTTACGAATTGAAAGGTTTTATTTTGTAAAATTAATTTAATTGCACTTAAAAAATATTTAACTTGTACTTATTGCTTATAAATCAACTGTTTTCAGGTAGAGTAAAATATAATTTATATTATTTAAACTAAATAACAATATTTTCGAAATGTTAAGCGATTATATATATAGCATTAATATTTAAACATTAATATGCATTCACAATATTTACATATGTAACGAATCGATTCGAATTAGCAAACACTACCACCAATATCCTTTATGGTACATTAATTTTAATACTCAGTTATACATAGCATAATTAAATAGGATATTAAGCGAATGAATAATTTTACGATTATACAATCAAATCATGGGGAAAAAAGAAATTTCCAAATCCTCAAATAAATTATAGTGTTCGACTGCTATCTCGTTTTCCTAAATCAGTTTAAATAGAGCTTAAAACCCTTCAACTCTATATTCGTATCAATTGTTATCGTACCTCGCAGGGGCAAACATTATTTTCAAAAACTTATTCGGCCTTTTCAAAAGCATATTTTCATTCAATTATTCCACTTAAACCAGTCTCATTACAACTGCATCTATCGCGAGATGATTGTTTCTCGTTCGGTCGAATAAATTATTATTGGCGATAATTCGCATCTTGATAATCAACAAAATCGAATGAAATTGAAAATCATGCGATTAAAAAGTGATGTGCGTATTTATATTTGAGATGTAAAAGTTATGTTAACAAATAGAAAGCATGAGCAAAGAAAAGGATTTTTTTACGCGTTTACATGCGATGAAGTGAATGCAGAGTTAATTATATTCGTTAACACTTATATTAGTCATTACTTAATTACCATCATTTTGAAGTATTAGTATTGATACTATTAGAATTTTGCAATACACAATATGATCTTCAAATAACAAAACTAAATAAGAATACATGTCAATATTTCTAATCGACAATTATTAATCTATTAGGCTTAAGGTAGAATTAATTTTACTACATAATCATTAGTTTCTCTCCACAGATATTCACTGAACGACGGAAAAAAGGAGGAAGTTGATTATGGGACGGGGAAGGAGCGGGGCGGGAGGGAGAGAATGCGAAAGAGATGAATGATTTTGCTTCAAGCTGCACAAATTAATTATAGCTTCTGTAATGTATGTATAAATCATTGAATGCTCGAATGCTGGAATGCTCGACATGGCTTTTCATTTGGCGATTACGTTTTCCAAGGTAGCAGTAATGGTCGCAGTCTCACTGCGGTTTTGATTAGAATTATTTTGTGATTCGTTCGGCCAAGGCAAATTTTGACGAGTCATTCGGAAATTCATCGAAGTTAATTGCTTTTTATTCCATTACATTACATGTTAATTTATATTCTTTATTCTTCAATGTATGCGCAACACAGTGTATTCTTTACGCTAATAAATAACTCTTCAACTATCGTCATAATTTTATTATTAATAACATAATTAATATCACGTTAAATTATTAAATCAGTCATAATTCAAAGAGCATTAAAATTGACTCGTGTTTCAAGTGACATTTAAGGAATAAATGTCATTGGATATATTAGGAATATATTAATTAAAATGGCCCTTCAGTTTTAATATAAGTATAAGTATTGAAGTGTATTGTGTTATTGTAGATGAAAATTAAATATATTTTCAGTATCTATACAGTATATATATATATATATATATATATATATATATATATGCGAAAGCAAAAATATAAATCCGTACACATATAATTAAACAATAAAACTATACATTATTATTATAAATATTTTCGTTCTATTAAAGCTCGTGTAATAGAATATTTACGTATTGCTCAATTTAATTACTTCTACAATAGAGCTCATGAAGCATTATTACAACTATAAAATGCTAATGAAATATTTCCATGTATATACTTTTTCCATACTGATGGATCTTTTAAATTCTGAAATAGAAAAAACTAGCCACTAAACATTACGATTTAAATAAAAATATCTTTCACTCTTATTTAGCCAGTATTATTCATAATTTACGCTCAAACCTTTATTTTAATACGAAAAATTTCAACGGTAGAACTGAGTGAAGATTAATAAAGAACTGGCGCGTAATGAATGCACGAATACGTAACATAAAAAATCGATCTTCACCAACCTGAATAACATTGGTCAAACGCTAGATTCGATTTCGATTGCAAATTCGATTAATTAACTTTATTTACCCTTCATCACGCATGCATGACCAAACGCTCTTTTTAAAGAAAAAGAAATCTAAGAATTTTTTCTTATTAAGAGTTTTCTCATTTTAGCTTTAATATATAAAAAATATTAAAAAGTTCAAAAGCAAATTACAATAAACCGTATTAAAATATAAGATCCGACTATATAAAATTATTAAATTATAACTTTATTGATCTCCTTTGTGTAAAAGCAATTTCTCCTTTGTGAAATCTTTACGAGATAATTGCGTCAGTATTTGTGTAAATCAAATTTGTGTGAATCAAATTTATGTAAATACGTCTCGTTATATTTTAAATGCAATAATGAATAATATTTATTTTAATAACTAAGCAGACTGTAAGTTGGAAGAATAATATTTAATATTTCTAGCAAGTATAGTAGGTTATCAATAAATATTTTATAAATAAATATATGTAAATAATATATATATATATATATATATATATATATATAAATAAATTATATGTATTTGGTATTTTTTGTTTGTTTGTTTTTTAATTTTTTGCACACGTTTGGGAAATAATGACTGAAAAGACATCGACCGCTTTAGAGTTTTTATAAAAACCTAAATGATCTCGCATAGAATCTAGATTGAAAATAATTAGTAAATGAGAATAATAAATAAACTATAAGGCTAATTAAATTTCTGTGTACAAGACATTAATATGAAATACAATTACATTGCTGAAATCATAAAGTTTGATGTATATTTAAAAATTTCAAACCATTGATATGTCAATAAATAAATAACAATTTTAGCGGATTTTAACTATGTTAATTATGTTAAGAATAAGTGAGTTAGAAAAAAATTTTAATTACACAAAACTGCATATTTATTATCAATGTCTACAGAAATAATGATAAATTGATTGTAAAATTAGTTCTTTATACTTAAAATTATTTCCTTCTTAATGACAGGGCTATGATGAGAACTATAATTATTTAAGCGCCTTTAATATATTTCGGATACTAATCGGATACTCATAAATATTATAATAGTTGTGTAGTTCAGTAGTATAATAATATTATTGATTGTTTATTATTATTATTATTATTATTATTATTATTATTAATATTAATGTTGTTATTCAAGGTTAAAATTAATAAATTTATCTGGGAATTAAAGATGGATCAAAGAAACAATGTTTATAAATTTCTTAAATCGGCCTCACCGTTTAAGTAACTCGTTTCATTCATTATATTGAAGATCTCTTCAAGATTCTCTCATCTCTCATCTCTCTCTCTCTCTCTCTCTCTCTCTCTCTCTCACTCTCTCTCACTTTCTTTTATTATTGTTTATTCACTTTAAAAACTAATCGTCTAACGTTTCGTCGTTTATACTCAATATCGAACTGTCACAAAAAGTCGATATTTCCTCGTGCCTAATATCATGGAAAAATGTGTATTTGCACATTATTATAAGATAGATGATCATAAAGTTTCTATAATAGGAAGGAAACGCGAGCGTACTCGTTGCAATTCAAAGTGAAATTTAACACCAGAATGAAATTATTGAAATTTAATTTTATGTTAGTGACGTGCAAACGTATCGATTCGTAAGAAAAATGATACGGAAAGGAATGTTGAGCAATGCCAGCGAGCGTGTTTCAACTAGTAAATGCATAGAAGTCGCCGGAACCACAGTGTTGATGCATTCGTGCACATCTACACAATATTCTCGAATTCGTCAATAAATAAACAAAATAAATAAATACGCCAGACTGTAGCCGACATCACATCGAGTTCATATTGAAGCTGCCTTAAGCATTAAATGATCACCTACCGCTGCCAAACTGGTCCCTAACTACCGCCGTGAAAATCGGACAGCGATTGTTAACGATCGCGAAACTTCTCCAAACATACCTTCAAAAATCTCAGAGCCGAAGTAGGGATTCTAGACGTAATGAGTCGCTGGTTATTATAGTAAGCGGTGCGCAACTGAGCGCATCAGCCCAAGTATGGACAACAAAAACAAAGGCAGCGTGTGCCGTTATCAAGTAAGACTCACCTCCTCGCCTAGTGGACAGGGCGCAGCTTCCGTCGCACGGCCACCATCGCACAAAAACACAAATAAAAAAAGCTCGAGCCAATCGCTCGCTCGTAATTATCGGCAGAAATAGATACGAGGTGGTGGGCTCGCGCGCGCGGCGCCGCTCCGTAACGACGCGACAGCCTGGCCAGAGGCGACTGACTCCGGCGTCGGCGCCACGTGGATCCGAGCTACCCCCCCATGAAGAACACTCACTCAGCCCTTCCTCGAGGCGGTGCATGCGCATAGGTGATCCCGGCGGTAGTGGCGGTGATGGCGGTAGTAGTGGTGGTTGTCGTGGTGGTGGTGGTGGTACTGGTGGTGGTGGCGGTGGCTATGACGGTGGCAGCGGCGGCGGCGGCGGCGACGGCCGCGACTCCGAACCACCCGCCCAGGAGTCGTGGGGGCGCTATTGCAATTACGGGTATTCGCGGTGGCCGGTGCGGCCGTTGGGCGCGAGCTGCCGACCTTTGCCCGGCTGGCCCCTGTCTGCAATTTGCTTTTTGCCCCTCAGCCGGGAAAGGGCGGCGCATTCTTAAAAGCCGCGGGATAATTAGTCATGACGGGCTTTTTGGCGAAGCTTATGTGCGGGCGGCGGTCGGAGGAATTGATATTCCAGAAGTTTGTAAGGCGATCGATGCCCAGGGGGATGGGCCAATTTCACGGACCTATTTTTTCCCGCGACTGCGAGGCATACATTAATCGACGGGCTGTGAAATGAATGGGAATCGATTATGGATATCTATTCTAATAATAAAGTTTTACAAGTTTCTCCGATACTTAATAATGGCATTGATATTGAATTATAAATAATGTTTAACTGGCGAAACGAATCGTTTGCATTCTGATTGTATTTGGTGTATTTGGGAATACACGTTAAAAGTTGGATCTAACCATATAAAGAATATGGTATCAAAGAATGCCCGTCATAAACGACACTAGATACTTAATTATTCATAGTATGGTAAATAACAGCTATTGTAATAATAGCGTGAAAGAGCAGAAGGATGAAATGTTCTTATTGTAAAATCTTATTGAAATCAATGTGTAATTAATTGAAATTGTTCGTGCAGAATGGTAAAATAAACTGCGGCTACTTTATGAGACAAATCGTGGAAATGGTATGTTATATTATATTCCGAAATGTTCTATTGTGTAATGCAATATCACAGTTCACCAAATTTCAATATATGAAAATATAATTTTAATCAATAATAAATATTACGTTGGGATGTAAAAAAGAAAAAAGAAAAAGCTGTGTAGTCTCACTGGCTAAAACCATTTGTTTTCAAAACGTATAGAGCAAAATAATAATTTCGTACCGTATAGATTTTACTTTCAATTCTACTTTTAATTATTTTTATTTCATTCTCTACGGTTTATATTTCATATTAATAAAAATGTATCATTTATTTAATAATTTTAAATGCTTTTTATTGCTCGGTACATTTATATTCGATATGCACAATAATTTAAACTAGCGTTGCTTCATTTTATTTGTATCTAGCAATTTATGATATGCAGTGTCACCTAACATCATTTTCAATTATCTTTACTTTTTATGCATGACGTTACAAAATATCATTAATCTTTAGCATATTTCGCCACACCTCGGTTTTGTTTTGCACGAAACGTGTGAAATTATTTATTAGCACTTAAAAGAGAATTTTTTTAATATCAGTTTTCTTTTTTAATGAATTCGCGGAATTCTACAATGACAGTGCTTTTTTGTTTATTTATTATAGCAATATAAATGATTTTTCACTCTGAACTCATTACGTTTTTCGAGTTTAAAAGCAAACATGACATGATCTACCATTCTAATTTGGTATAATATCAAATTACAAATTTGTTTTTCAACACTTTTACCATTTTGAGATAAAAGATATTATCCGACAATCTATACATCACGAATGAATGTTTACAGGATCCTAGCAAAAACATTACATTATCTTGTTGAATTGTTTATGAATGGTTTGTAATGTTTTCGTATATTATTGTGTGTTTTATAATAGCTTACACGCTTTCGCTTCAGTTTTCAAATTTCCTTTCGTACCTCTCACCTTCTTTCTAACTTCGTTTATCAAACAATAATTCTTAAGTATTTTCATAAGCATTGGTAATTCGTGTTATCGATGGTAAAGCATTATTGATGGTAATGTAACGAAGAGTAAACACGAGGCAAAACACTTTATCCGACAATTTATAGTACCAATATTATTTTAACTAAAATATTTGTGAAAATAAAGACAGAAATTTCCATGCGAGAAAGCGAAAAAGACACGGAATGTTGAGCCACTTGTCAACTTGTTATACTTCTACTTGTAAGATTACTGGTTCATTTACGAGCTCCTCTCTGTCTACGTCATTAACACGGCGCTACTTAGCGTACGGCACCCAGTAGATGTCTTCATAAAAGAGTAACTATACGAGTGAATGTATTAGCATATATGTTTCCACCAAGTTTATCTGATAATAGGAATTTAAAGCACTTAAAAACTAGCTAGTTGTATTTAAATGTTATTATATTTGAACATTTATTACATTTGGACACTTAAATAGTTCATTCTCTAAATATTCTAGCTCATATACGTGAAAGCGCATCGATCGTAATGTTAATAGACACTTAATACATATTTCACTTTTTTAAGTAATTTTTAATTAAAAGCAATTCGAAGGAGATAGGACTTATTATAAAAACATTTGAAATTTTTGTAACAATAATATTAGTATGTAAAAAATATGGCTTAAATTTTTTCAAAACTTATTCCATATAATTCTAAGTAATTCAATATAATTATATAATTACAAACTCGTTAAATAATTTTTCAATTATGTGATTTTTTTTTTTTTTTTTTTTTTTTATAATTAAATAATAAAATATTATTAGTCAATTACTGACAATGATATAAACTATGAGAAATATTATTTGAAACTGGTTTAAATTACGTTATGCACGATTACATAAATAATATTTAATTGAAGTGAATATATTATAATGATGAAATCATGAACAGCAAAATTATCTATTCAAAATATTAGCTCGATTTCAACATATTTGAACATAAAATAAACTTTTCTACTTGTGAATAAATAAAGATTAAGAATGGAAGAAAATTATTAATTTAACTATTTATATATGCGTATACAAAAAAAAAACACAATCTAGTCTTTAATGAGTAGTAGATAAAACTTAAGCCAGAGACTCGCCTTGATGCAGAAATGCAAGACCTGCACCTGGTGACACTGTATGTACACACAAAACAAATTCATTATTCATCAATTTCCCATCTGTGCTGTATTAACGAGCACGAAAAACTCAATAGATGTATAGGTTAACTATAAATTTCATTGTAAGCATGAATATCCGTTATCACTGAAAATACTCTTAGAAAATATCAAAACTAAAAATTGATTACATTTAGAAAATATTTATATATATATATATAATAATCATGTAAAGGATGAAAATTAATTTTCATCTATTCAAATTTAATTTATGAAAATTACTTATTTAATCAAATTGAAAGTATATTCTGAGTATTCTCGTTCACTTTGTAAAGAAAATTTTGTTTGTATTTTCAATATATTTTCAATTATCATTTACTCGCAACAAAAATAAATTGTGAATATTGTTTTTATTATACACAGTAATGTTCGATTCAATTAGAACTAATTAAATTATCACTAACGAACATTATATTAATTTCAATAATTTACTGTAAACTCAAATAAGGATAATTTAGTTTAATTA
The DNA here is from genome assembly GCF_000503995.2 of Ceratosolen solmsi marchali. Lineage (NCBI taxonomy): Eukaryota > Metazoa > Arthropoda > Insecta > Hymenoptera > Agaonidae > Ceratosolen > Ceratosolen solmsi. Next base: position 1,531,649 of record NW_011948440.1, read on the forward strand.
AAAAATATTTTATTCAGTTTTGTATAATTAGATATATGTATATGTACGTATGCATGTATGTATTAATCTCAATTATATTCATCTGCAATTAAAACTTATAATTTATATTATATTCCTAAAAAATTATACATATGTGTGTATGTGTGTAAGTTCGTACCTGCGAAAATGCGTATGTGCGTAAATGCGTATGTGCGTATGTGCGTAAATGCGTATATGCGTAAATGCGAATATGCGTATGTGCGTGCCTGCGTATATGCGTATGTGCGTATGTGCGTAAATGCGTATGTGCGTAAATGCGTACCTGCGTATATGCGTAAATGCGAATATGCGTATGTGCGTGCCTGCGTATATGCGTATGTGCGTATGTGCGTACCTGCGTATGTGCGTATGTGCGTAAAAGCGTAATTGCGGACCTGCGTACATGCGTACCTACGTATATGCGTAAATGCGTATATGCGTATGTGTGTATGTGCGTAAATGCGTACGTGCGTAAATGCGCATGTGCGTATGTGCGTAAATGCGCATG